>NC_090922.1:869726349-870029379 GCF_040938575.1 Ambystoma mexicanum
GAGGGCCTGTATCATTTAATCTTCCGCAGTACATCATTGCCCCAGTCGTGACCGAGCTCATTAGGAAGTAACCGAAACCAGCCCAATCCTGTATGCCCTGACCCTGTACCAAGCCCCCAAAGTTGGACTGTGTGGGGCCCCCTAGCCCCGCCCACCCCCGAGGCACCTTGTATTGTATGGTAACCATTTTTGGGATATTTGCCGCGTTGACTAACATTTGCTGCTATTGTGTAGAAGAGTGGCCATATGATATGTGATAGCTTTTTGACAGCCCCTGTACATAATGTAATAATGAATCGCTGAAATGCATATAGGCCCATCAAGACTGGAGCTTGACTGTATCATGGTATAATATGTATTGCCCTCTGTTGCACACCAACCAATCTAACACTACCTCATGTTCGTATGTCAACTGCTGTTATGAAATATTGTGCTAAATGACAAAGTCACCTAGCTTATATTCTTACTAATGTAAATATATGTGCACAACCCAGAAGCCCCCAAGTGTTGTCACCGCCCCTTGCCAATGGTACGATACGCTGCCCTGTGCAGGGAGACAGGCTCAGAGCTGCAAGGTCGTCTCCCCCTCCTCCCTCCCAGGCTCGCCGGGGATAGCTGGTATTCGAACAGCACAGCTTTGCCTCCCCTCCCAATCTTGCTGGACCCGCTTCAAGCATCCACCTCCCCCATGTCAGAGGCTGCCACAGCCTGACTCTATGAATTACGAGCTACCTGGTCCTAAATCCCACCGTCTCCCGGGCACCGGTTACATGCCCCCCACAGCCCATTGGTATCACTGTTCACCCCAAGTTAATGGCCCTTGAAGGGGGGCGCCCACCCCTGTACCAAAATATCGTAATACCATCCCTCACCGACAGGACGATCAAGTAACCCCTCCTGTGCCCCTGACCCCACACATGGACCCATGGGATTAACGTGTTTGAACCTAAGGTGTCCTTACATTACAACAGATGTATTGGGGTACTTCCTATTATATATCAATGTCCCTGTCTCATTCTCGATCTGAGGTCAATGTATTACAAGAGTTACAAGACAACTGAAATTGTATAGCATGATGAATGAATGTGAATGTGTGGCCACAAGGGCAAAGTATCAGAGTCGCCACTTATCATCACTACAAGTCATGTTCGGCCCAGCACTCCACCCTGATGAGCCCAGCTGACCCATCCACCCCGTGTGGCACCGCACGGACGACTGCCAATCCTGGAGCAGCAACTGTATACAATGTATACCACCTAGCCATAACCACCCAATCCCTAAGACTATGTGCCCCCTATAGCTTGTGTCATGCGTGACGTAGTTTGGTAATAAGTAGGACTGTATGTGCTATTGTCAGGCAGAGCGCTCTCGGAGTTTGCAGAGCCCTTTACATGCCCTATATTGGTTTAGATAAAAACCCTTTTGATCTCACCCGCACCTGGTCTTGGTCTCATTCCCTCCTGGGGTTTGTCCGTTATTGCCTCTCTCTAGGGGGGGTGCATTTTTTGGGGACGTTTACATTCACTTAACAGCACCCCTCTCTCCATAGAAATCCTATGCACAAAACCCACCACACGTCTCCAAACTCTACTGTAGGAACACCTCTCTCGCCAGCCAATACTACACACACCTCACACTCCGGTTCCAACCATTCCACCCACACTTCGCTCCAGACTCAGTCATTCCACAGACCTCGCTCCAGACTCCATTCCCCACACGCCTCTCTGCTGGCAGGGTGTGGACAGAGCTTTTTGTGCACGTAGTGTGTGGGCAGCACTCACCAGCTGCGACCTTAACCATCACATTTCTCTCCGGGAAACAATGTGGCTAGAGTGCTCCTCTCCGAGCACCCACAGGTGGCATCATTAATCGCTGCGTTTACATGTGGCGGGCAGGAGTCTGTGGCGCACACCTGCACTGCTCTCCAAGGGGGGCAGAGGGTGCTACCTTACTGCCCCACAGCCCCACACTTCTAGGGGTGGCTCCTCTAGCCGGGGGCCCGTTTGGATCGCTAGCGACACAGCTGGCTGCATTTGTAAACATTACGGTGAAAAAATGTGGAAAAGGTGGGCCCCACTTACTGTTCGAATCAAGTAGATATATTTGTAAAAATGTTGAAAACTATTTTTTTAGGAGCTGACTGCATGAAGCCCAAGGACACCTGAGCCAAATATACGAAGTCGAGAAAGAAGGTGGGTGTCACACACCCATCTAAACAGTCGATCTCAATTATACCTCCTCCGAGGTTAATGGACTGATACTACCAATGTTCTAATAACTTTGATCCTAATTGTGTAGCTCCTTGGTTCCCAAAAGCGTAGATCAATCAATATTATTAGAGTATCAAATATCTCATTCCTGTTGGCAATTTAAAAGATGGAAGAACCCAAGCCAACATGGTTGAATTTTAATTACAGAGTTTTATTGCCAATGCATTTCGGAGATCCACATCTCCTTCGTCAGGGATGTACTCTCTAATGTGCCTTGAGAAATTACATTTTCGGGACCACATATTTTGTGTGAAAAACCAGGAAAGATTTAACAAACCCATACATATTCATCCAAGGTATACCCACAATGGACAATGTTATATTCGTACATACCATTCAATTGTTTGAAGCAGGTAGCAGTGGATATATAGGGATGAAAGAAAAAAGACAAAGAAAACACTTTTTGAGTTCAAATCATTCATAAACCAATGTAAATATTTAGAACTAAATGATAAACATGTGTTCATACATTATATAGCCCAACAACAGGCAAATTCAGATGAACCTTCATAAATTCAAAATACTGTCCTGCACAATTGTAAAATACCATAATATACTGTCAGGCTGCGTAAATTCACAATCTTCACAATGCTGTGTGGAAAAATATAATTAACTTACTTCCTCTCTGGCGCATGTATGCACTTGCGACCTGTGAGTGAATGTACGAGTTTAGTTCGAAATATTTACATTTGTTTATGAACGATTTGAACTCAAAAAGTGTTTTCTTTGTCTTTTTTCTTTAAAAAATTCTGGAGGGGATAAATGCCATTGTATCCCCCCCACTTAAAATTGTGGGGGAGGGATTTGTGCCCCCCCCCATCCTCCCCATGTCCTACACCCATGAAGAATGGCAATATACAAAAGTGTAAGATTGTGAACGACTTTTTGGATGATTCTAATGTGGAAGATGAGATACACTTAGTGAGTGTGAATATGTTCACGGCATTCTTAGAAAGATTCAGTAATTGTTACAATGGAGTGTCTAGGGGACAAAAAACATCTCCCACTCTTTTGATATGATTGTTCAGGCACAGAAGAAAGAGCTACGTAAAGATATTCGTGGGATATTTCGTAAGGGTCTTAGTGGAAGTGAATATTCTAAGAGTGTGTAATGAAATTAAGACAAAACTATAAAAACTGGTTATAGACATTCCAAAATGAAGAAGGGGGTGCGAAAAAATGCGCCAGCGTAGAGAAAAACTCCCCAACTGAGTTTAAAACCACAGAACACTGTGCAAAACAATTCCATTGCACAAAGGAATTTGGAAACTCCACTTTAGGTCCTTATATAGAGAATCTGAAAAGCAGTTTCCGAGCCCTTACTATGAGGGCCCTTGGACACTTAACTATTCCATGGAATTGATCGAGGAGGTCATAAGAAAAACCTCACGGGCACCGGGTCCCAGTGGCATGACTAATGGCTTGTTAAAATCAGATAAGCAACCTTGGGCCAAAATACTTTTCTTGCTATTTTCATCAGTACTTGTTATTAGCACTACTCTGCTCTCTTGGAAATAGTCCATAGTCATCCCTACTCTTAAAAACGGCGACAGAGCAGATCCCCTAAACTATCATCGCATCTCACTCCTAGACTGTGGCAGAAACATTTTTACATCAATAGTATTGCGAGAACTGGAATCTTGCGCTGGTTCAGTGGGGCATCTGCAAAAGTTTTAAACCGACCTTAGACAGCGATTGTCTACTACTTTTAACAGCTTTGTGCTGAGCTGCTTGCAAGAAAAGGTGTGGGAAGTTGATTCAGCTCCAATCTTTCTCATGACAGTCAACCTTTCCCAGATTTTTGATTCTGTAAACCGCCCTTTGTTATGGGAAAAGTTGAGAGATTGACAGATATTGCCCTCATTGTTCACAGTTCCTATATACTTGCAAGAGGACACCTGGTTACAGATGAGAATGAACAGGCAGGGAGCATTAACTGACACGTCTAAGACATATAGAGGATTGAGGCAAGGAAGTGTCATGGCTCCCTGCCTGTTCAACCTATACTTGTTAGATTTGGGGGGAATATCTGCAGCATGTGAGTCTTGCACCGCCACATGTTTATACATTGTCCATTGCTTATCTAACTTAGGCAGATGATGTCATATTGCTAGATAAAACCCAGATCAGCTTGCACCTGCTCATGAATTCTTTGAAAATCTATGCACAAAATAATGAGTTTGTAATAAACAAAAAAAAGACGTAAGTAATACGTTTCTGCAAAAACCCTAAAAAAATGATGGATTTTACTTGGGAAATGGGTAACCATAGATTAATCCCAAAGCAAGGTATTACCTATTTGGGATTTAACATAGATGCATCCCCAAATAAGGGTGAGTTGTTGCTCATGTTATGGAGAGCGCTGACCAAATGCTGACCAACATGATAAAAGTGAATGCCTAGTTCGGTTGTTTTACCATATCTCTGCTGGTGGAACTTTATAAAATGAAAGTGATCCCTGCTATATTGTATGGTATGGAGATTGGCCTTGCGACAAGATCCATAGATTGGGAGAGAGTGGAGGAAAAATATGGAGAACAGTTCTTGGTCTACCTGACTGTTTACCTATTGTCGTCCTTCGGTTTGAGTTGGGACTTGTTTTCACGAGTTCTCATCTCAAGTGGATACTATTGGCATTATATCGATCACTATTGGACCCGCCTGGTAAATCATTATTCACTGATCTACAGAATGCAATGATGCGCATGATTTATGGCCCACTGAATACGTTTAAACAATGTGTTTATTCTATTCTGGCAAAATGCTGTCAGGAAGAGCGGGAACTGTTTTGTAACCCATCCCATGTGAAAAGAATTCTGTGGTTAAAGGACTGGGTGAAAACTATGGAAAAGGTCAGGCCCCTTAAACTTAATTATTATTATTATTTGTTTAATTTGTTTTGGTTTAAAAAAAACCTTTACAAATAATTTCTTCAAAACAAAAGTTTTTCAGGACAACAGCAATTGACTAAAAAGAAAAAAATAATTTTGCAAACATACATAATCAATCAGATGCCTAAAATCAGGAAATGTTACGAGCAAATAATAAAAAGAAACACATTTTTCCATTACATGTTTCATCAGAGAATTAAAACGTGACAATAATATGCAGTCAATATTGTCCACAAGATTCTATATGTTCGGTTCATCAGATTAAACAAGGTGAGAGAATTAGATTGCATACGGAAGTACAAGAAAATTGACCCATAGCTTGCATACAAGAATACAAGATAGTGGGGCTAATAACATTAAAGATAATCACTCAGATATCTTTTTTTAACAATTAATTATTATCCTATTGGATGAAAGGTGCTAAGATTTTATCAGTTTTCAAATCTTTTTGCCTCGTATCTACACCCAGACCACATACATTCGATAGAAATTTCACTGTGGATATGTTCAGAGGAATTGATGTCCCATGTAGCATTTCCCACCAGAGCCTGTCAAGATTAATATAGTCTGGGTTAGGAGCAAACTTAATGAAGGCTCTCACTCGCTGTGGTTTGATGTTATTGCATTCCAGCAGGAGTAGCTTCAAGGTTTCTTGTATAAAAGAGCTTTTGCAAAAACGACAAGGAATATTTTTTGCCTTTTCACCATGTCTACTTTCTATTATCTCCCCTGTCAATAAAACATTAAACCGAAATCTTAAATAGGCAATGCGTAAAATGTGATCGGGAAACCCATGTAAATAAGATTCTGGGGTTCCCATTAGTTTCCCGTTGGGGACGAGATGGTGGTAAATGATCTTAGATGCTTTTAAAATATCCATAGCAAGGGATCAATCATGATATTGAAGGAGACGTTTAGTTTTAATAGGATATGAGACAAGAGAAACATGATTGAAGCCAATTTTATCTAAAATTTGGAGGCAATCTATTTGTAAGGAGAGGAGTCAAGTGGACTCAGA
The DNA here is from genome assembly GCF_040938575.1 of Ambystoma mexicanum. Taxonomy (NCBI): domain Eukaryota; kingdom Metazoa; phylum Chordata; class Amphibia; order Caudata; family Ambystomatidae; genus Ambystoma; species Ambystoma mexicanum. The sequence continues at coordinate 869,732,529 of NC_090922.1, forward strand.
GCACCCTCTATTTAGTTTCACCCCTAATTCAGTGTAAAGCTTATTCTGGCCAGTCATAATCATATTTCTATAGAGAACCAATCTTCTCCATTGAGTCATGCATTCTTGTGACAGAAGTCGCAATTCAAATCGCAAAGCGTTTAGAGGCACACACTTGGGTAAATAATAAATCACCTGCCGCCAAATTTTGCTTTCCAACTTCTACAAAAGTAAAGGAGAAAAAAAGGGTAGGATCTCTAATCCTGAAATAAGTTTTGGCACAACTTTTAGTTTAAAAAATCTCAGGAGAGGGATAAGTTAATATTTACAATATTTGCGTGCCACTTTTTTCATTTGCGATATCAAATTGGACATCCTGCCCCGAATGCAGTCCCAAAAGAACGATTTCTTGGTAGAATCAAATACAGGAAAACCCGGGTAATGCATTGAGCTTGCTCTAAAGAGGATTTGTTTATTAAGTACCCATCTGAATGATACCCTTTTTTATGGTTAGTTAAACACATAATTATTGTTTTTCTTTCATAAATTAATAAGCCATTCTCTTTAGTGTATGTTTCAAAAGCAGATAACTTGCGTTGAAGGCCTATCGGAGTGCCATCTATTAAAAGGAAGTCATCTGCATATGCACACCAATTGGTGTTGGAGCCCTCAATTTTGGGGGAGATAAGGGAGTTGGCTTAGAAGATCTTCCAAGCATCTGATACATATAAATTAGAAAGGGTCGGGGCAAATAAACATCCTTGGTGAAGTCTATTATTGGTTTTTATTGGGATAGATAGATCTCCCTGTAAATTTAGTCAAACCTGAATTAACGAGCCCTCATGGGGATGAATTAGAATGGTAAGTATCCCCCAGGGCATCCCAAGATTGAAAAGCTTGTTCCATAGTAAGGCTCTGAAGTGGGAAAAGTGAACAAAAGGCTCCCACCAATCCCCTCTCAACCCTGGCCTAGAGGATCACGGCCCAGACACCCGCCACGAGAGGAGTTTGCCCATCTCCCAGACGACCAAATACCCTGGTACAAGAACATACGGATGTGCCCACTCGCGTGCCCACCCACCTGCCCACCAGCCTGCCCTGCACATGCCGACACCTGTGGCATGGATGAACTCGACTAAACCATCCAGCACCAAATCAACACATCGTTAGAGATGCCATGACGACCTAGCTAACGGTCAGCACACTCGTGCAAACATACACACCGGACACTCCCACACCAATCCACACGAAGAACATACTCAGTGCTATGACGTAGGAGACGGACACACCCACGGACGTGCATCTTTATTATTTTCCACATAGGCTTTTCAAAATGCAGAAACGCAAGACGCATAATGAACTCATCTAAAAAGGCTTGCTCACGCTTCTTCTAAAACCATGTACCATAATGAGAAATATAACGAAGACACGATACTGGGGATAGAGCAATATGATACCATAACCTAAAGCGATCTGTACCAAACGGTTCCACCTATGCACCAGGCCCAAGTAGGCCGCAAGCAAAAGCTTCCATGAACATTGAATGAGCAAGAGTACAGCTGCTGACCCTGCAGAATGAGCCCAGCGAAAGCAGACAGTCAAGGGCACAACGTTGCAAACTCTCATTCCGCAAGCCGACGCCAAGGTCGCACCTGCAAGATAAGCCAGGCACACAGTAAGAAATGCAATATTAATTGTGCAGAATTCTGCCTCAACCACGGTCCCACCTCACGTGACCAAGCCGAACTTGATAGGATGCCAAGCCCAGGAGGAAGATGGCGTCTGGATCCCCCCGTCTCAAGACACAGGCAGATACAATTAAGCGACTCAATGGACATCTGCGGCGGTGAGAGTAGTCGGCCTTCCTGCTTATGAATAAATCCTCACATTGTCTGCACATACCCATAGTGAAACATTGTTGCAAGTGACAGGTGCACCGCGAGCTGGGAACAGCGATGGTCCCAGACTGGGGGGCTCGCGGGTGAACCAATCAGAACATGGGACCCTTATCGCTGACGCCATTAACATTGACCAATCCTCAGGGGTCTTCATGTAACAATTTTTATGTATCAAACTGAAGCGACAACCCAAGTATACCACCTGACGAACCCTTAACCAATAACAACGTTCTCTATACGTATGCTATACTAACCCTACCACTCGGGGAACCAATCCAGAGTGGCGATAGGTTTTTTTGCTAATTTTCTCAGGTGACGCAAGTAGCGCGTCATGCTAAGGTAAAAAGGGCCTGCGAGCCCCACGATGTTGAGTGAGTGTCAGGACGGACGCGTACGATCCTTGGCCATCCCTGCCGTTTTGTTTAATAAACAGCAGAATCACCTTGCTTCTTGCGTGTGTCTCATACTCTATCTCTTTGGGATATACGGGAGGAGTTGGGGCCTCCCTGCCCGGAGGTCCGCGGACGGCCCAGCCGACCCCGGGAGAATTTCCCCCCGACAAGTTGGAGGCACTGCTGAGATCTGTTTAAAGTCCGCTTTTATTCTTATTTTTCCAAGTACTCCCGTTGCGGGGAGGCCCGGCGGCGCGGCCACATCTGCCGCTGCCCCCTTTTAAGGACTACAGGACCATCGCGGAACTGCGAGAAGACCGGACAGCGCAATCCGGATATTGGCCCTCGGGAGCCGGTTGAGAAGTATCTCGCCCGCGGTTGGCGAGTGTCCAGACGTAGTCCAGACGAGGGGAGGTGGCGAGCCGCTCGGAGGGGTGCACGCAGTCGAGCGGCCCCGCATCAAGAGAACTTGGTGAGTATGCCACACACAACAAGCAATGTGAAATTGTGAGGGAGGGGGGAGGAATTGAATACGGGAGGTATTGCATGGGTGTGCGGCGAAGGTTTGATAATTTAGTGTTGGCAATGAAATGAATGGTAGCCGGACGAGTGCGAGAGCAGTCCGCTATGTTACGGGAGAGAAGGGGGCGGAGCACGAAAACATCACGTGCGGCTGCTCGTAGACACTGATTGGCCTAGGTCGCGACCACGTGTAAGGGTGTGTGTGTGTGCGGTTTCCTACGATTTGGCAATTATTGATCAATGAGTAGATGAGGATCCCTATTGTTCGAGCAGGAAACTCGATAGATAGATGACGTTTCCCTGTAGGCGGTAGCTAGCTAGTTGCCCAATACGGAAGATAATTGGCTGGTTAAGCCCTCCTGTCGAGGGGCGTATCACACGCGAGGCGACGCAGCGTGCGCAGTCCGATTATATTATTGATTACCTTGTTCCAGGAGTGACAGGAAGACAGCTGTGGGGTTAACGGGGGTAGATTGCAAGTGTATTTTGGACTTAAAGAATATATGAAGAACTTACCAGTAGTCTGAAGAGATCGGTGACGTCACCAGCAGGGCTTACATAGGACATCTCGAAAACCAGGCATCTTTTATTTTTGAGTGGCGGGGAGGAGAGCTGTGTTAAGGGCGTGGAAACGGAGGTACACGGTAATGAGTTGATCGGGGGAAGGCGAAAGGAGGTATGTGGCTGCGCACGGAGAACGCCGGCCACGGCAAGTGCAGAAGAGGGAGGAGGAGCAAGTGAAAGTAGGACGGCGGTATAAGAACGTCACAAGGGGCACGCAGCCGCAGGGGGCTACGTGCACCTCGGCCGCAGGGGGCCGTAAGGGTGTTGTATAAAGGAAGAAACGAAAGAAAAGAATATACAAATGTAAATACTATATTTTACTAATTTTTCCTTAGCGGACTATCGTAAGTCCCCAAACTTACGGGGCCAGGTAAAGATACAAGGGTGTATATTGTAAACTGCTAGTGAGATAACCGCTACCAAATAGGGGAAGGGTAACAAGTGGAGCGCTACTATGTCATACGGGACAGGATCGGGGGGGTGGGGGAACACCCTCACTACCCCGCTGCAACACATATGTAAAACACTATCACCCCATAGGGAGAAATTGATCAAGTACAGCATAGAATGTACACAGGGGACGGACAACAAAATGACGACCCCATGGCCGCCTAATGGTAGCTTCGATCCAAATACCCAACACTCACTATTAAACCATCTGCACAATACATACAAGGGGAAGAAGTTGACGCACCACGTGGAGGTGTTCAACTTATGGAGGATGTTCCAAGGGTCCCGACCAGGACCAAACGGAATGTTCATTGTAGGGGAAAAAACGGGAGATAAGGAGATTAAGGAGGAGGGAGAGAATGGGGAAAAGGAGAGTGAAGGCACACAGAACATGGGGAAAGGACAAGAGGGAGGAGAAAAGAGTGACAACTCAACCGAAAATGAAATAAAAAAGGAACAGAGCGACGATATACCTCTAGCGAAGGTAGTGAAAACAGAGGGAGGGGGGTTGTATCCTTTAAGAGAACTAGGAGAAATAGCAAGAGAACAATTAAGGGCGGCTGAGGGGTACTCAAACCCGGCATACAGCCCGCCTCCATATACAGCTACAGGTGGCCACACGGGAGGGGAGCGGACTAGTACAACGGGATCAGCCCATAGGAAGATGCTAGTAGGGGAGGGGAAGACTGAAGAAGAGCAGACTACGGACGTAGGAAATGATGAGTGGGTAGCTGCGCAGATACTATTAAAACTACGAGGTTCATTAACAGGAGAAGAGAAGGAGGTGGTAAGGAAAATGGACGAGGATAATGCCAGGGAGAGTGAAATGGAAGGGGAAGAGGGGAAAGGAAAGGGGGAAGAGCTGTTAAGACAAAAGGAAGAGACCTTGGAGGAACGATTAGCAGAATTAAGGGATGAACAGAATGCACTGATCAAGCAGCTCGAGAGGGGGGAAAGAGAGAGAGCACGGGAAAGGAAAGAAGGTAAGAATGTGTTGGAAAAAATGAGAGAAAGAACTGAGGAGCAGAGGAGAGAAGCCGAAAGGTTAAAGGCAGCAGCAGAAAGGGTATCAAGAGCAGTACTGCGCGACAGGAAAAAAGAGGAAGAGGAGAAAGAAAAAGAAATGGCAATATGGAAGAAGAGATTACTGTCAGAAAAGACATGGAAATACGAAGAAGGGAGGATGATAGAGAGTATATTAGAAAGGGAGAGGGAGAGATGGGAAAGGAAGAAAGAAGAGGAAAAGATATTGGAAAAAATGAGTTGTGAAGTAATGGAAGAATTAAAAAAGAAAAGAGAGGAAATTGGTAGAGGAATAGCGGAGAGAAACGAAGGGGAAAGAGAAGATAGGAGGGGGGAGAGTGAAGTAAGGAGGCATGTATATAGAGGCACAGAAGTAGCAATAACATCGGCACAAAGGGGAGCGATTAGTAAAGAACAAAAGGGAGGAACGGACCTAATAGACTTAAGAACAGTAACGATTGGGGGGAAAAAGACAGTTTGGGGGTTGCCATTTATGAATGACTTTTGTAGTGAGGAAGAAGAAGGAATGGAGAAGGAAGGAAGAAATAGTGAAAGGGAAAGCCTAGATAAACTATACACCACCCGGACAAATAAAGACTCACCATGGATCTGCAGGAGAAAGGAAGAACTGCAGAGAAGTGGGGAGGAGGAGCATGGAATGGCGGAAAGGAAGACACGTGAAGCCACGCCGTCACCGTCCCGTCATACATGCTCCACTACCTCACGCCCATTACGTGCAACGTGCCCATCTAAAGTAGCGCCCTTCACATGCGAACTGACACCCTATGCAGGAAGGCTTAGAGACCTCCCTGGACGCAGGCAGGGAGAACGAATACACACGCCCACAATAAATAAAGGAAATGATGAAAGAAGGGGAAGTGGTGGAGGAGAAAGAGTAAACACCAGGAGAAATATGGACGAAACTGACGATGTAGAAGAGACGGAAGAAGAGGAGGGGTGTGAGGACTCGATTTTGTGGAACCCAGGGGGTAAAACGGGACACAACTTAATGCCTCTTCTAGAGAGGGGAGGGGTTAGACCACAATACGTCCCTTGGAAGCATGCAGACAAGGAAAATATAAAGTGAAGACTCCCATCATTAAGTGGAGGTGCGGGTAAATGGATATATGAAATGGAAAAACACACCGCAGGACAGAAATTGGCAGTGGGAGATGTAAAGGGCCTTCTCATATCAATATTAGGGGATGCTGCGGATGACATCTGGAAGAGAGCGGGCTTCCCCGGGGAAACAATAACAAACACATCTCACGATGGGGCACCATTCGCAAACTGCAGACATGCATTATGGCAGGCACTGAGGGTACAGTATCCGGACACATCAGATATAGGAGCAATTACCTCGTGCAAGATGCGTGAGAACGAAGATCCTGTTGATTATATCCAGGAAATTCAAGAGAAGTGGCGTATGGAAACTAGAGAACAATGGGACAAAACACCAGCAATATTCTATCATATACTAGTACAGGGGCTCCCAGAAGCAGTCCAGAAACAACTGAAGAAAGTAGTGGGGATGGAAGCAAAAGCATGGCCAGAAATACAACTGACTATAGTACATCATTGCAGGACATGGCAAGAAAAAATGAAAAAAAGGAAGAGGATAGGAAAACGGAAGAGGCTAAACTAGTACAGAAGAAACTCACTAAATAAACGATGGAAGGCGCACTAATAACTGCACCTGCCACAATAACTCAAAGCCCCACACAAGTAGTGGCTGCACAAGACCCCTCCCAAATACAATCATCGCAGACTGTAACACAACAGATGCCGCCACTCCAACCATAGACGACTAACATGGGAGGAGGATACTCAACGCCAGGAGCTGGGTATTATAATTACAACCGGGAAAGGGGAGGAATAATGAGAGGGAGAGGATACGGATTTAACACACAACAACAGGTGGGGGGACTTAGAAATTCCTACCCCACCGGGCACCCAGTATACCAGGACAACACAGGAAGCTTTCCATGGCAGAACAGGGAATCACTGGAGTGTTGGATTTGTGGATTGGTAGGCCACATGTCACGTACGTGTAGAGTGAGACCAGGCACACCGTTGTGGAATGAACAGGGACAACAAGAGCTCAAACAGGAACAGCAGGGCATCCAGCAACAGCAGACATTGCAACAGGGAAATGGACAGCAACAACTAGTAACACAACAACAGCCACGGACATATCCACCGCCCCAACAACAGGTAGCGATTACACAACAGCCACCTGCACAAGTACAAGACCATAACATAACCTCAACCAATACCCAACTACAGCAAACACAACTGGGTAGGGTGACAGTCCTGGGACACAACCCTTACACGGGAAGTGGTCAATCATTATACCCCCAATAGGACAGCCCACAGACGACCTTGGTGTGTCCCATCCTGTCGGTAACACCTAATAGTGCGGAGGAACCACGCATAGAGGTAACGATAGGTGACAAAAAATTATCATTCCTTGTTGACACCGGGGCGACCCGGTCTTGCATAAGGGAAGGTAAATTTAAGATGTCAGGTGAAGCCATGAACACCCAAGGATTATCTGGGGCTCGGGGGTTGGTTCCCTTTACTGATACCATTCCCTTATCAATAGGGGATTATGACATGTCAGTCCCACTTTTATATTCTAGGGCCTCACCAGTAAATATAATGGGAAGAGAAGACATAATGAGCAGGTTGAATATGACGATCTCCTTTACGGAGGACGGCATAATTTGCTCCACTCCAGGAATTAACATGCTCACTGCACGACAGATTATGCAGGCATACTGTGGACAGACAGTGATTAGGGCTGAGCCAGTAGATGGTGAACTGTTCCAGTACGGGACGGACATGGCATTTGCATGGATGCCAGGGATAGAGGGAAAGATCTGGAGGAGGCCAGCAGCCTACTTGTTTAGACCAGAAACGCCAGCCAACGAACAAGAAGGAAAGGTGATTTCAGTGGACATAGAGAGCATTATAGCAACCGCTGATTACATTGCAGTGCATGCCCAAGACAGAGAAGGAAGAGCATGGAGGGCAGTGATAGTACTAGCAGAGGGATGTAGACTCACCCAGGTGTCAGATGAGGAGCTCTTCTCAGGAGAAAAGGAAGACGGTGAAATGGTATTTATGATGAGTGTGGAAATATGGCTAAGGGTGACGTACAAACAGGTGGCACAGAAAATTGCAATGGCACTTGAGGCACCCACGTCCACCCCAGTTCCCTTTTTTGAGGAGGATATGGCAAAAGTACCCACATCATTATGGACTACTAGCCCCTATGACGTGGGGTGCATAAGAGGCATAGGGGGGTAAGAATAAAATTGAAAAAGGGTGCAATACTCCCCAGAGTGAAACAGTACCCACTATCAAAAGAGGCAGATGAGGGCATATGTGAAACAATAATGGCCCTTATAAATAATGGCATATTGGTCCCATCAGAATCTCCATGCAACACAGCTGTATACCCAGCGCGCAAGGCTAAAGGTGGATCTTGGCGCTTCATACAGGACCTAAGGCCTTTGAGCAACATAGTGGAAGCAGAATACCCCATAGCAGCAAACCCGGCCACAATATTGTGCGGCATTCCAGCAGAGGCATCACGGTTTACAGTGATCGACCTTAAAAATGCCTTTTTCTCAATACCACTGCACCCAGACTCACAAGATCTGACAAGCTTCACTTACAGAAACACAAAGTGGAAACACACCAGATTGCCACAAGGGTACTGCGAGTCACCCTCAATATTCAACAGAGTAATACAGATGGATTTGGGTAACATTGAAGTAGAAAGCACAGTGTTACAGTATGTTGACGACATAATCATTTGTAGCACAAGCGAAAAAAGATGCAGAGAGGACTCATTAAAGATGCTGACAATATTGGCTGAAAAAGGTTACAAGGTAGACAAGGAAAAGTTACAATACTGTCAGGAACAAGTACTTTACATTGGACAGCTCATATCCCAATATGGAAGACAGATTGCACCACAAAGAGCACAGGCAATTTTAAAAACGCCATTGCCACAAACAGTGAGAGAATTACAGCAGTTCCTGGGCCTGTGCAACTACTGCAGAGCATGGGTATTTGATTACAGCTCATACATAGGACCCCTACTTGAGGGGTTAAAAGAAGCTAACAAAGGGGAGAAAAATTTGGGGTGGACAATGGAAATGAAAGAGGCTTTTGATGAACTGAAAGATGCAATATCAACCGCTCCGGTACTGGCCACCCCAGATTATGAACGACAGTTTTTTATATTTTCACATTGCGACTCAACAGTAATGAAAGCAGTGTTGGCTCAAAAAACAAGCATGGGCTACGAACCAGTAGCGTTTTACAGCGGCCACTTGGATCCTGTGATGCTAGGTCATTTCCCTTGTGAACAAGGTCTCGCCGCAGCTGCCTTTGCGGTAGAGAAAGCATCAGCAATCACCATGGGGTGCCCAACCACACTATTTGTGGAACATGCACTATTTGCAATATTGAACAAGCCTAAGTCCACACTAACAACGCAGAGGGCGTCAGGTTACGAGATAATATTATCTAGAGCTGAACTATCAATTGTTAGATGCAGCACAGTCAACCCTGCACGGTTTATAGCAGAAGCAATTGAGGAAGGAGACTATGCACACGATTGTACAAAGACTACTGAAATGTATTCATGCAATAGAAGGGTTGAAGAGAATGCACTAGACGGAGGTGATCTCTTGTTCATTGATGGGTCATCCACAATTGACCAAAGTGACGGGATTAGGAGAACTTGGGCAGCAGTGGTAAAAATGACGGAGGTACCGGTGTGTGTGGCGGTGAAATGCGTACAATTACCACAGCACTACTCTGCCCAAGCAGCGGAACTAGTAGCACTGATCTTGACCATATATTCCGACAGTGCATATGTCACATCCACTGTCCACTCAGGGTTGTCCATGTGGAGGAGAAGAGGGTTTAGGAGAGCTGACGGCACCCCAGTGCAACATGCCCTCTTATTGGCTGAACTAATTGAAGTAATAAATGACCCCCAAGAATTAGCCTTGGTCAAATGCACCGCACACACTAATGGAGAAGATCATATTTCAAAAGGGAATGCAGCAGCAGACGCACACGCGAAGTATGCTGCATATTTTGGCGAGCTATGGAACCCCCCAGAGTCAGAGAGAGGCAGACGGAGGGGAATAGCTAAGGAAATGTTAATAAGAGAAGGGTACACCCATCTCCCAGCCACACAGATAATGGAGCTACAAGCGGCTGCACCAATGGCAGAAAAAGAAATATGGGTAAAAAGAGGATGTACAATGTCGCCAACTGACGCACTATGGCGCCAGGGTAGAACTGGAAAAATGGTAATGCCACTGGCACTATTGATAATCGCCCTGAGCCAACTACACAACCAAGCCCACACAGGCAAGGAAGTCATCGCAGCACGAATTAGGGAAGATTGGTTCTGCCCCGAGTTAAATTCCCATGTGTCAAATTTTGTCAGCAATTGTCTCACATGTCAGCAGTTCACGGCCGGTCACACGCTGAAGGTGATAAAAGGTACTATACCCCGGCCAGAGGGACCCTTCCGACACATCCATATTGACTATGTTGATATGATCAACGTATGTCAAGGAAATAGGTATATGATTGTAGTTGTGTGCCCATTCTCGAGGTGGATCGAGGCAGGGCCCTGCTCACACCCAGATGCATTCCGAGCAGCTAAATTCCTAGTGAGGGAGGTCTTCCCCAGGTGGGGAGTGTGCGAAATACTGCGGTCAGACAATGGGTCGCATTTCCCCAATGAAATGTTCCAGCATATCACGTCCTTACTGAACATCAAGCATAAATTTGCATGTGCATATCACCCGCAGGCCAACGGTATATGCGAACGCCTGAATGGCCTATTAAAAGAGGCAATTGCATAAATACAGCAAACAACAAAGAAGAGTTGGCTGTATTGCCTTCCGCTAGCCCTATTTGAGCTAAGGAATAGACCAGGCTCCAACCACCACCTCACCCCTCACGAGGTGGTGACTGGACGCCAAATGCGCCTTCTTATGACGCCAACATCAAGAGCATTCACCGACCATGAGAGTACTGCAAATGTCCTTGGTGATGAAATGTACCAATATGTGTCTTCTTTGATTACTAGTGTAGTGTTTGTGTCTCAACAGCTCGAGCGCACGCGGGGCGGGTCTAAGAGTGATCAACAAGAAGACGCGGATAAAGAATTGGAAAAGGGAAAACCGTGCAAAATTGCCAAAGGTGACCACGTACTACTCCGCAATTTCAACAGAAAGTGGAACAGCCCACGCTTCACTGGCCCCCACCTGGTAGAGGAAGTATCAACGAGAGCAGTAAAGCTACAAGACAAACGTGCTTGGAATCACCTACACGACGTAAAGATCTGCAAACTCCAGACCCGCCCTAGCGTCACCGACAGGGCCATTGGAAGAACAGCAACAACGTCGCCAACGGAGGAAGGGACTTCTACCGCAACTAACGGCCAAAGTGTCCCCATACCCTGCCACCCCCCTGATTCCCCAAAGACAACTACTGAAACAGAGAGGGGTAATCACCATACCGCCCACCCCATGGTCACACGATCAAAGAGTAAAGAAACCTCTACCAGTTGAGCCCCAAACCATATGCCCATTGACCCCCTACCCACTGCAATAATAACCCAACTGAAGGACATTGTTTTACACATACACATATAGACACTTGAATGTTCTCTTTTTTTTTCTCTCGCACATGCAGGTACGGTGTATTATTGTACTGCTAAGAAAACAGATAACTAACAAAGTTCACTGCCCAAGAGTAGATGATACCCTCAGACAATAACTACCCTGAAGAATTATCGCACCAATTTGTCTATTACATAAAAAGGCCAAAGCACCTGAAAAGGAGGAGGGTACGTGTCTACTACACAGCACTTCTCTTGGCCATAGAACAATCAATGCCCCACCTCCACCCATACTTGCCTGTCCTAAGAGATAGATCGCTTAGATTGGCGTGGTTACTTGATAGGGAGAGCTTGAAAACAACAACTAACACTAATAACAAGCATATTGAGAATTTTCAGGCGGGCAACTTTAACGTCGCAAGAATTAGCTGCCGGACTGCAGCAAGGTAAGAGCAAAATGCCGGTGAGACTAGCCTCTGTAATAAAGATGATAGGGATTTTGATGATCACCGGGTTTGTGGCTGCCTCTGTATGGCGGAACAGTTATGCTATCAATATTTTTGCTGTACCCAAACCTAATATACCCCCACCCCCAGCTGCAACAGGTGTTACGTCAGGTGGTACTAGCAAAATTCCACACAAGGGAAATAGAGTTAAACGGAGCACATACTCAGAGAATAAAGATATTGACAACTACATACAAAATTCAGCACACCTCTCTAACAACATGTGGTACCAACACATGACTCAAATAGGTAAACAAACAACAGAAGACAGCTGCTACGTCTGCTCATTGATCCCATACGCCATGAGTGCTTCCTGAACTTTCGTTGCCACGGAAATAGATGAAAAAACAGCACGGTGTATAATATACCTGGCACTGTTCCAAACAAAAGGGAGATTTCAAGGGAACACGGTGCACCTGGTATGGAAATCACGAGACACATACCAGTACGAAAATAACTTCCTTAAGAGTTATTTGAGCTACCACAAGGCCAGTTTACATGCCGAAGCATTCAGATACATAACAAGTGGCCCTGAAAAAGGAGAAACGAAGAAAGTTACACTACAGTACCTACCATGTGATTGGTACGCCACTGAAGCTCCTGGTAAACAGGGATGTTGGGAAAGACCACTGATAATAATAACAGGGAAGGTGTACCTGGGTGACAAATGGGACACAGGAGTGGTTGGCAGCAACATGATAACGAGAGAAGATACTACAACTATTGCTGAGCACAACAACAGATGTTGGATGACTTGGGTCAAGTACGTACCCATGCTAATGTGGATAGAGAAGGATGAAGACCCAATAACAATACTGCCGATGACTGCACCTAAGGTATGCTACCAACACAAAGGAGAAGTAGATGTAGGATACAACACCAACTGTGCAAGCGTGACAGAGCTACCTGAGGGGGGAGCAGGAACAGCAGTAGTAATGGACCATTACTGGGCCTGTGGAGACAAGGCATACCACACACTGCCCCCTCTGTGGAATGGTGTATGCACAATAGTACACGTTAATGTACCATCACTAGTGGTGCCCCAGAAACATGTGAATGTGGCGAACTTCCCCAAAATGGATGAAGGAAACAAAAGGAAGAAGAGATCTGCACAGCTTCAGAAAGGGCCAGAGAACCGAAATAACGGCAACAACACTGTCCTGAACAGAAGGAAAAGACAAGGAGAACCTCTGACAGGAAATTACCTGTGGGGAAGGTCGGAAACAGCACTCACTTCAATTCCGCCAGAACACAGACTATTCAGCAGAGCAGCAATGTTCTTCTCCTCGATAATACATCCTGGACTACAGGCCTACGCAAACGCAAAATGGCTCCAGATAACTAGATGGGAACTAATGATGACAATTAACTCTACAGTAAATGGATTCAACGCAATAAAAGAGGAATTGTGAGCAGTGAGGATGGTAGCACTACAGAACAGATATGTACTGGACCTTCTCACAGCAATGGAAGGAGGAGTTTGCGCAAAGATAGGACAATCATGCTGCACATTCATTCCTGCTAACGATGCTGACAATGGTACACTGACAGAAGCAGTATCACAATTGGCCCAGATGCACTCCAAAATGATGGATGAAAGTAAAGGTGTAAAAAAGGATGAGAGCTGGTTCTCGAAGCTATGGTCATAGATGCCATCTTGGCTGTCAGATGGACTGAAGATCATAGTTGGATGCATTATTTTGGCTGGAGCTGCACTTATCATAATAAGATTTTGGAAGGCCCGGAAGGCACGCACCACAGACGAAATGATCGAAATGGTCGGTATGCACCCCTTGATGCCAGCAGATGACGGCCAACACACAGGCACAATAATAAAAGAGAGAGAGAGGTTGCGCAACCAGATCATCACTAACCACCTGGACCCACCATCTGTGAAGCTCGAAAACCCAAGAAACCCAAGGAGCTACATAGGGAAATGGGTATACTGCACACCTGGAGGAACCTGTGTATATATGTACTGGTCATTTGAAGACCATGTTAACCACTATGGACATTTGGGAGGAGTAACTAAAATATGGAGAGTGAGAGGAGATAAGGAAAAGGATATGTTTGTGGTCGACAAGTCGACCAGAGGGGGGACTGAAGTGGGAAAAGTGAACAAAAGGCTCCCACCAATCCCCTCTCAACCCTGGCCTAGAAGATCACGGCCCAGACACCCGCCACGAGAGGAGTTTGCCCATCTCCCAGACGACCAAATACCCTGGTACAAGAACATACGGATGTGCCCACTCGCGTGCCCACCCGCCTGCCCACCAGCCTGCCCTGCACATGCCGACACCTGTGGCATGGATGAACTCGACTAAACCATCCAGCACCAAATCAACACATCGTTAGAGATGCCATGACGACCTAGCTAACGGTCAGCACACTCGTGCAAACATACACACCGGACACTCCCACACCAATCCACACGAAGAACATACTCAGTGCTATGACGTAGGCGACGGACACACCCACGGACGTTCAAAATGCAGAAACGCAAGACGCATAATGAACTCATCTAAAAAGGCTTGCTCACGCTTCTTCTAAAACCATGTACCATAATGAGAAATATAACGAAGACACGATACTGGGGATAGAGCAATATGATACCATAACCTAAAGCGCTCTGTACCAAACGGTTCCACCTATGCACCAGGCCCAAGTAGGCCGCAAGCAAAAGCTTTCATGAACATTGAATGAGCAAGAGTACAGTTGCTGACCCTGCAGAATAAGCCCAGCGAAAGCAGACAGTCAAGGGCACAACGTTGCAAACTCTCATTCCGCAAGCCGATGCCAAGGTCGCACCTGCAAGATAAGCCAGGCACACAGTAAGAAATGCAATATTAATTGTGCAGAATTCTGCCTCAACCACGGTCCCACCTCACGTGACCAAGCCGAACTTGATAGGATGCCAAGCCCAGGAGGAAGAAGGCGTCTGGATCCCCCCGTCTCAAGACACAGGCAGATACAATTAAGCGACTCAATGGACATCTGCGGCGGTGGGAGTAGTCGGCCTTCCTGCTTATGAATAAATCCTCACATTGTCTGCACATACCCATAGTGAAACATTGTTGCAAGTGACAGGTGCACCGCGAGCTGGGAACAGCGATGGTCCCAGACTGGGGGGCTCGCGGGTGAACCAATCAGAACATGGGACCCTTATCACTGACGCCATTAACATTGACCAATCCTCAGGGGTCTTCATGTAACAATTTTTATGTATCAAACTGAAGGGACAACCCAAGTATACCACCTGATGAACCCTTAACCAATAACAACGTTCTCTATACGTATGCTATACTAACCCTACCACTCGGGGAACCAATCCAGAGTGGCGATAGGTTTTTTTGCTAATTTTCTCAGGTGACGCAAGTAGCGCGTCATGCTAAGGTAAAAAGGGCCTGCGAGCCCCACGATGTTGAGTGAGTGGCAGGACGGACGCGTACGATCCTTGGCCATCCCTGCCGTTTTGTTTAATAAACAGCAGAATCACCTTGCTTCTTGCGTGTGTCTCATACTCTATCTCTTTGGGATATACGGGAGGAGTTGGGGCCTCCCTGCCCGGAGGTCCGCGGACGGCCCAGCCGACCCCGGGAGAATTTCCCCCCGACAGCTCAGTCTACTTTGTCAAAAGCTAAGGACAGTTCAACAGCAGCTATGTAAATCGGTTGGGCAGTTGATTTACAGGCCTTTTTCAAAAGAAGGGTGAATAATAAGCCTCCAATTTCCGTACCCATTCCTTTTTCGGAAACCAATCTGTTTACTAGATAGCATATGGGAGGACTCAGTCCATTCAACCGCATGTTTTAGTACTAAGCCCGCAAATACCTTAGATTCTGCGTCCAGCAAGCCGCCTATCCTCTTTCTTATAGATAGGAATAATGTACGATATGTTTCAAGAAACGGGAATGGTTTGAGTAATTTTTATGTCTAAAAATAGAAGAAAGTGCCCCTTTGCCCATATCTCAGGGTTGGCCTTTAATACCACGTTTGCCAGCTCATTTAGTCCTGGAGCCCTTGATGAGCTAGAGGATTTTATCTGATGCTCAATATCCGAAATGTTGAAGTTACAATACCAAGAGGGACTTTTTACTAACCTCAAACCCTGCGGCAGTACTGCTCTTCCATCGAATAAAGAAGAAACATTTTCAACCCATGCACTTCCCAAAATGGAATTTGACCGTGTTGCTATCTGAGTACATTCCAGGTGATTTATTACGGACCAAAACTGATTCCTGGAAGTGTCTCTTAAAGTATTCAGCATTGCTTCGTTATCCGCTTGAAGCATATTTGCTTTATGGTTCCTTAACCAATTTTTCATTTCAATTCAGGATCCTTCTAATATTTTGATTTGTCATGTTTTTTCTCGATCTAACTAGTGGATCGTAAACATGTGATCGAGGGGCGAGAGAGCTTAACTTGCCAGTGTCTTTAATAGATTGTTCAATCAACTATTTTAAATATTCCGGGAACAAGTCAACGCAAAACGTACATTGTCTTTTATTCCAGGAGTTATTTTGATGTTCATGTGAGAAAGTGGCAGTTAACTTATCGACATTACCTTGATGCCATGTAATTCGATTACCCCTAGGATTTATTTTCATTTCTTTAACCATTTTCCCAGAGTCTGAGAACTTTGATTCCAGTGTCAATGTTATTTCCAAAAATGTATGGTCACTGAAATTTGAGTCCGCTACTGTAAATTGGCACATGCATCCAGCATTTTCTTTGACATGAATACATGGTCTATACAAGACATTTTGGAGCTGTTGGTCCATGTGCATAGATCAGAGGATGAATTAAATAGGGAATTTACGTGAAAAAGGCCCAGTGTTTTTGAACAAATGACACCAGATCAAACCGTGAGCGACTTTTGTGTTCAGACCCAAAAGTGCTCCTTTGGTTGGAAGGCCTATAGCTAAATTATATGGCATAAATGGGCCCAGTTTATTAGTCGCACCATGGCCAGTTTTTATTTCAGCATTGAAATCTCCTGCCACAATAGCATGTAACCCCTTATATTTGGTCATCATTGAAGTCAAACAGAGATTTACCTGATATACTGAGTTTTCCAGATCTACAACTGGATTCCAGTAAATATTGACAGTTAAATGTGAGAAAGAACATGCTCGATAAAGAGCTCAAGAACCACCAGCATAGCTCCCACTATTATCCAGGGACTCAAGTATAGTGGCTCCTGCTGTGTTTTTCATTGCTATTATGAGGCCTCCAGATGGTCTCCCACGGATTCCTTTTTTTGCTAGTTGAAATTTACTCTCAAATCCATCTAAATGAATGGCCAAGGTCAACCATTGTTCCTGGATGCATAAGATCTCGAAAGAATAGAGTTTAGCACAAGGTTCTTTTGAAGCCAGGAAGTTGAGAATTCCATGGTCGGGTTATATGTGTGAGCTTACAGTTTTTGATGTAATGCCTTTATTTCGGATATCGAGAGCTAACCATCTCCAGTTATGTTCTTCCTCTCCCAAGGGGCTGAGAAGTAGCATTGTTCCTTTCCTTAAGTTCTTGGTCACGTTTTTGAAGATTATTGTAGGAGGCCTCACCCCTCCATTGGTATCCTGAGCCAGTACTAAAAACTAGTATGTCGTAGCCCATACGCTGGAATTGTTCTGCTTCTCCAAGTATTGCCTCAAAAATCTTTTTAAAGTTTAAAACGATTCTCACATGGTCAAATCTGGTAGGGTGGACAAAATCCACTAATTTGAGATCCGCCAACGAGATTAATCTCAGTCGTGGGATTTCATTCAGCAATGAAATAACACAAGCACGATTAAGAGAATGGGGCCCTCCAAGATCACAAAGATTGTACAGAAGGGGAGATCTGGGGGAGCAGTTTTGCACCATTCAACGTTGCGCAAATCGTTATCATTTATATGTTTAGGTAGCGGGGCCCTGCCACCTGTTATATTTTCCCCTGATCCCTGCGTAGTCTCCCTTGGGTCTGGTAGATGAGATCCCTGGTCCCGATCACTTGTAATATCTCCCTTTGGCCAATTAGAAGGGAAGTGAGTGTGTAGCAATGTATTATTTTCTGGTTGAATTGATTTGTGGAAGCCTGGCATAATCTCTAGCATAGTCGCTTTTATTAAGTTTGTGAGGGCCTTGGTAGTTTGTTCTTTATCTAAATCCAGGATAATCGGATTGAGAGTTACAAGCCACTTGCAAAATCCCTAACTCAGATTCAGGTGGATCCAAGTACACGTGCGGAATTATGGGGCCGAAAGTAGCATTTGTAATGGGACCTGTCACTGCTTGCCTTGTGGTTGTCTTTTCAGTAACTTTATAGAAGGAGGATAGTGAGCTTGTTTACTATCTTTCAGTTTGTTGATTTGTATTGCCTCTTGGGGTACTGCAGTGTCTTTTGCAGGAGTCTGATAATCACAGGTAATATTTTTATTTTTTTTGTTCATTTTTTTTGAGTTTTTAGATTTGTCTTCAGGGTGAGCATTTCAATTTGTGTCTTGAAGTTGAAGGGCCCTACAACTCTCATCGCCCAGCTGGTCTAGGTCTGAGAAAGCTACTTCTGTTGATATGTTATTTAAGTTTTTGGTGCGTGGACAATTGGCTTTTGAATTTTTTGGGGCATGTCTTTTTCTGGCCTTCTGGGCCAGGCATTTCTGTCGCCGGGAGAGAAAACGTCCTTGCGATTGAATGTGGGCTTCATGAGTTGTGTCTAGAATAGTAGGTCCCTCCCCTGTCTTCTTAGCATTTTCTGAGTCTATGATGCTGGTTAGGACTGTCAGGCTATCTGTTGAGGCATTATGTGAACTGTCTATGTCAGGGAGTAATCCTGTATCTCTGGAATTTGATGTTAGTGAAATAGAAGTTGTAAGATTGCAAAGACCTTTTTCTAAGTGCATCATTTTGTCTGATAGGAGCACCATATGATCAACATTTTTTCCCAAGTCCGTTCGTTCAATTGGCTGACCAATTGGGGAATTAGTCATTAGAGGAGCCTCTGCATATGGGCATTTAGGGGCAAGAAAATCATTTGTCTCATTAAATAGAGTCAGAAGCTTCCCTTTCTCACTCCTGTCGTATGTCTGAGAACCTTGCAAACGAGTCAAACGTCGATCTGTTGAAAGAGCTCTTGGCTCATATTCTTTGGAGCAGGGCTCCTTTCCAAACAGGAAGCCTTCCAATGTATTGCCTATTCAAGGTGTCAGAGGCGATTCGATTAAGGTCCCTGATTTCTATATGAGTGTACTCGTGGCCTTTATCTAGGAGATTTAAAATTCTTGAGAGGACAGGCAATGAATTTTCAAAATGTTCATTCTCATTCAAGGATGGAGTGTGTGTTAAGGAAAGAATTGGCCAGGCTTCCTGTTTAGAAAAGGGGGGGGCTGTTCCTCCAAAGCAGACTTAGTAAAGGTTCTTGTGGTTGAAATGATTCATCATCAACCATCTGGTTATGTGTAAGGTCTAGTTGGGGGCAATCAAAAAGCAGTGCAGATGGCAAAGGAATATTGTTCCTAGGGCATCACGATCTGTAGGTGGACAGTCCTTGAGCTGTTTGAACAGTGTTGAAGAGATGGACATTATCAACTCCATTTCTATTGGCGTTGAAGGACCCAGGGAGAGTCTAGTTCATCTACCAAGCTCTGACTTTACAGCTGGGGCCATCATTGAAACATCCTCGATGTTCCCCCGCGATAAAGCCAGATTAGTTGTGTCAGAGACTTCAAGAGGAAGATCTTCACGAACACTAAGGAAGCTAGTATGAGAAGTAGGCCACTTTTCTTTACAAGGAGTGGACGTTCCTTCATCATCACCAATACAAATAAGTTTAAATTGCCCTTGAAGTTGAGAGTGCAAATATGCGGGTTCTACTTCTTTCAAAAGTTCTTGTTTAGCATTTTGGATATCTGAGAGGCTTGTCTGGGATTTCTCTTCCGAGACCAAGTTGAATGGGTCTAGAGGGCATAATACATCATTAGTGTCCATGTCTGTTATCGTGGAGGTATTAGTTAAAGACGCATTGTTGAAGTGTGAGATAGGGGTTTTTCAGGAATTCTACATATTTTGCCACTTTTAAGATGGGTGGGCATATTTCACCTATGATAACCAATAATTTTTACTATACAAAGAAAAACTAGAATACTCAATTGGTTGAGTGCATTTTGAGATTGTGTTACCTGAATGTTACAATTGGCTGTATACAAGCTAAAGTCTTTAAAAATACCTCCAGAAAATATAGTCAGGAATTTAGTCAACAACGGTGAAAAAACTGAAACAGAGTGATCGTTCGTCCCCTTATTTACAGATCACTTGTTCTTTGTCACCGTACACCAGAGGAAAAGTATGTTCTCACTTACACTGAGAATTTTTTTTAATAAACCATACACTGTTTTAGCTCACCAGTATGAGTAAGGGAAATGAGTGAAAAGGAGGCCCCCGCACCCTCTGCCTCAGTCGCTGAACAGCCAAACAGTCACTTGCGTGCCACTTCCGTGTACACGCACAGGTGCGCGAGACAAGGCTGTTTTGTAGATGGGCGGGTAGGGAGGCCAGGGGGCGGGGTCACAACTTGAAGGAAACTACGTGAGGAAAAAGGAAAAGAGAGAAATTGTAAATTGCGCCATAACTAGTAGTCCCAGCAAAGTTCCTAAGTTCAGCACGTGAAAGAGGCACGTGAAAGAAATGTTAGAGTATTTGCTTGTCGCGAGTCATGCATGTTGCAGGTGCCAAAAGGCGCTGTGGCTTCCTCTTGCCGACTCAGTGTCAGCGGGCTCCACACGAGAAGCCTTGTTAGATGGACAGTGAGAGTAAGCGAAAGCAAAGTCCACAACAGATTCTTGCAGGGGTCTTGAAGCCAAACAGCCACTTGCGTGCCACTTCCATGTGCGTGTGCAGGCAGGCGAGACAAGCCTGTTTTGTAGGCGGGTGGGCAGGGAGGCCAGGGGGTGGGGTCACAACTTGAAGGAAATTGTTCATTAGTCGTGCATGTTCCGGGTGCCAAAAAGCAGCGTGGCTTCCTCTTGCCGATTCAGTGTCAGCGGGCTCCACACGAGAAGCCTTGTTAGAAGGACAGCGAGAGTAAGCGAAAGCAAAGTCCACAACAGATTCTTCCAGGGGTCTTGCAGCCAAACAGTCATTTGCGTGCCAATTCCGTGTGCGCGCGCGGGTGCGCGAGACAATGCTGTTTTGTAAGCGGGCGGGCAGGAAGCCAGGGGGCAGGGTCACAACTTGAAGGAAATTGTTCACGAGTCGTGCATGTTGCGGGTGCCAAAAAGCACCGTGGCTTCCTCTTGCCACCTCAGTGTCAGCAGGCTCCACACGAGGAGCCTTGTTAGAAGGACGGTGAGAGTAAGCAAAAGCAAAGTCTACAACAGATTCTAGCAGGGGTCTTGCAGCCAAACAGCCACTTGAGTGCCATTTCCGTCCAGGTGTATCAAAATCAATTCCCAAATGCATATTGGCAGCATTAGTTCATCAGAAATAGATGAAATCTATTGCTAAAAGGGGGGATATGCCAGGTTAAATCAAAATCCCAAAACATTGATGAAGGCATATGCAGCTTGTGTAAAGAGGAGGGTGTGGTGCAAGTAAGAGAGCATATTTTAATTTGTGGTACCGCTCTCCTGGACTATAGAACTACACTGTTAGGAAATTATACACATAACGTTTTTATTTAAATAAAATAACATTTTTGTAAGGGCTCAACAGTGGGGAAGAAACCTTTTTAGCAATTGCCTGCGTGAAACTTCTCTGTCGTGCTGGTCTGATGAAAATCATTTGGTAATAGATCAGTTTCTGGAAAATCAGATGAACTGTGCTTTCGTAATGTCTACTTAGGCAAATCTTAACACAATTACTAGTACTTGTTTTTATCTCTTTGTTTTATTGTATTGTTATATGCTGCTTACTTAGATTTTGTACAGTTCTTATGTACTTTTTTACTATTTATATTGTGTATTATTGATGTTTTTTTAATTTTTCTTTATTTAATTGTATTACCATTTTTACAAAAGGTTTTGAGGTTCATGCCACATGCATAAGCACTCTCGGGTAAGGGTCATTTCAACCATTTCAAACTTCTTTCATCTGTACGCTTTGAGTGGTAATCTTCATCAAAGTCCAAGTTTCTCTATAAAGATTGCCACTGCCAGTGTCCAATTCGTTTTTTCGCCATCCTTGAACTGTGCCCACCATTGTTCTTCATCCTGTGTGGCTGCGTTTTTCAATATTTTCATTAAACAGGTCTCTCTTATTCCTTGTGTGCCCGGGCATGTAAGAAGTAGGTGCCTAACTGTCTCTACAGCGTTTGTCTCACAAAAACAGCATTCATTGGATTTCCCATCTTCTCTGGTTGCCTTTATTTTGTTTGTTTTTGTCAAATTTAGCCTGGCTCTCAGGAAAGTGCAGCTAAGCTTTCTGTCTGGAAACCTTTTCAGATAGCCTCTCACCTCATTGATTTTCATCGGGATGGTTGGATAGATATTCGCAGCCTTATATCTTGAGGCCTCCTCTTGAGCTTTTATCCAGTCTAGTTTGATCAGTCTCTTAGCAACCTTAACCAGGTTCCTTATAAGGGTGTCTTCAGACAGAGCTACTTCTTCCAGCAGAATGCAGTTATCCGCCGCCCATGTTGTCAGCATTGCGTTCTTACCTCCGTCCAGTTCTTTTTTTTAAGATTTCGAAGATCTTAGGGCTGTTTGCCAGAATTAATTTCCTGTATAACATCATGCTGTTTCTTGCGACCGTGCCTTTCAAGGAAGTTAAGCACAGTTCTCTTCTGATTAGCGCTATCGGGGCCGATTGTGAGAGGCCCAAGACACGTCTCCAGAATAAGCCTTCTAGTTTATCCCAAATTTGTTTTGGCAGGCAGGGCATGGCTTCGGTTCCATGTGTCACACTTGGGACAGCTTTTGCTTTAAAGTATTTTATTGCCGGGAAAAGATAGAAACGTCCGTATTTCCTATCCACCATCTTGGCCTGCTGTACCAGAGCTTTCATTTTCCCTCTCAAAGCCTCTTGCATGGGTACTTCGGTGTTACTGTTGCTCGTTGTCATACCCAGGTTTTTAAAGCTTTTTACTATTTCGAGCTTTTCATCCTCAACGTACCATATTCCTTTTCCCGTTGTTCTGGAAGGTCTTTCAAACGACATTATTTTGGTTTTTTCCCTGTTCAATTTCAGGTTGTTTATCTTTAGATATTCCAATATGCTTTCCAATTGTCTTTGTAAGCCCACTTCCGTTTGATCAAGTTATATAATGTCGTCTGCGTATAGGATCTGTGACAATTTCGATTCTCCTATTTTTGGAGAGAAACTTCTGATGTTTTTGGCCACTCCTGAAGATCTGCGGTGTAGGTGTTATAGAGTGTCAGAGCCAGGGAACATCCCTGTTTCACTCCCTGAGACGTTCTAATTTCTTTTTGACAGATTACCAGCCCCATTCAATCTAACTCTCATCGTTGTGCCTTCGTACAGGGCTTTGATCGGCTCCAGCAGGTTTTCCGGACATTCTTTTTCTAGGAGATTGACCCAAAGGCGGTTGCTGTTAAAACAGTCAAACGCTTCTGTGAGATCAACAAACGCCATGAAGACATTCAGGCTGCCAAGATGAATTTTGACTTTCAGACTACTCAGCAGTAGGATGTTAGCTGTGGTTCCTATGTTTTTATGAAACCTGTCTGATGATGGTCGATACAGTCGGAGTCTCTTAGCTAACTCTGTAGGCCCTTCAAAATGCAAGATCCAAATAGCTTTCCAATAATAACAAGGAGCGCTATTGGTCTATAGTGCTTGGGGTCATCTTTTGCTCCTTTTTTAAAGATCGGCACAATGTTGGCTGTCTTGCAGGAGGGAGGGACTCTTTTATGGGCATTGCATTTCTTAAAGATCAGGCTGATCAGCGGTGCCCATGCCTCCATGTTGTTTTTTAAGTCTAGATTTGATATCCCATCTGGGCCAGCAGCTGTGGAGTTTTTCAGTTTTGTGATTTTCCTTGTAATCGTCTCGATATCAGTTGGGATATTCCAAGGTATTGTGCCGACCTGATCTTTGACTGGCGATTGAGGTGTCGGTGCATTATATAGGTCGTCGAAGAACTTGACCCACCTTTCTTTGCCCACTTTATTTTGGAGAGCATTGTTGGTGTTTTTATTTGACGCTTTAATTAGGGCCCAGAAACCCTAGGATTTTTTGTACTCCGGGTCCTCAGCATTTGCTCCGCATCCTCTTGGTATAGGCTGGCTCTTTGTTGTCAAAGCCATGTTTTGTAAGATTGCTCCGCCTTTTTTAATTTGGCATCCATTTCTAGCGAGTTGGCTGTTTTCGCCATTCGTTTGATTTTCCTTACAATGGCACGCTGGAGGACCAGCTGTCGGTTGTAACTGTAGTGATGGGTTCCGCTGGAATTGGTGGATCATGGCTTGGTTATCTGGTGAACTGTCAATAGGGGTACTTAGTCCACTTCATGATCTGTGCTTTCCCTTCTTGTGCCGTTTTGTTAAATCTTATAGGTCTCAGTAATGTTTAAAACAGCATTTTCAGACAGTTTTATCCGCTTTCCTCTAGCACACACTTTGAGCTCCTGTGTCATTTTTTTTTGTGATTGGCAATGTTGCCAAGTAGTTACCAGTAGATTGTGATCACTGTTGCCTGTTCTCACTACTAAGTAGCGCTTTTGACACAAAGGTGTAGTCAAGGGTTCCCTGTTGCTCCTCTCTTTGCCAGGTGGGAATAGTCCCATTGTGTTTCATTCTTAACCAATGGAGGTAATGTAGGTCCCAATTTCCCATTAAGGACTGCTACCTCTTACCTCTTTCTCTCGCAGCTAATGCTTTGGCATTGTGTATTAATGATTTTTTAGGCTTAATGGTTCACATTTTGTGTGAGAATTGTGTGGTTTGATGAATTTTGTGTACGGTTGCCTTAGTGCAGCTAGTATCACAAACAGAAGAAATATCCACACGTGAAACCAGTCATGAAATAATTAAAGTAAAGAAAAACTGTTTAAAACTGCCATCTATTAAAGAAAGATAATAGCCCAACTAGGATGAATGTTTCTGTAATGCTGTCTTAATCATCCGGTAGGATTCTGTACTATAGCCCTGTGATAAACATTTTGTGTAGGATCCCAATAAACTCTGTGGTATTAAAATAAAGGTTCAAATACTTTCTACAAAGGATATTAGAGTAATCAGGTTCAGACCAAGGCTGGAGTGGACTTAGCCAGTGCAAGAGGGTTTGAACTTCTGAAAAAAAGTCACCTTGCTATCTTCACATTCACAATTTCTTGCAGAGCAAAGTTCTCTCACGTAGGAAAGCGTCACTGAAGATCTCCATTGATATCTCCAATGTAATATCGATGTCCTCAGATCATTGTGACAGATTTTTGTAATAATAATGTCTTTGGGTGTAACAAATGATCTAGACAACAGTAAGCTGAAACAACATGTGGGATCCCTAGTGGCACGAGTTTCCATCAAGTGGGAAAAGGTTGCAGGCATAGAAAGGTGTAATCCCAATGCCCTTGCATCAGGGCCGTATATTCACAAGCTGCTCTCAATGACACTTACAGTTCTTTAAGGACTTTTACACTCCAAATTTCGAGAGTATCTTCTTGGTTGCTCCAACGAGATTACTGGCTGGGGGCAGATGGTCAACAATGCCCAGCTACAGTTCTTTAAGGACTTTTACACTCCAAATTTCGAGAGTAAATTCTTGGTTGCTCCAACAAGATTACTGGCTCGGGCAGATAGTCAACAATGACCAGCTATTGTAAACGTAATACTTTGCCAAATGGCAAATACCTTAGCTGGAGTTGCCTACAGCCAACGTACTTTCATTACAGCCTCTATCTTTTGCAGTATCAGAGCTGTAGTTTTCAGCAACAAGGCACAAAGCTTTGAGTACAATTTTAAAAGATCTTATAACTAAGGCCCATGACCAAGACTGTTCAGATGCAGTACCCTCTTGGCCAAGGTGGTTGGAAAATCACACAGGCACTGGGTACTACATTTGCAGAGGATGGCTGCTAATGGACAAAATCAATGTGAGGTTTCAATGTGGCAAATTTGGTAGAGAATTGTATCGCGTGAGTAACTTCATTTACTTTCTGAAAATTGTGTAACATTGCCATTTCCACACGTTATAAAGTTAGAATGTGATCCCCTTTTTTCAATTAAACCAATGGTGAAATTCCCCCTCTGCCAGAACACTGAGTGTGAACAATTTACTGAAACTATAAATAGCAGGTTTTTATAATTTTACTGAATGACATGTTTGTTTGTAAACAACATTAAGTGGAGATTTCTTCACTCATATTCGTTCCTTGGCAAAAGTTATTTTATGTTATCTTGTATTTTTATAGGCTATGGCGTAGAAGCGCTTTATTCCTGTTAAAGAGGCAAAGGAGGAGTATGATTGAACATTAATTAGTAGTAGGGAGGAGCAAAGTCGGGTAGACATTTGGCTTGAGAGTGAGGGATAAATAAGATTCTCAACAAGGCATTGGAACGGAAAGGGGGGGTGGTCATGTGCACAATTGGACCAGATGTACTGTGGGGCTGACCTGTTTTCTATGAGTGCATGACTCAAAGTTCTTTAAAGTATTTGCAGAGAATTAAAGTTTGAATAACAGCCATTTGTGAAAATGTTTTCACACATGTTAGGAACATAAGCTGATGTAAATGGAGGGTCATTCAAAGAGAACTTTAGAGTGATGCTGTGCTTTGGCAGCTACCTTTCAGTTCTGTTTTCCTGTGTTTTTACTGTGCGGGTTGTTTTACATTTTATGTCCATTTTATTTTGCAAAGCCTTTTTTCTTCTTATTTATTTGGTGTTGTTTCTCTGTGGGTCCTATTTATTTCACTCATTATGAGCTTGGGAATTTTTCAGTGGAGATGGTTAAATTACTGGTGCAATGTGTTGCATACTGTGCACCCTGAGCCTTGCACTGGGGGTCTAGGGTCTATTACTTCCAAGAATGCAGGCTCCATAGGAGGAGGTGGGGCCAGGATGCAGCACAATATTGGAGTAGAGAGGCGTGAGTTCTAAGCCTGTAGTACTTGGGCCATATGTTTGTACTCCCAGAACTTCTCAATGTCCAGGTGAATTACTGAATGATCAACCAGTCTGAATGACCAACTGAATAACCACCAGTCTCTCCAACTGTCCTATCATGGTTTGCATTTTAACTCCACACCAGGGGATTCCACACCCACTCTTTCAGGGACTCACTAGGGTTCCTAAAATTATAGTTGCATCCTCTCTGACTTTACTTTACTTTAACCAATTTATATTGCCCACCGCGAGACCTGGATGCTTAAGGGTGCAGACATATAAAATAGAACATATACGGACATCACAAAAGAGGACACATAAAAGCGACATACTGATTCCATTGTAGGAGCAGAGCGGATCCATATAGCATAGACAGCTAGACAGAAGTTATCTAAACAAGAGTGTGTTCAGTTTGTTTCGTAGTTGCTGAGTCGACTACACCCACCATCCTAGCTCTGGCCACATTTTTAAGAGTGGATGCCAGACAGAGACATATTGGCAGGCCTTGCTTTCTGGTATTGCACCAAGAGGATGGAGTCCACCCCCTTAAGAGAGGCCAGTAAAGGTTTCATAAGGGTGTCCTTGCCTTCTCCAAATGCCTTCAATCAAAAGGAGACAAAAAGGACCTTCCCTCAGTGGCATGAATTCTTATCTCCCACATGTAGTGCATTTCCCATTATGGGAATATGTTGTGGGTCAAGTAGAAAATATCCTGTCCCAACTAGGTCACTCAAAACTTGAAATGTGGGCCTCACATTACATATTACAAAATGGGCATTGTGGTTCCTTGTGCAATATCAAAATGTGTCCACTCCGAAGTAACTAACACCCAGTACCGTTTGCATGAGGGGGCATTTGTTTCATAATTTTGACAGACATTCCCAGCATCCCCAGATCTATGCCCTTGTGCAAACATGGCACAGTGAGGGTGTGCTGTCTAATGTGCAAAGGATGTCAAATACTCTCTCAATTTGTAGAAACAGAGGGATCGAAACAAAGAACACTAGCAACGGAGTTCCCTCTTGAGGTGTGTTCTACTTAATGCACAATTCTACTTATGGGCTGGGTACTAGTTATTTCGGACTGGCCACATTTTGATATTGAAGAAGGAACCACAATGCCCAATTCTATGTATGTGTGGTTTAGACACAAGTAATTGTATTGGTTTGATGTGTTTAACAGAGAAGGCAGAAATATATAACAAAGAGAGTTCAAAATTAAAAGTGTATAATCAATGAAACCTGACAATTTTACAATGCAAGAAAAAGCAAATCTTCAACACATGTATGATAATTGTCAATTGTAGTACAACAACAGTTTTGTATCATTTGAAAAAGAAAAAAGAATAAGAATATTAAAGATGAACGTTGTAAACAAAAGGGCGATGTGTGATTAAAATCTAGTGACTACGTCGACTCAAGGAACTCAAATTTCGATTAACTGGGTCATTGGGTGTAAGGGAGCCCTGACTTCATCAGGACAAAGATACGTTTACGGTAGCAACACAATTCTGGATTAGGCACGAAGCATTGGTGAAGGATACTGCTCTGTGGAAATAGGAAACACAAGATTTCCGGTGTGAGTGCAAGTAACTTGTATTTAATGATGGTGTCCATGGGCTGCATGCTATTACTAAATAGAAAGATACCTGTGCTGAGCTAAATTCTGGTCATTATATGGGTCGCTAATTCCATGTTGATAATTTGCATTTTCAAATTAATGGAATCAAAGATTTGAGAATTCGTATGGGCTGGGTACTAGTTACTTCGGAGTGGCCACATTTTGATATTGAAGAAGGAACCACAATGCCCAATTCTATGTATGTGTGGTTTAGACACAAGTAATTGTATTGGTTTGATGTGTTTAACAGAGAAGGCAGAAATATATAACAAAGAGAGTTCAAAATTAATAGGGTATAATCAATGAAACCTGACAATTTTACAATGCAAGAAAACGCAAATCTTCAACACATGTATGATAATTGTCAATTGTAGTACACCAACAGTTTTGTATCATTTGAACAAGAAAAAAGAATAAGAATATTAAAGATGAACGTTGTAAACAAAAGGGCGATGTGTGATTAAAATCTAGTGACTACATTGACTCAAGGAACTTGAATTTCGACTAACTGGGTCATTGGGTGTAAGGGAGCCCTGACTTCATCAGGACAAAGATACGTTTACGGTAGCAACCAATTCTGGATTAGGCACGAAGCATTGGTGAAGGATACCGCTCTGTGGAAATAGGAAACAAAAGACTTCCTGTGTGAGTGCACGTAACTTGTATTTAATTATGGTGTCCATGGGCTGCATGCTATTACTAAATGGAAAGTTATCTGTGGTGAGCTAAATTCTGGTCATTATACAGGTCGCCAATTCCATGTTGATAATTTGCATTTTCCAATTAATGGAATCAAAGATTTGAGATAGGCACTCCTGGTTAGGTTCCTGGTTCTGTGTGATATATTAAGTAAAGTGAATCAGTGATGAAAAAAAGTGTATGAGGCAATCACTCTGTTCATTAGTGTACGTGTGAATAGATATAGGAGAATGGCTTCCCATGTTATGGATGGTATTTGCATCCAGTTAATATTTTATGTCTAAGGCATGTGTTGGATTGCGTATTTTTAATGTATTGTGTTGTTGGGGTAGATGTTTTAGGTCCCAACACAAGAAAGAAATGTTCACTACATAAATTGTACTAGGCTATGGTGCGGCTGGGTTAGATGCAATGTTGCAACTAAATATGTGTTCAATGTTGTTAGAAGAATTGAAATGAGTGTTACTTTGTGGTTTAGTTGGATACATTTTACAGTCACAGTAGGCAGCAACATGAGTAGAAGTAGCGTGGATACAATGTACTGTGCAATGTACAATTTTACCGATCAGACATATGAAGTGGGGAGCTTTATGCATGTGATGGAGGAGTTAATTAAAGAGGAAACTAACATGTGGGAATTCAACAATGGTTTAGATCGCAGACACATTTAGGGCATTGGGAATTGTGGAGTTTATTGTGGATAATTGGAGACATCGCTGAAAGCACGTTTTATCTACTTGGAATCTTGATAGGCCGCAGAGTCCCTGGATTCACAGGAATGTTTTTTTGCCTGGTTTGGAAAGCTAGATGACTGAGGTCATAAAAGGGGGGTTGGAAGTGAATTGCATAGGGGCAGTTGTGATAACATCACAAAGGGCTGAAGGCAAAAACTGAATGGAAGGCCATTTGTTAGGTTTTTATTGCCGGATTGGGTTCTGAGAAACAAAGATTAATTTCCCTGGGCTCATGAAGGCTTGTTTTATGATGACCAGAAAGGTCCGGTTACATGAAGCGTTAAATTGAGAGCTGATGGTTTATGGGCTTGGAGGGAAATAAGTAGAATGTATGCTGAAGACTCTATGACTTGAAATGGCAATCACAAATAGGATGACATGCTAGAATGCAGAGAAAATGGTATGGGATGCCTGGAGCATCTGGCAGGATACAGATATTTACTGATGCTTCAAAGGCCTGCTTTTTATTTTCCTCCCTCCCCGTACATTAACATTTTTATGGAAAGCCTTGCACAATCACCATCTGGGTTAATGGGTTTCTCTCAAATGGTCTGAATAATAAACTGAGCTATTCAAGAATGATAAATGTGTTATGTGGAGTACTTCATGATCTAATGCCAAAGAGGTTGCACTTTGTGAATGTATCCAATGGGGGTTTTAGAGCCAGGGGGATTACATTACTTTGTATTAGAGTTCATCAATGGAGGGTTGGGGGATGACTTTGTAACAACATATGTGTGATTATGTAAATTGTCTGGGTATATAGACTGTAACTTTCTTGTCATTCAGAGAGAATGGTGTTAGTTTTCAGCTCTAAGAAACTGACTAGCCACTCCTGATCGTTAGCATGCAACACACTTGCTTTCAGAGCAAAAGTGTATTTGTTTCTTTGCGGAAGCCATTCTTTTGCATTGGAATGTTTGAGTTACTTACTTTCATTTGGTGACCCCCAACATGATGTCAATGCTTTCTGATATTGGTTGTCCTGCTGTTCACCGAACTGCGGCTCTTATCTGTGGAGTGATCAAGTTTTCTGTGCACAGTAAAATAAATGGTCTGCAGGCTTCAAATGAACTGTCTGCACACTCGGCTGCTGGAATGATGAAAGGCTGAGCTGACTCTTCCGAGATTCGACCTGCCAAAGCAGGCTGCGCACAGATATCAGGGCTGAGTGCTTAGCTCACTGAACTATCTGACCGGCTAAAATTGAGAAGGGTGGAAACAAGCCTGTCCCTCTCACTGAATTCAGAGACAAATAGAGTACATTTAGAGGTGCATTTGAATCACAATGGAACATTAATTAGTGGCATGATTGAGGTTTCAGAAGGAAAAATGAGAAGGGGGTGGATATATACTGCCTAATACTTAACTTCTCCCAAAAAGTAATACACTTTCTCCACGCCTCCAAACCAACCCCACCCTCTCATTGTTTATCTCATTGCTTATCTCCTTACCACCTCAGTTCATCGCTCAAGGCATGCAACCATGGAGCTCTCTTTGACTGAAAACTCGAGCACAATTATTTCATTACTGCTAGTGTCACTTCAGTGAGGATTTGACCTCTGAATTCCAAAACAATCTATTGCTCCTTACTCACACACAAAGATTTACCAATTTATGTCAATAATGTATTCATTTAGGTTGCTTTATGTTGAATAGGTTGTTATATAGACCGGTCATGGTAACATTTTCTTTGGTTGAGAGTTCAATTAGTAGCCTTAGTCACTGTGGATTATGTTTTCAGATCATAAGATCTTTATGTGAGCTTTTCCAATAGTAATACATTTTGTCTTTCAAGTTCAATTTGGTCAGATATAGTTTGTTTACTCCTTAGCTGCTAAATACAAGGTGGAAACATTTAGTGTGTGGGAAAGTATTCTGATCTGTTGATTTTATAAACAATATTGTGGTTATTCTTTGTTCTGTAGTTCGTAGTTCCACATCTAAGAAGCAGACTTTCAATTTAGTAAAGTTCAATGTGAATTATACCCTTGGATGGACTGTATTCAAGATTAAATAAATAACTCGAATTCCCTTAGATTCCCTGATAAAACATCATCGCTATCTGTATTAGATTTTCAGATGTGAGTTACATATGGGGTCGTAGGAATATGTTCTGTTTCAAAGTCAAACATAAAATGTTTGCATATATGAAAGCTATACTGCAAAAAATACAGTTCTTCAAATCTTAAGAAATTATTGTTCAAAATGAATTTCAGTAAGTTTAGTAAAAAGATCTTATTAACTTTTAAACTTCATGCAAACCCTCATTATGTTGAATAGCGTACATAAACTGTTAATGTCCATAGGAAACAATATGTATGTTGTTGGATCATATATGATTGTGTGGAATAATCTTAAAGAATCATGAAGTGTGTGAAAGATCTTTGTATTAAAGGTTTTAAAATATTCTGTACTATTGTTTTCAATACGCTGTTAGTGGTCTCAATAATGGGCCTAACTGGTGGGGATTTTTGTAAAGCTGTATCAATCTTTGGTAGGACCTAAATAAAATAGAGGCTATAAGATGTAAATTGACCAAAAAGAGAAATGCTGATGTAATCTATGTGTTGGTGCCAAGCCCACTGGAAGCCTAAACACAACTTCACCCTGACCATGGAAGCTGAATTGAAGTTGACCCTCCACCCTAGGTTGGCATGGGTTGCTGATTATGAATACCACAGGACCACATAGCAGCCAGCGGGGGGAAGAGGGTTAGGAAGAAGTTGTGGATAGGTAGGGAGAGTAAGGAAAACACATGAATAAATAATCCTGATAACTTAACCATGTAGCATATCCTAAACATGAATACTCAGTCTCCTCTCCTTGTTACGCTCACCTGGTCTCTGCAGGGAAGTTGGGGCACTGTTGGAGCCCTCCCAGGACCTGGCTCCCTTGGATCGACTTTCTCCCCCAGCCGCTGCGTTATCGAGGACCCAGGATGCTGACACTGTTCCTGAGAGAAGGTGAGAGACTTTGAGAATGGCGTGGTGGCATCGAGATTCCCCACAACCCTTTCGTGCCAGAAAGTAGTGAGCAAGAGTTTGCCCATGCAAGCTCACCTGTTTTGATGCAAGGATGAGCTCTCTGTCCTGCTTTCTTCAGCAGGGGCACTGTGGATGGACCTAGTTGCATCACTGGTCCTTAACGTGGAGGTCCAGACCAGCTGCAACCATTTCGTCTTGAAGGTGGGATTTTATAATCATGATTATTATCCGTATTCTTTGTGATAATTTTCCCAATGATTTTTGTCCGTAACCTTATATTGTCCTTTCTCTCTCTCAGGTATGAAGATGACCCAGAAGCATGTGATGATGAAAAAAGTCTATTCCGGAGGACCTGCTAGTGGTAAGTAGACTTTCCAGAAGTTACACACCCATTTGTGAGTTGCGCTGCTTAGCATGTTAAAGTCTACGCAATTGCTAACCTTGTGTTTCCCTTTCCCTTTGCAGGTGCAGCTGGTCGGTATTTGGTGGTGAGCGGTTTCCGAACACCTGCAGGCTGCCGGAGATGAAGATCCGCAACGATGCTGCGTCGGAAGAATGTCCCGTTTAGAAGGGAGTTCGGGACTGGTAAGGATGCTACGCGGCACCGCAGAGGACCCGAGGAGACAGGTAAAATGGGTGTGGCTGCTGCGGGGTCAGAAGCGAATAGCAGTTCTTCAAGCGATGGCGTGATTGACTCAGGTAAGATGCGCGCATAGACTTCAGAGTTAGAAGCAGATAGCAATGCTTCCAGTGATGGCTGAATTCAGGTAAGGTGCTGGAAGGTTCAGAGAGACTGAAGATGCTCGGGCTGAATCAGGTAAGGGTCTTCTGAACGGAAGTAAGCGTTGCGCTGCTCTAGCAGACTAACGCGAAGCGCCAGCATGCGGGTGGGGCCGGTTTATATAGCCTGGCCCCAGCCACTCCCCTTAGGCCCCGCCTTGTGGCCCCACCTTGCCATTCCTCCTGTCTTCTGCACGTGCCTTCCATGCATTGGTAGGGCCCTGCCCAGGCTAGATGTACATGCCTTCCCTATTCTGTGTGCAGAGCACACTTTGTAATGAGCTTGGTGCCATAGGCCCATGACCAGTGGCCATGACACTCCTATGCATTTCCTGACCCCTGTTGCCCAGCTGTGAAACCTGAAAACCTTTCCTTAATCAGGGGCCTCAACTCTTGTGCTGCCCCTCTGCTGTCCTACAGTTTTCAACACATTTATTGATTCCCAGAATGACCAGAAGCGGATGGTTGCAAAGACAGCGTACAAACAACATGTAAGCACATGACCGTCTCCTAGAGACTAGGAAGCAAGTAAGACACGTGGCACATTACAACATAGAAGCATGACCATGGATTTGCGGCAACACAGACTCTCTCCCTCTTGACATTCTCTCTGTGAATGTTGCCCTTGTAATATTTAAGGGATTAGCTATCCATGTGCCCAATAGCTCATACAAGTTCCTCTTATGCTCCCATATCGTCTATGTAACTCCATATGCCCCCCCCACACATGTTACGTCCTCTCAAACAATACGCAATTGTCAGTTTGGTACTTATCTCTGGCCCAGGGAACCATCCTCAGTGTCCCCAGGCTGTCAAGGAACTAACATTGAACAAAACCACCAGTCTGCTACGGCAGGGAATGGAATTAGCGCAAGCCGGTCTACGCGCTCGTAGGAAACAGAACCATAATGGAGCAAAAGCTCATTAGCATGCCATTGCATCCACACTTGGTCCTGCCCTCAGCCCGTGCCTGCATGAATGCAAATCACCAGTAAGCACAGGCCAGGGCAGGCTTAAGAATTCATCTCAGCAGCCTCCTTTCACACGTGTCCCATCATGTGCCTGCTGCCGGGCCTGCTAGGAAATGTAGTTTCCCAGAGAAATATGACCTGATGCTTCATAATCCTTCCCGATTCTGTTGGACCTGGACTTCAGACTCCTGCCACAACACACCTGTCCAGCACTCCACCTCCCAATCCTTACAGTTGGTTTCAGCCTGTTTTGCAACTTTTTCAATAAGAGTTTGGATTTAGGTTGTTAGTTCCAAATAACATCCAATGGTCTAATAGATTATGCATTATATTCTGATGTATTTCAGATGAAAAATGTATCACTCTTATACTCTGGTTTAATTGTTATGTGTAAATTCACAGCTTGCTTTCTTAAGCACTTTCAATACATTCTTAGATCATTTGGATTGCAATTTTATGTTGTATTTAATCTTTTGTTAATCATGTTAATCATGTAAAGCTGATTTATGAAAATATTCTGAAGTGGCCTTCTCTATCAGAGGATTAATAACACCATACAGTATTGCATTATTGCAAAGGCGAAGAGAGTCTGTACCCTTATGACTAGGCATGATGATCTTGAATGTAATTTCATTTGATTGTGGATGTTTTTTGCAAAATGTTGTATATAAGCAAATAATACAAATAACAAAAAATTGTATAGTCACCCCCCCACACAAGTCCACATGTAGTTTACATAAAACTTTGAGCAAACAAAACTCCTCTCTTTTGTACTTTCCTTTGAAAGTCAGTCAAATTTACCGGAGATCATTAAGTATTAAGGTTTCTCTAGGTGGTGTGTTGTTTTTCATGTTTGGGTTTGTTTAATTTTGATTCTTCTAACATGACGTCTTTGTCTAAAAAAGAAAATTGCCACAGATTGGATCCTGAGGGAACATGACTATCGTCAACTCTCAATTTTGGATGTGTAGTTGTTACTTCAGTAACTTTAACTGCTTAAACTAATGCTAATGTCCATTCTTTTAATTGACCAATTGATATGTAAGAAGATGTCTTACAGGTTTTCCCTTGATTGCCATTCTGCCAGGGGTAATACAATGTATCCTGTCGAAATTTAGATATTTATTGGGTTTCTAATTCATTTTTAAAATCTAATTTATTATTGATTGCACCAAGTTTGGTAGTAAGTTGTACTTTGGTGAATGTTTGTGCTACATTATGTTTAAGTATGTCTATTTCTGAATCCATTTTATATAGATTATTCACACCTGTAAATAGTTAATAAAATAAAATCAAGTTAACACTTACATTTACCAAGTGTTGGATGCAACTCGAACCCAAGTCCTCTTCAGGACTGGGGACCAGTCTGGCTAGAAAAGGATAGTTAGGTAGCCAGATTAGAGATGGTGTGAATGGAGGTTACTCAGTATAAAGGAGACTTTGGTCCTGTTTGTTAGATCATGCTCAAGCTGCCTTCTAACCTCTGGTTGAACTAAGGGACACTTCTTGCACCTGACTGCCCGCTGCGGTTCAAACCCTGCTGCACTTTTCAAACTAGCCAGTAAAAGCAAGTCACATGACTGCTTCAAATTCATCCCCAATGCAAACAGGCATTTTGAGAAGCCCACTACAGCAAGAAACTGTGATCAAGCCTTTCACTTTTGAGACACCCATTAATATCTGTGAATCATGCTGACTTGAAACACTGCTGCAGTACCCGAATTTCATTAAGAAGCTTGGCATCTTTGAACTAAAGCTTGAACCCATATAGAAGTTCCAAGAAATCCTGGTTGATGCTGTTGATCCTTGTAACAAAGACTAAGGTAATGAACGCGTGTACTAGGTGCCTGTTATGATGTAGGCAGATGGGGAGCAGGTGCAAGTGGATCTAGGTCACCTGGCCTAAGCCCTGCCCACCTGGTGCCTTCCTGCCTGCCGCTCTTTCTCACCACTTAGCAAGCCCCGCCTACCTGGTGCCTTCCTGCTTGCCGCTCTTTTTTACCACTTAGCACGCCCTGCCCACCTGGTGCCTTCCTGCTTGCTACTCTTTTTCCTTCTTAAGGAGCCCTCCAGCCTCTTTTCCTTTGCAGATGGGGAGCAGGTGCAAGTGGATCTAGGTCACCTGGCCTAAGCCCCGCCCACTTGGTGCCTTCCTGCCTGCTACTCTTTTTCACCACTTAGCAAGCCCCGCCCACCCTTTTCCTATCTCCTCCCCTTACTTTCTTCTATCCACTTACACTATCAGAATTGTCCCTGGACCTAATATATTAGCAACCTCGTCTGTTTCCTCCAACCTCCCATTACTGTTTTTTCCCTCCCCACATCCCCTCCAGCTCTATCTGAAATGTCGTCATGCCTAGTATGATAGTCGCTTGTTTTGTTCCTCCCCTCCCTTTCTGCAATCCTTTCCCTCACCTTTTGTTTTCTCCGGTACTACCAGAAATGTCGTCAGGCCTAGTACGGTCGTCGCCTGTCTGTTTCCATTTCCTTCCCACTCCCCCTCTCCCTTCCTTATCTATGTCTTAGCTCTTGCACTATCTGACATGTCATCAGGCCGAGTATGATGGTTAATTTCACATCCTTACTGTTCATGGCCTGTAAGAATGTCATTGTATTTTCCCTTGTTCCCTCCCTTGCCTTGAAGTGCTTTGAAACACATTGTGTATAGGCGCTATATAAATAAACTATCATATCATATATTGTGTTATGTAAGGAGTGTGCTCTTTGCAACACCCCGCATGGAATGTATCATATAGAATGTATCTTATGTTTTGGGTTCCAAGCACAGCAGTTGATGGAAAATAGTGAAGGCAGAAACTGTGCGTGGGGGTCTGTTCCAGTTTAACTTAAAGAAGATATAAACCCAACCACTTGTCTATGGTTTATATCACAACATTGTCGCATGAGTATTGTTACAGTAGATGCCAGAGACAATGGCTTTGGTGCCGTTTTGTCGCAGGCAATGATTTCCGAAGAGGATTATATAATTGCCCATGCTTCAAGAGGTTTGAGAGGAGCAGAAAATAACTATTCGGTTTTGGAGAAAGAAGCATTAGCATGTCATTTGGTGGTTAAAAGGTTTAGGAACATTTTGTCAGGTACTGATTATATCATAAGAACCGATCACAAACCACTTAAGGCTATATTTGAGAGAAAGGGTTTAGACAAGGTATCTAGGCGTGTAGCTAGTTGGGTTATGAGATTACAAAGCCACATATTTCAAATGCAAGTCATACCAGCGAAAGAGAATGCTCTAGCAGATTGTTTGTCAAGGTTGGGTAGATCTAAAGAAGATGTTGAAGATGTGTCAGAAATGGTTTTTGTCAACCATGAAGGAATTGTGTGCAGGGAAGAGTGGATGGCAGCTATGGATAAGGATTTGGTGCTTATAAATGTGAAGGTGTACATGGAATCTGTATGGCCCAAAATGGTGGAGTTACAACAACGTGAGAAGGCGTTCTGGGAGGTGCGTGAAGAATGGAGTGTGGCCAATGATATAATATTCTGGTGGGAACGTGCTGTTGTTCCCAAGGATATTAGGGACAAAATTGTTGACTTGACCCATAGTGGACATATTGGTGTGACAATGACAAAAGCAATCTTGAGGAGCGATTACTGTGGCTGGGGTTCGATAGAGATGTTGAGCCAAGATTGGCCGATTGTATTCAATGTATCAAAGTGGGCAAAGGTGTGGAAACCAAGCGTCAAACCATTATGGAGTTTGGCATTCCTGGAAAGGTGTGGAATGAGGTTGCTATGGATATCTTAGGTGTCATGGAGATTGGTTATGGGCATGGAAAGTATGTTTTGTTACTACTGGATCTTTTCTCGTGATGGTCTGAATTCAAGATTTTAACGGAGATTTGTGGTGAGAGTATTGTTGAATTAATTCAGTTAATGTTTGCTAGGGAAGGCAGCCCAGGATGTATACTGACGGACAATGGTACACAAGTCACGGGTGGATGTTTTGTAGAGTACAGAAAGAAATGTGGTGTGAAGCATAAGAGGTCTGAGTTATATCATCTAGATGGGAATGGTATGGTGGAAAGGATGAATAGATGTGTAATGGATGCTATTCATATGTCTGGAGCATGTGAAATGGACAAGAAAGTGGCCTTCCAGGACAGATGATATGCTTTGCGCATGTCACCCCATTCCACAACGGGTGTGAGTCCATCTCAACTCATGTGCGGGCGCAAATCCAATACTAAGGTGAGCCCACATTGGCTGGGAAGAGAGAGAGAATCAGATTGTGTGATGGATGAATTGAGGAGGAGTTTGAAGGAAAAGAAAGAGAAATGGGTGATGAAGAGACTATGAGACGTGGAAAGAAAGAATTGAGAGTGGAGTGCAGAGATTGGGTGAGAATAAACAAAGGAGTGATTAAGAGGAAGGGAGACTTACTATACTCCAATCCTGTCCACGTGGTGACTGTGCTCAAGAGTGCGCAACGTGTGAGTAGTATTTGTATTTGTTTAATATTTACATTGCGCACCAAACCCTGAGATAGCTGGGCGCTTGAGAAACTTGGGTTACATACATACATGAGAAGGCAGAGAAGTACAGTCAGGCGTGAGTACAATAAATAAGTGGGACCCTGGTTACATAGAGGTCTGAGGAAATAGTGTAGAACAACAGAATGGTTACATACAATGAGTCGATATCATGCATATTCAGTGAGCACATAACAATAAAGCAGATCTTAGTGTTGAGCGGAGAGCCAGTTTTCTATGCTGGCTTTGAAGAAGAGGAAAGAAGGTTCCTGTCTGAAAAGGATGGGGATGGAGTTCCAACGTTTGGCTGCTTGAACGGGGAAGCTAGCTCCTCCAGCGGTTTTGAAATTGAACCTAGGCACCACCAGACTATGGTGGAGAGAAGATCTGGTAGAACGTGTAGGTTTGTGCAAACAGATTTTTTCTGCTAGATATTTTGGGGCTGAATTTGTGAGCCATTTGTACGCGATGGCCAAGGTACGTAATGTGATTCTATCTCGGATGGGCAAATAGTTGGCGCTGTTTCTGTGAGTGGATATGTGGCAGGATCTAGGGAGACAGAATGCAGCTCTTAGAGAATTATTTTGGAGTACCTGGAGCCTATTTTGATTTTCTTCAGATGTGCCAAGGAATAATGTATTGCAGTAATCAAGTTTAGAAACAGCGAGTGCTCTAGCTAGTGTGAGACAACTGCTTGTGGAAAGATAAGATTTACAATTATAAATCAATTTGTTAGTATAGGCAGTGGAGGATGCAACACTGTTGACCTGTCTTTTAAGGGAAAGAGTTGAGTCAAGATAGACCCCCAATGATTTTATCTCTTTGGAAACGTTAATCACGTTACCGTCAATGACGAAAGAAGTGAATCTGGTGTCGAGTTTGTTCAGGCGGGTCTGTGTACCAACGATCATTAACTCAGTTTTATCATCATTGAGGCAAAGACTATTGGTGGCCATCCATGCTTGGATTTCGCTGTAGATAGTGTTTAACAATTTCAAATCGTGGTCGTAACTGCTAGTGAGGGGGATGAGGACTTGAACCCTGAGGGATGCCACACAATATTGGAGTGGGATCAGCTGAAGTAGACAGGGAGAAGACTCTAGTAGTCCTATTTGAAAGGAAGGATTTGATCGAGTCGGATGCATTGGTGGAGAATGCTGCAGCTGTTTTGAGATGCTTGGTAAGAATTTGGTGATCAACGAGGTCGAAGGCAGCAGAGAGGTCTAGGAGCAAGAGGACTGCTATCTTGCCTTTATCCTTCGCCTCGTCCATTTGGATCTTAAGATCTAGTAGTGCTGACTCGGTTCCATGTCTTGGTCTGAATCCAGATTGTCCGAGGAGTTTGTTTTCCTCTAGGAGCTTCTGGATTTGCAGGTAGGCCACCGGTTCCAGGATTTTTAGTAGAAACGGGACGGTGGTGATGGGCCTATAGTTAGTGGGAACATTAGGGTCAAGGTTGTTTTTTTTAGTAATGGCATAACCCAGGCTTTCTTAAGGTTGTTAGGTACTTGATTGGATGCAAATGAGGAGTTTATTAAGGAGGTGATGAAAGGGGCTAGGTTTTTTGCTCCCTCTTTAATGATGGAGGCTGGGCAAATATCTACTTGGCAATGGGATGGTTTTAGACTCTTTATGATGTCTTCAACATCCTTTGAAGTCACTTGCGAGAAGAAGCAGGGAGTGCGGGTTTATCGTGGGTCCTGGGCAATGTGGGGATTGATAGTGAGGCTTGCTTTTTTGACTATGATCTTATTTTGGGGTAGGGTGATTTTATCTGCGAGGGCTTTCTGGATTTTTGTACACCATTCTGCATTTTTGATGCAATATTGAGTGGGAGGTGCAGGGGATTCAAGCTCTTTTAGTATGATGAACAGTTCCTTAGAACTGGATTTGGCATTGTGGATTCTTCAGTTATAAGTTTCTCTTTTTTGCAGAGAGGATAGCTGCTTTATAGATAGTGGCTGCCGAGGTGAATGTGGTTTTGTTGTTGGTAGTAGGAGATTTGCGCCAAGTTGATTCGGTAGATATTTTGATGTTTCGAAGGCTTTTTAATTCTGGGGTGAACCATTTATTGAGGTGGGCCACGGGTTTGGCCTTCCTGAGTTTCAAGGGGGCAGCGGCGTCTAGTGCCGACTTGAGAGTATTATTGTAGAGGTCAACCAGGTTAGAGGTGTCAAGCTTGCTGAGATTTTGTCAGGTTAAGGAGGTCACTAATGAGGGGTTGGAGGCAGTCAATGGTGATATTACAACAGTTTCTGGAGAGTGAAGGCGTGCTAGTGTTGGTATGGGTGGGGATGGTCCAGGGATGGAAAATAGTATGAGGTGATGGTCTGATCAGGCTACTGGTTCGTTTTGGGTAACGGAGACACGACAGTTAAGGTCCGACACCCAGTCCAACGTTCTAACTTTGGTGTGGGTGGGTAATGTGATTTTGTGTGTAAATTCTAAATTAGAAATAGCATTGTCCACTGCTAAGGCAAGGTGATCATTAGGGTCGTGGAGTCCAAGATTCAGATCTCCGAGGAGGGTAGTTTGGGATCCCAGTTTGGTGTGCGTGCAGAGGAGGTTTAGTATGTCATCCTCAAAAGAGGGGGAGAGGCCGGGTGGTCAGTAGATGAGGTGCAGGAGTATGGTTTGGGTGGGAGAAAGAGTGTTTTTCACTGATAGGAATTCGGCTGTAGGGAGACTAGAGGAGGGAAAACCTCTGATGGTAAGGTGTGTTTTGGCAATAAAGGCCACTCCACTGCCTTTACCTGATGTTCTGTCGGCTCTGATAATGGTATAGCCTTCTGGTAAGGCTAGGGCTAGTGCTGGGCATGTTGCCTGGTGTAGCCAGGTTTCGGTAAGTGCCAGGAAGTCTAGGCTGTTTGCGATGATAAGGTGCGCAATCTCAGAGGCATGGGCAACGATGGATCTAGCATTGATAAGGGCTCCTTTGTTATTAGTGACTGATGGGCTTATCATGTTAGATGTGGGCAAGAAGGACTGGGCGATAGGATAGGTTGTGTTTTTACTAGTATCTGGTTGGTAGTTTGTGGATTTAGGGGCATTATTATATTTCGTTTCTAATGTGGACTGGGATGAGTGGTGTTGGTGGTGTAGTGAAGCGGAGTAGCCATTCGAGGGGGTGAGTGGGCCATTAGTTATTGTGATGCGGGGTTGTGTACTGGAGGGTCTGTGGTTGAGAATAGGTAGTGTAGGTAGGGAGTGATGCAGGGTGACTGTCTGAACTAGAGGGAGGAATAATGCTAGGGCTAAGGTGGCTCTGTGGAAGGAGGACATAGTGGTGCTAAAGGTGATGGGCTTAGGATGATGAAAGGATAAGATGAAGGCGCTGTGGAAGGTTATAAAAATAGCGAGGGCACAGTGGAGCATAGGAGAGCTGTGAGCTGTTTCAGTAGTCAGTGCAATGTGCACAAGCTGGGCAGAGGGTATGGGCACACTATCAGCAGTGGGCTGGTTCAGTGGCTACAATACTGCTGCAGTAGGATATTTCAGAAGAAGCGGTAGGCCTAGTAGACTATTTCAATCGGTGCAATGGACACAATAGGCTGTTCCAATAAAGATGCAGTGTGCACAAAAGGCTATTTAAAGACAAGTACTGGGCACAGTAGGCTATTTTGAAACAGGCCGTAGACATGATAGGCTATTTCAAGTTAGAACAATGTGCGCAGTGGGCTATAATGATAATATTGTAATGGGCACAGTGGGCTATTCTAAAACAAGCATCAGGGACCAGTAGGGTATTTCTGACAATGCCGTAGACACAGTGGGCTAATCCAATAATATTGCAATGGGCACAATAGGCTATTTTAAAACAGGCAGATGGCAAAGTGAGGTATTTCCGACAATGCAATGGACACAGTGGGCTAAACCAATAATCTTGCAATGGGAACAATAGGCTATTTTAAAGCAAGCAGAGGGCACAATGAGGTATGTCCGACAATGCAATGGACACAGTAAGCTAAACCAATAATATTGTAATGGGCACAGTAGGCTATTTTAAAACAGGCAGAGGGCACAGTGAGCTATTTCCGACAATGCAACGGACACAGTGGGCTAAACCAATAATATTGCAACGGGCACAATAGGCTATTTTAAAACAAGCAGAGGGCACAGTGGGCTATTACGATAATATTGTAATAGGTGCAATGGGCAGTTTCAACTGTGCAGTAGATACAAGGTGTACGAAGAGAATGTGCATACTGACAACAAATGTGTTGTTGCTAAAGTTAACAGTGGCCGCTGTAATTGGCAAGACGACAGCAGTAAACTTCAGCGAATAACAAGTAGGCGGGTTTACGGTGATGGAGGTTGCGCTATCTAGATCAGGCGTAGGCCATATACATAGTTAATTGTAGGGTTGATTGAGCAATGGCAGCCAGCGCGAGGAGAAGAGTACTTTGTTAGAATTAGGCTCACAACGGCGATCAGATGGCAAACAGGAAGTAAGCTTTTTTCCTAGGCCTTCTTCCGCAAGGCTGGCTTCCGCCTACCAAAGGTGAGTGATCACAAATAAGACACGCTGTTGCCTAGAAACCGAGATCAGCCTCGGTTTCATCTCGCATCGTGCTGGCCATTTTCAGGTCAGGCGATGCACTCTTTTAAGTTCTTCGGTGAGCAGAACAGCTGATTTCACACAAAACGGATCACAAAACCTGCGGAGATGCAGGCATCCACGGGGGGAAACACCACAGTATGGATGTGGTGAGGGGCTTGCTGAACATACCGTAGTTCAGAGCAGGCTTCACTGAGGATGACTGCTCCTGCAGTCAGGGGGAGGAGGGCTCCGACCCTCACACGAACAACAGTGATTCCAAATGCTGAACAGACGGCCTACCTATGGAACAA
Source organism: Ambystoma mexicanum (assembly GCF_040938575.1). NCBI lineage: Eukaryota > Metazoa > Chordata > Amphibia > Caudata > Ambystomatidae > Ambystoma > Ambystoma mexicanum. The sequence goes on from NC_090922.1 coordinate 869,776,698, forward strand.
GGGTAGGATTGTGGTGTTAAGAAGAGGGTGTCTTGGGTAAACGAAGGGAGATGTGTTATGCTGTATCTTGCTATGTAAGGAGTGGGTTTATAGTGAAAAGGTCGAATTTAAAAAAGTCTAATGTCAAAATTTGGAAAAGAAAATCTCGAAAAAGAAAAAGTCGAATTTTTTTTTTATGACGTTTTTTATTCGAAATGGGGCCTTGACCCAAAATAAATATATAATTAAAAAAGAGGGAATTCGACTTTTTTTTTCGAGATTTATTTTTCGAGATTATTGTCATTCGACTTTTTTTTCTCGAGATTTTGACTGGATTCCTAAGGAGTGTGCTGTTGGCAACAGTCCATATGGAATGTATCATATAGAATGTATGTTATGTTTTGGGTTTCAAGCACAGCAGCTGGTGGAGAGTGGTGAAGGCAGAAGCTGTGCTGGGGGTCTGTTCCAGTTTAACTTAAATAAAGAACATAAAGACCCAACAACTTGTGTATGGTTTATATCACAACAGTGTCCATTCTCAGGCACTCTAGGCACTCTAACTCTGTGGCCTATACTTTGGGCCAGGGGACTTGTTAGGTCCTATTTTCTACCTTAACCAAGTTATTTTAAGTGACCATTCTTTCGATTTGCCTATCGTTGATATTCTTCCTGTAGTAAAATACTCAGTGTACCTGTATGAGTCAGAGTCAGAGTCAGAATTTGCTTTATTTCTGAATAATTCCCAATAAAGCACAGACAAAAACTCATATAAGAAATGTCATCAATAGTTATAATCAACAATAAAATGTACAACACAGTTTCACCAACAATTACGATAAGCAGTCAAAAAATAAAATACAACATTTAAATAAAGTAGGTTTAAATATTCAGCCTGTATATCTTTGAGCATTTCCTTTAAAGGGGTGGGGGGTTATTAGTATGTTTAGTGATGCTATGTTTCTAGAAAAGACTGGTATTTTATAGAGCTTTGCTCAGACATTCATTTTACATTGATACTAACTAGACTGTTGTTGTTTTGAAGCTCTGCTGCTCGTCACAATTCTGAGGATTTTAGCCTGTTCTCTGCCCATACGGTCATTATAGTGGCAAAGGAGCTATACTGTTTACCTAGACTTGTTTTAAATGTTATGTCTGAAACACCTCTGGGCTGAGCTGCGGTACAAGTTTGGGCATAGCGCTTAGAAGCATTTGCTCCCTTTTTCCACATCTTCGGCCGGATTTTGTCACTTTGGCTAAGACACCTATAGCAGCTGCAGCATTCTCCACCTATGGGCTTAATTTACAGAAAGTTTAGCCCAGCGCATGCTGAAAAAGTACACTTTGCGCCATGGCAACTACCATTTGCTGATTCACAAATCGGACTTTGCGCCGGCCCTTCCCACTTAGTGCCTTGGTGAGTGCTTTGCACAGGATTGAACTCAGCACACAGGAAGGACCACCACAAAGAAGGAAAGAAGGGTGGAACAAGCAAATCATCTCATAAAAGCAGTTAAATTAGGAATAATATGGGTGAAGGGGGGTAGGCACTGTGCAAACTACAAACACGCCCCATCAAGTGCTAAGTAAACCGTATTTGCAGAATCAATAGCGCTTCTGCGTTGACAGTTTAATTTTGTTAGGTAGGGAAACCCTTATAGTAGGGAAAGTTAGGCATTTTTCATATAGCTTTTCATATAGCTTCCATTAAACATCTTTTGAAAGGGTAAACCATGGTTTGTCTCCTCCTTCTGGCCTACTACAATGGGGATGGTGTGTGGAGTGAGCAGGGTTCAGAGTGGTTCCATGTAAAGATTGAAGATCACTGGGGATAGGATGGATCCTTGTTGCACTTCACAGGTGATGGGTAGAATTGGTGATCTGGAAGAATCCTTTTGCATGACCTGTTGGCGATTAGCAAGGTAGGATTTGAACCATCCGAAGACAATCTTGCTGATTCCCATGCGGCTATGTAGATTCTCAGTGAGTGTTTGGTGGTGTAAGAGGATTCAATTCAACACTACAGCTAAGTCAATGCCTAGTCTGGGATACTGAATGGAAACCCTTATTAATATATCTTTATGTCCAGTTCATGCGTTCTGGATGACTACCCCTATATAACACCCCTCTCTTTGAATAACCCTGACCCCACTGAGCCAAGAAGTAGTTCTGTTTTGCAAGTTAAAAGGTTTAATTGATAATTTAAACAATATATATATATCACGCTTTATAATAAATTAATAATTGAATAGCACACGCACACTTAATCTGATATGATAAAGATTAACAACGGAGAATCTGGCACTAGCACACTTCTTTATAATCACTAATGAGTTGACATGAAATGGATAAGATAGCAACAATACTTTTATGGTTTCAAATGAATGCAATGTGGAATGAAATGCAGTACAGAAAATAACTTGATAGGATTTCAGCAAAAGACAATGTAATCACTTTCTTGGACAATTCACCCCCCCTTTTTATGCAATGCAAGGAAATGGAGGGAAGCACACAGTTCTCAGAAATGCAATCAAATGTGATTCAGTTCACCCCAGCAACTTAGACTACAGAAGTTGAAAACACAGGCCCAAATGCTTTTAAATGTGCTGGAAATGAAGAAAAAATATGCTAAAATGCTTTTAATTCCCTCTAGAGGTTCAGGGTGAGTGGTATCTAGTTAATATTAGTCCAGGCTCACACTAGCAATGATGCAGGGATGGTTTTTATGAGGCAAACGAATTTCTTTCAGAGGAAAGCAAAAGCAGCTATCTGGAGAAATTTGCAAATCGCGGTAAAATTCGCGAATGCGTCTGGTGCGATTACAGAGGAACTACAAGGGCTAGCAATATCGTTTAGGGGCCCTAGGAAAGCCTAGGATCTCAGCTTCCAGATGAAAGTTACTGCAAGTCTCTAGCACAAACGGTCACGGAGATATGAGCGATTAAATAAAGGTCGTTTTTCAGATTTGAAATTTTAAAGTTCAAAAAGACAAGTGCAGCTTGCAACTAGAAAATGACAGGTGACAGCTTTGCAAATGACAGGTGACAGTTAGGAGACAGTTCTACTTAGATTAAACTAGATTGAATTATATTATTTTAACTAGGAGATTGGTTCTGCACAGTTTTCTAGGTACTCACACTATATTCTTGAGTGAAATGGGCCTCGCCATGGATCTGGTCAGGTTTTAGACGGGACTCTGGTCTCTGCACTTCACAGTGATCTGGGTCTGCTCTCTCTCTGGATTCTGAAGATTGAGGGATTTAAAGTCTGGATCTTTCTGCACAGCTTTCTCTGGAGATTGATGGAGGTAAAGTATGGATTTTCCCGGCAGAGCTTCCAGCTGCAAATGGATTTGAAAGTCCCTATCTGTCCTGTCTCTCTGCTTTTATGTGTTTTGAAAATGGGTGTGTGTGAGCAGCATCACTAGCCAGCCCCTCTCCACTTGTCATTGGCCACTTCATCCGCTTCCACTTGATTGGGGGAATGAAATGAAGTGTCATCATGATGAGGTCTGTTTATGATACAGAGAACCCACCCCTGTCAACTTTACACACAATCTATATTTGCTCAAAAAAGCATATTTGCACAGGTACACATTTGTTTAAAATTACATGCACCCTTCACATATCACAGGAGGTATACCCTGTCCAAATCTGCTCTTCCTGGGGGCTTGCATTCAAAAATGGCACATATTTCACTTTTTAACTGGTTTCGCAATTTCGGACATTAACCCAAATTTACACACATGTGCGCAAGGAGTATGGACATTAGTTGATGAAGTGTCAGATTTTTCACATGCACACATTTTGAGTAATATCCTCTTTTCCGCTAAAACCCCCCTGAACATGCCACCGGTTCTAAAAACCTCTTAAAATGTGGGCAGAAAAATCACAAGAATTATGGTGTCATTTATACAATTTTCACATGTCCGCTCTATGAGTTATTCATCTTTTTAGAGTTATGTTCTGGCCCCAAAGGGGTGTGGTTTTCCTCCAGCACAAGGTTGAATTTCTGGTTTTTCCAGTTCTGCCAAGCCAGCTTGCTCTCACAGGCAGTGCCCCTCCCCTGTGCTTCCAGGAGAAATCGCCATTTACGACTCCCGCCATAAAACATTTGCCTGAGTCAAGACAGGGCTTTGTTCAATTTCCTGCAGAGCCCAGGTAATTCAATCAGGGAAGTGTCATATCCCTTTTGGTGTGAGCAGCAAAAGGGCAGCTAGGCCTGGGAACACAGCTGTGACTCAAGTTTCACTCCTGATGGGGGGTAGTTGCCAGGCAGAATTCAGTTCCTTAAGCCAGGTTTCAGATAAAATGTCACTTTTTGTTACCCAGTTTAAGTCAAGACAATGTGTACATATGCAGCTAGAATGCTGATTCTAAGTTTAAAACTATGACATTTAAACAATTGAAACCTATGTGACACTCAAAGTAGGTCACTCATTTCTTTTAAACATTTAGATTTTTAGTGTCTTTCAGTCCAAATTTACTTAAACTGCTGAAATCCACAGCTCAGCCAGTCTTGTTATAAACCTTCAAGTCACTTCAGAATATAACTTTACATTGGATCCACCTCTCAGTAAGTCTTTCTTTGGCATGTTTTGGGTTCATTTATTCAGTTTTCTACAAAAAAGTAAAATCTGGTGTTGTTTTAAAACGCCGGCTTTTGGATAGTGGTGAGTACTGGTACTGCACCCCTTTTTGGGATTTAAGAAAAAAAAATGAATTCCCAACAGTTATGGGTTTGCTTTTGGCAATCAGCATTGCCACTCCCAATGGTTTCAGACTACTGTGTGGGTAGTCCAATGGTGGTTTTAGGCAGTGTCCTTCTGTGCCCATAACATCGGCAAAAATGGGTGGCAGCCTATTCTTCATGCATTTCCCTGTGCATTTTCTGGGAAGCTCTAGCCATCATGATGTTTTCCATGTCAGTAATGCACAGTTTTGGTGGTAGGGCTTGGATGCATGGATAAAAACATCCCACAGTGGTCTACTGTGTCAAATGTTTCAGAGAGGTCAAGGAGAACTAGGAGGCAAGGATGGCCATCATGGATGATTATGAGAGTGGGGGACAAGACTTTTGGAAAGAATGGATAAGGGCGCAGCCTCCATGCTCATGCTCCTAGACCTGTCAGCCGCATACGACTTGGTCGATCATGCGATCTTGGCTGATAGGCTAGGGGAAGTATCTAACTTTTTGCCTGAAGCAATTCAATAGACAATCTTGTTTCTTGGCAACCGAATGAGCCGTGTCTTCATAGATGAGACAACAGCAGACCCTGTGACTGTATCGTTTGGCCTGCCTCTCCCCTTGCATCTATAACATCTTTACTGCCCCATTTTTCAACACCTTAGAACAAGAGGGAGTGTTGTTCACCAATTACGCTGACAACACCCAGTGTGTCGTCCCTTTGGCAGGTTCCCATTCTTGTGATGAGGAGGAACTCAACAGAGTTTATTCCCTACTGGAAGAGTGGATGATAGAAAACAACCTAGCCCTCAAGAGGGATAAAACTGAATAAATGTTGATTGGGACACAATCTATGATCAAGAAGCTGGGATCACGTTACTCTGAATTTCATCTTGGCGATGTTATCCACAAACCACAGAAGAAGGTGAAAACTCTAGGTGTAGTATTCGATCAACATCTAGATATGCAAGCTCACGTGAGAAGTCTGGTTTCCTCGGCAATCTATTTTATTAAACTGCTCGCTCATTTGCACCCTTTCATCACTCAAGCAAATGCCAAGACCCTAGCTAGAGCTATTATGGGATGAAAGATGGACTATATGGCAGCCTTCTCATTGGATCTAGCAAACATACTATTAATAGACTTCAATTGGTGCAAAACAGGGCTGTCAGAATATTAGTCAGATTGACCCGCCGCAATCACGTTTCTCAAGCAAGAAGGTCCTTGCATTGGCTCCCTGTAGAATCCCAAATCCACTTTCGGCTATTAACAATAACCATGCAATGTAGGCTTAGCTTAATGCCAAATTACCTTCAAGGCTTGATTTCAGAGAAACCGAATAGCTGTCCCATTAGATCCAGCTTCCAGAACCTAATGAACATTCCCAGAAGCAAATCTAAAAAAATGGAAAAAGGAGCCTTTTCTACTGCAGCTCCAGCACCCTTGAATGCTCTTCCTTCAGATCTGCAGGATCAAGCACTGCTTACTAGTTTCCAGAAAAAACTGAAGACCTGGCTCTTTGCATAGATCTCACTCTGATTCATATTTTCTGGCTCCACGTTAGGATTCCTCTCTCTGTGTTTTATGTTGCTGTTATTGTTATGTTTGCGCCCTAAAACCCAAGGGTCCAAGGATGCACAGTATAAATGATGTAAAGTAAAAGTAAAAGTATAAGGGCATTGTCAAGCACCTTGATGGTAGTTGTTTCTGCGCTGCATCTGGGTCTAATGGCAGATTGGTAGGACTGAAGGAGAATATTGGCTTTGATGTGTTAGAGTGTTGCGTGACTGGACACTGTAGATCTCAGCAACTACCGCCCGAAACACCTATCCTTCCTTCCCAGCTAAGATCCTTCAGAAACAGTACAATAAATATCAAACTATTATACTGTTTCTCAACAATCTTAGCTAGGAAGGAAAGATGGGTAATGGGGAGGTAGTTGCTGAGATCGTCAGGGTCCAGTGTTTTTGTCTTAAGAAGCAGTAGGATTTCTCTGGTCTGGAGGGTCGAGGGGAAGGTGCCTTGAATTAAGGAGCAGCTGATGATAGTCAGGTGAGGGAGGAGTGCTTTACTTGTAAGGATCTTGATTACAGAGGCAGGGAGGATGTTGCATGCAAATGATGAGGCCTTGACGAATGCTAAATTGTCCAGGTAGTTGAGGTTTTGCGTGCTGGGATGTGTAGTGTGCTGTCAGTTGTGGCGATGGTTTCTATGTGTTGGTGGATCATGTTGATCTTGTTGACGAAGAAATAGTTAATGGTGGTGGACTTTTCAATTAACTGTGCTATCGGTGGGTCTGGCAGAGGGCTGGTGCAGTGCTTGATAATTTTGAAGAGGGTGTTGACTTTATTGTTGACCTTGGCTATGGTGTTTTGATAGTAGTTGGCCTAAGCAGTGTTGATAAATCCTCTACGTGTAGCAGAGGGTTGCTTGATCAGGGTGGATTTGGATGCGCTGCACGATTTTTGGCAATTATTTCCTTGTTTACAGCTGATTCCTTTGTTGAGTTCTTCAGTGTTTCAGGAAGTGGAAGGTTTAGGCTTGAGGGTGTGCCATTTCACTGGGGCCTGGTGGTTGATGGTGTTTGTGAGGGTGGTGCTGAGTTCTTGGAGAAGCGAGGTGCAGTTCTGGATCGTCATAGGTAAATCAGCCCATGTGAGGTGGAGTTTGGTGAGGTCTTCCATGAGAGCTTCCACTGGGAAGTTCTTGAAAGATCTGAAAGCTTGTTTGCTTGGTTTCAAATTGCTTGAGAGGTGTGGTGTGATTAATGTCAAAGGGGATTGCCAGATGGTCCAACCAGTCGATCAGAATAGGAGATCTGTGATGGAGGGTGAGAAGGGCAATGATGATGAGGTCGAGGATATTACCTTTCCTTTCACTTGGGTCTTTCATATGCTGTATGAGTTCAGTGTGTGGAGCAGGCAGTGTAGATCTTCTGGCTGCTGGGTTGCCAGGGATGCTGAAGCAACTGAGGAAGATACAGTTGGCATGCATAAGAGACATAGTGGTGACTAAGTCTGTGAAGTCTTTGATGAAGGAGGTGTTGGGTGGTCTGTAGTTGAGGTGAAAAGTGACTGCGTCCATTGGAGAGAGTGGGAAGTGGCAGGATAGGTTTTCAAAAGAGCCAATCATGGCGACGTCCAGTTGGGTGCATGTCCATGATGCCTTGTAAATGATGATGAGGACTCTACTGACCATGTTTGGACTGTATTGTTGTAGAATTCTGAAGCCATTGGGGCTGAGGAGATGTAGGATGTGGGTGGATCTACCAGGTCTCAGTAATGAAGATGGCATCCAAGTCATGTGTGGTGATTAGGCCGGTGATGTCAGCTGCCTGACAGTCTCAGGAGGATAGCTCAGGGGCAACGCGTTTGCCTTGGAAGCAAGACGATGGGGAGCAACACAGTTTAGATCCCTAACAAATTACAATTACAATTGCTGAGCGGACATTGGCAAGCATCAGTTTTTGTGTAGTGGTGTAGTGGTGTAATGGTGGCTACTGGAGTGGTGATGTGGTGTATAGTAACGTGGGTGAGGTTGCTGTGATGCAGTGGTCATGATGTTGATGGTGAGCAGCGTGGTTGGCGATGAGTGGTGATGGTAGGGATGGGCTGTTGGGAGAGAGTGGTGAAACACATATTTAACAATAATTCAATCAATAATCATTTACTCCTTTGCAGGGGACAGTGTCTACCTGCTGTCACCATTCCTGTTGACGCAGATCAGGAATTCAGCCACCAAAGGCGAGGCACGCTACAACACAGCACACATAGCCACTGGGGGCATAGTGGAGCACACTTTTAGAACGCCTAGACCATGCTTCCACTCCCTTGAGGGCACGGTGGCATATTGCTTTATCATTGTGGCATGGTGTTTACTAAATAATATTGCCACATGTCGTGGCATAGCAGTAGAGATGCAGGAGGACTTGCACCCTCATACACAGACAGCACTCATTCCCTTAGCAGGCAAAAGGGCACTGGGACCGGACACACGCAACCAGGTAGTACAAACCTATTTTTACATAAATTACAATGCCTGTGGAATACACATGCTAAAGCCACATCCCTGATGGCCTTCAATTATGAAATAGGGCTACTAAAGCTTGCCCATAGCAACAGAATTCACATCCTAGATTGCTAAACTATGTGTGCTCCATAATATTAAAAGTGCACAGCCACCTCATTGACATCCTTACCATAAATTGCACAAACCACGTCCACACCCATGCCAAGTAGAAAGAAAAGTGTCCATGCCACTGGTCCAAAAAGCAAAATATTGCTAATCCAACCCCTGGCACAATGGGCCGCATTGCGAGTACAGCGGTAATATGGCAGTTATTCTGCCTTGGCAGAATTACAGTTACCGCTGTGGTCTCGCTGGAATCAGCGCTGTATTGCAACTTGGTGATAATGTGCGCACACCATTGGAGGTACCAGTAATTCGTCTGGCGGAATTACTTCGAAAACGAGTGTTGGATGGTAATGCAGCCCAGAATTGGTGGAATTATCATTACCGCCGATGCATTTGATGCTAATTTCGCCGGCGGAATTACAACCAGCTGAAATAACCTGATCGCCATAATGGGAAGCATGTCAGCGGCCGTCTTGAAAAATCAAATCTACTCCAAATCCCCCATTTCCAGTTGCCATACAGACACAGAAGGAAGAAAAAAACATGTCACAGGACAAAGGGAAAGGGAAGGAGCCTGATATGTGGCTCAGGAAACAAAAATTCTCTGAGGCAGAGCTGCAGGTCCTCAATGATGAGGTAGTGGCCCATGCCAAAGAGCTTTATGGTTCTGGGCACAGAAAAACATCTGGCCAGAGGAAGACTGTCATCTGGGCCAGCATCCGCGACATGGTCATGTCAGGGGGCACAGTCCCAAGGGACAGAGAGGACTGCAGAAAAAGGTGGAATGACCTCAAGGCCAGGGTATGGAGCCTTGTGTCAAAACACTGGCAGGAGATGTCTGCCACAGGAGGTGACACTGTGGACTACCAGGCCCTGACCCTGTGGGAGGAGAAGGCTAGCAGCATCCTCTCTATGGAGGGGATCAAGGGTGTTAGGAGTGCCAAGGTTGGAGCCAGCAGCCAAGACTAAGCTGGTGAGTATAAATGTGCCCCCCCTCCCATGACAATGCACTGGCCAAATTATCATCCCATTCCTGTGTCCCACAGCATTGTTGGGCCCAATGGACAGTGGACTGTGCAGCCATGTGCTAATGCACAAATGTGTACGCAAGGGAAGGTGCCCTGCCCATCACACCACATGTGTGTATGATGACCTTCCATAATGTGGCATGAGTGACTTGGAAACCCACTTACAAGTATGCATGAGGACTTATAGCATGTCATTGTCCACTTAACAGTTTCAAAGTCTAAGCAGACCCATCTATCCCCCATTGCAGGATCACCAGTAGGATGACAGCAACTTCTACCCCTCCACCGCCCAGCATTGGGAAAGGCAGGAGAAAGGACAGAAGCGTGGCACCAGGGCCAAGTAGTGCCATGCCAGCTGCAAGGCATGGAGACACTGCCACAGTCCACACCAGTTAGGCAAGTGGCCCACCCAGCAGCATAGCACATGCCACTGCTGGTTCTGCACCTGGTGGCAGCACTACCCAGGCAGCTGCAGGTGCTGCACCCCCTCCAGATGTAACCGCCACTCCACACCTGACCCTTGTGGTTGTGTCAGGGGAGCCCAATGCTGCCACAGGTGCACATCAAGTTGCACCCGCACTCACCCATTGGGCCTATGACACCCCCTCGTTAACTGAGCCAGATAACCAGACACATGTCCGGAGCGGCCTGGAATCAGAGGATAACACCAATGCCAGTGGAGGTCACACTGGCTTCAGGTGCCTCAGCTTCAGCCCCAGCCCTCTAGATAGCCCACCAACAATCACACAGCATTCTCTCAATGCAATATGGAGAAGGCTGGACAGGATGGGCCGGTGACAGGTTAGCATGGAGACACTTGCAAATACCCAAGTCCAGCACATGGAAGCAATCCATGACTTTGTTCAGGGTGCCTCATGGAGGATTGCGATGTCCTTGAACCGAGAGTGTTGATAATCACCAGTGGCAACTGCCACCCTAAACGTGGTGGGACAAAGGGTGAGAGAGTTTACGGAGGGCATATCAGCATTTGCTGAGTCAATGCAGGCCAGCATGCTCCTGACCCTCCAGCATATCCGGGGGCCAGAGTCTGGCCAGTCCGCCTCAGTGACCCCCACAGAGGGATCTGCAGCTGGTATGCCTCAGCGCCGCTCCATGAGGAAAGTGGCCCATCCCCAGCCAGAACGGCCTGACATGGGCAAGAGGCCAAGAAAATGGGTGACACACTGCACTGCACTTCTTTCACCGGGCATGCGGGAGGTGGGTGTGTAGGGGTCTTGGGGATGTGGGAGGTGGGTGGGTATGGGTGCTGGGGGTGGGGAGGTGGGTGGGTATGAGTGTTGGGGATGGATGTTTTAAAACTGTACAAATAAATCTATGTTCATTTGAAGCAATGCTAGGGCAATCCTTTTTGTGTGACTATGAACTATTCAAGACATGGCTATGTACAAAGGTGAGCAGCAGGGGATAATTTAAGTGTTCAGAAATCATTTTCTATTAAAACTTGCTGCAACAGACGACCATCCCTTCCTTTCACTTCCACTCACTGTGTGGCAGCACTGCACCTGCTGGTATTGGGTCGTTGTTTTATGGGGGAGGTAAGTCCTCATCAGGGGGAAAGGAGTGCATTTTGCCTGAGGCAGATGTTGTGCAGCATGGCACAGGCTAAAAATGATTTGTCCAACCTTCTCTGGCCTGTACATTAAGGCCCCTGTGGTCCAGTGTAGACACCCAAAGGTCCGCTTTATGCACAGCCTGCTACTGACATGTGCCTCATTGTAGACCATCGCCTGTGGCACACTTGGATTGCACACAGGTGTCATTAGCCATGGTGGCTGGGGGTAACAAGAGTCAACTGCAAGGGCAACGGCCACAGGTCTAAGTCACAGTGCATTGTTTATGTGTTGACTTTTGTAAGTGCATATTGATGGAAACTCTGTGCATGTATTTTCCATGTATTGTCCTACAACATGGTTGTCCATCCCAGGTATTGCTTGCAGTGCCATTCACTATGGGGGTACATATGCAATTGTAGTGTTACACGTGGCACACAGCTCACAACCAGCAGTCATCATTCTCATGGTCTGTGATTGGCCTTGCAGTGTGCATGTGGCCTGTGTTGGAACTGTATGTTTCTATCATGAATATGCCCTGATGGGTAATGTGTTGTTCTTGGGCATGTTTACGGTATCTACGTTCCTTCTATTAGGGCTTCAAATACACAGTTGCAAAAACAAGGGGTGATTTAGGAGTTTCTCTGCTACCGACCTATATCCCGGGTTAGAGTCTCAACCAGAGTCTTTAGCTCAACATCCTTTCACAGAAGAGAAATGTCCACTATATATCTTGTCCTGCCCAACGGCAGTCCAGCACCAAAATGCCTGGCAATTCTCTTCTGAAAAAGCGTACCAACAGCAGCCCCAGACACGTGTTTCGGCCTGGTTGGGCATTGTCAGTGAGGTAGCGCTGTGCCTCTCTAAGAACAGTGAGCAAGGGATCCACGTCTGGATTACCCTAGTAATTTAGGGTGAAAACCCAAAGCTATTTAATATGCAAAAACAAGGGGGTTTCTGGGAGTTTCCCTACTACTGGGTTAGAGTCTCAACCAGAGTCTTTAGCTCACCATCCTTTCACAGAAGAGAAATGTTCACTACATATCAGCCTTTGTCCTGCCCAAAGGCAGTCCAGCACCGAAACGCCTGGCAATTCTCTTTTGAACAAGAGTACTAAGACTAACCCCAGACACGTGTTTCGGCCTGGTTGGTGCCCGTCAGTGAGGTGGCACTGTGCCTCTCTAAGAACAGTGAGCAAGGGTTCCACATCTGGATTACCTTAGTAACTTAGGGAGAAAACCCAAAGATACTTAATATGCAAAAACAAGGCAGGTTCTGGGAGTGGGGCCAAGCCTGATTTGCATATGGCCTTTCCCCTTCTGTAATGGCTTGGCAGGCGAAGAACGATGGTCTGGAGAGTTGCCCAGAGCAATGCTAGTGGTTAAGATTCATTCTAAACCTTCCAGCCATCACCTCTTTGTTTTTGCTTTGTCATCCCGAGTGGACGGGTATGCCCAGTAATGGGTCCCGTGCCTGCTTGCCCTAGAGACCCAAGCTACTCCTCAGTGATGAGGCCCAACAAGGCTGAAACATGTTTGGCGATGCTTGTGGTCTTGTGCAGAAGGAATGTGACCTAACAGGTCGGGCTGACTGCCCCTTTTGGGGTGGGATCAAGCCTGATTTGCATATGGTCTTTCCCCTTCTGTAATGGCTTGGCAGGCGAAGAACAATGGTCTGGGGGGTTGCCCAGAGCAATGCCAGTGGTCAAGATTCATTCTAAACCTTCCAGCCATTACCTCTTTGTTTTTGCTTTGTCACCCCGAGTGGGACGGGTATGCCCAGACGTGGGTCCTGTGCCTGCTCGGCCTAGAGACCCAAGCTACTCATCACTGATGAGGCCCAACAATTCGGGGATGCTTGTGGTCTCGTGCAGAAGGGATATGACCTAGCAGTTCGGGCTGGACTGCCCCTTTTGCGGTGGGACCAATCCTAATTTGCATATGGTCTTTCCCCTTCTGTAATGGTTTGACAGGTGAACAACGATGGTCTGGAGGGCTGCCCAGATCAATGCCAGTGGTTAAGATTAATTGATAACCTTCCAGCCATCACCTCTTTGTTTTTGCTTTGTCACCCCGAGTGGGACGGGTATGCCCAGACGTGGGTCCTGTGCCTGCTCGGCCTAGAGACCCAAGCTACTCGTCACTGATGAGGCCCAACAATTTGGGGATGAATTTGGGGATGCTTGTGATCTCGTGCAGAAGGGATATGACCTAGCAGTTCGGGCTGGACTGCCCCTTTTGGGGTGGGGCCAAGGCTAATTTGCATATGGTCTTTCCCCTTCTGTATTTGCTTGGCAGGCGAAGAACGATAGTCTGGAGGGTTGCCCAGAGCAATGGCAGTGGTTAAGATTAATTCTAAACCTTCCAGCTATCACCACTTTGTTTTTGCTTTGTCACCTCGAATGGGACGGGTATGCCCAGACGTGGGTCCCGTGCCTGCTGGGCCTAGAGACCCAAGCTACTCGTCACTGATGAGGCCCAACAATTTGGGAATGCTTGTGGTCTCGTGCAGAAAGGATATGACCTAGCAGTTCGGGCTGGACTGCCCCTTTTGGGGTGGGGCCAAGCCTGATTTGCATATGGTCTGTCCCCTTCTGTAATGGCTTGGCAGGTGAAGAATGATGGTCTGGAGGGTTGCCCAGAGCAAAGCCAGTGGTTAAGATTCATTCTAAACCTTCGAGCCATCACCTCTTTGTTTTTGCTTTGTCACCCCGAGTGGACGGGTATTCCCAGACGTGGGTCCCGTGCCTGGTGGGCCTAGAGACCCAAGCGACTCCTCACTGATGAGGCCCAACAAGGCCGCACCATGTTTGGGGATGCTTGTCGTCTCGTGCAGAAAGGATGTGACCTAGCAGTTCAGGCTGGACTGCCACTTTTGGGGTGGGGCCAAACCTGATTTGCATATGGTCTTTCCCCTTCTGTAATGGCTTGGCAGGTGAAGAATGATGGTCTGGAGGGTTGCCCAGAGAAATGCCAGTGGTTAAGATTCATTCTAAACCTTCCAGTTATCAACTCTTTGTTTTTGCTTCACATACATGGTTACCAGGTTACATGGCATTACTTTCTGCCAGTGTTGTATTGTCTTTGTGCAGTGTTGAGCTGTGACATTCGATGAGTAGGGATGTGTCCCCTTGCATTGTAGGTCCTGCAGTCCACCGTGTGCGCATTGCTTGGTAGTTGAGGAAATATTCATCACCAATATACTATGCATTGTCCTGCATGTCCGAGTCATGTGGATTGGTGGCTGTCATGCCATCATGTGCGGGGTGAGAGGGCCGCTCATGGATGTAAAGGTCGTTAACAGGGCATGCATTGATAAATTGTGGTAATGTCACCCCCACTTTAACATATCATTTCACTAGTGCTGCAAGATTAGTTTGAGTGATTGCACTTATACTCACCCAGTGTCCATGACTATTGGCCTCTGTGGCTCCCCATTTATGCAGTCAGTGTGCTGTTTCCGCAGGACGATAGCCTCATGTGTGGAACCAGGGAAGCGGGTACAGCAGTGTGTGATCACGAGATCAGCATTGCATGTGACCTGGACATTCATGGAGTGATACTGCTTCTTGTTGTGGTATACCTCTTTGGATGCCTGGGTGGCAACCAACGCTGCATGGGTGCAGTCCAGACTGGCAATAACTTTGGGCAGGTGGGCTGATGCATAAAATTGTGCCTTCTCGGCATTTATCTGTGTCGGTGTACTGGGCAGGGAGATGTCCCGGGAGGCATGGTGTAGGAGTGCTCCCAGCACCTGACCAAGCACATATGAAGATGTGGTCTGGGACATGCCATGCAGCATTCCCATAATGTGCTATTAGGTGCCAGTTGCAAGGAAATGTAGGACTGACACAAGCTTCAGCAGTGGGGGTAAGGCAGTTCTGATGTTAATCTTGCTCTGTATCTCATCATGGATCAGGGATAGTAGCTCTACAATGATCTCTCTCTTCAGCTTGTAAAGAGTAATCAGCTGGTTGTCAGTTAAGGTCCAGGGTGAGGGCCTGACCTGGGGAATGTGCCTTCACCTTGCATGGCGTCTCCTCCTCCTTTCTGCATCCTGTGCCATGTGGTGCTGTTCCTGCCTCTACAGCTCAATATGGAGCAGGAGGAACTACATGCCCCAGGTTGCAACAGCTAGTGGAGCATGGTGTTGGAAAGTGTGTTTGGGTCAGGTGTAGGCTTTTTGTAGTCTTTCAGAGTGAATCGGGTGCACCTGTGACTTGTTTTCTACCACCTGTATGCAATGCTTTTGGTGGAATTACCGACCATTTTCTACGGTATTGAACTTATAATACAGTGGAAATACTGTTTTGAATCTTGGCGGTAATTCCGCCAGCGAGATTAGCACCAATGCTAATTCTGCCCGATGTTGGCAGTAATTCCAGTGGCGGTAATTCTGCTGGCAGAATTAGTGCCGACTCCTGATTCAGCGGTATGGTGAAAGTGGCAGTAATTGCATTACCGCCACTTTTACCGTATCCACCAAACTTGCAATTAGGCCCAATGTCTGCATGCCATATGCTCCCAGAGTCGTATACATCAAGTGCAACCGAAAATGCTCACATAGGCCCAGGAAGGTCAACTACTTACAGGGAACATGTTCTTGGTCACTGCTTGCACACTGCCCCTTTCCCCCTTCTCTCCCTTTCACCCTCGATGCACCAAGTTTGCCTTGTCCCACCATGTGCACCCCTGTCCATCACTCATCCACCTCCTATCACAGTCTTCCATGCAACATCCACCAATCTAATATCAGATGACCCTGCTGACGCACCACTCACCTCCCTCGGCCCTTCAGCCCCCAGTGACTTACAACCTCCCTCACACATCCCTGTTGCACTCAAATCTACTGTCTTACATGCCTTTGACCCATCAGTTTCATGCTCACCTGACTGCCATCTTGTTGCTGGGTCCCTCTGCACCATTGCTGCTGGTGAACAACGGTCCAGCAACTGTACCTGTTTACCTTCCTTTCCCCTTCTATGTGTAACCCTCTTCAATCCATCAATGCCCCCTCATGACCCTTGTAGCACCCTGTTCCACTTTAGTACTGCCCACACCCCATACCACTAGTGTGACAGCCTCCTAAACATCTCCCACACATCTCTGCTGCTACATGGGTGGACACTGGCCTATCCATTACCCATGGTATGTGCGGGCATACCACCTGAAACCTCTGCGCCCCAGCCTCTGTCGCCAACCACAGGGTATCCCATCTCCACCTCTGCTGCCCTGCCACCACCCCTGGCAGGGTCGGACCACTTTTCCTGTCATCTGTGGCCACTTTGGTTGGTGGAGCCCTGCCCCTATATCCACTATCCCTCATGCTCCTCAGAGTGCACCCTTCTGCCCTATACATGAAGGGTTGTGGCACATGTGTCTACAATCCCCTTGACATGTCCCCCATAAACCCCAACTCCTGCAGTACCTTTGTCAACCTCAACCCCTGCTGCTCCCTGTGTGCCCTGCTGGTCCCATGCCCCATCAACACAGGACCCACATCCTCTGCCAGTACCCCAGCCTCATATCAACGCCCTCACCAGCACCAATATCTATGTCAAATCCCCTCTACTCAGCCCAATCCCTTTAGCTTCCCCTCTCCCCATGTGTCTGCACCCCCCTCCTCTGGGTTGACATCCTACCACTTTGGAACTCCGTGTGTCAGTGCACCCACCTCTGAGGCATCACCCCAACCCCACCTGGCCCTCTTGCAAAATCCCAGGATAAAACACAACCTATTCACCCCAGGGTGTGTCTCACCCCCACCTCCAGTCACCCTCCTGTTGGCTCTCCCTGCCAAACACAAAATCATGGCATGTTCCTTTGCCCTGCTCTCTGGGAAAATGAAACATGGATGCCTGCTGCTACCTACCCTCCCACGAACTGAGCAATGCTTGCCTCCTTCGCATGCCCATCTTGTCGTGGCTGGGCCTGCCCTATAGCAGGTTGCAGTCCTGCTGCTCGGCTGTCCAGTGTGAAGGAACTCACACATTTGCATTATGACAACCCTACACAAGACATCCACACTGAAAGACAACTCTCGAGAATCACTTCAATTAACCTTGGATATCAGTGGCTCCAACACATGTGTCATTTTTGTACTAACACTTCCTATGGACATGGATCAGACACACTTACTAAGTAAGCAGCAACAGAAACACACAATTATTCATGGAAAGGTCCACTGGCTCCCAGCTCCCAATCACCCATTTGTCCCTCTTCCTACATGACAAAATTGGTGGGTCCACCTCTGCCACAGGTATCATAGCATGTAAAATAGAAGATGCAACTTAAGGGGATTTGAAACTGAAATCACACGATGGGAGGATGGCCACTCCTCCTACACCAATAGATAGATGACAGGTGGGTGTGTGCCAACACTTGTCCAGACGCTGTTCAAGACGACCCGTTGGCTACCCTTCGATGCCCACCAGCAAGTCACTATGGTGGACCCAAAAGCAGGACTCCTGGCAGGCAATTTCCTTTTGTTCTTCCTGTCAATGTCATGCATCTCACAGATGTGCTGTACGTTTTCTAACGTGTCATGTGAGATATCCTTTTAACTCTTGCATCAGGTCCTGCATGATGCACACTCAGACGTTTATGAATGGGAAGAGGAAGAGGGCAGAGGGGTACAGTTCCAATAACTGACAGAGAAATCAGATTTCGAAGAGTATTAACATCACCCTGCCCAGTGCAATTTCCCACAACCTTATGTAAGCCCTTCTTTGTAACAGCCTCTTCCCTGAAATGGGTCCCAGATGCAGTTGTACTAACCATCAATGTACTCTGCAAATGATGCCACATGAATTGTACGGTATTAGCATCATTGACCTAAAACATTTGACCTAAAACATTTGATCAAATTTGAGTGACTTTTTTTGGGTCAAATTAAATTACATATATATACGGGGTGGGTAAGGGTATAGATTAGGTTGAAGGAAGGTGGAGGGGAAGCACAGCCCCCCCCCCGCATTTTAGACTGAAAAAAAGGTAAGATAAATTCGATCAAATGTTTTAGCTCAAATAGACCCACACCAAATTGCACACATATATACCTGCACTGTGACCCATAGTAAGTCTTCCACATCTTCAATTCCTGCACCATGGTCTACAAGGCTGTGAGCCTGTGGTCAATAAGATTTCTCAACCAGAAAGTCAGCATCACTGTAGGCCCATAACACATTCTAAATGAGGACACGTGTAGACTACTTCTCTGCTGGCGCAGTAATGTGAGCTCTAGCAGACAGGCTGACTTAGCCTATGTCCGATAATACTTATACTTCCTCCGCACAACAGTGTGCTCTACACTCACTGTCAAAGTTCCGAAAGAGCATTTTACCTTCCCCTGCACGGTAAAGCAATTCAATGTCACCTGCCTCTACACACCTTCCACCCACCACTCTACCTGAGACAGTGGGGGCTGCTTCCCCTTTTACCTCCCCTGGTTGGTAGTGCATCACTCTATGGGCATACACTGGCCACCCCTTCCCTCCCAATGCATGTCTCTGATACTCTCAACCTGTCCCTTGTCCTATCATGAAGATGCTCTCCAAATCTCCCAGAAAGCAATGTAGCAAATCACAAAACATATAATGTATCAACATGATCTCATCTTGCACACCCCTCACCATCAACAGTTCTTGTTCACATTTATAGCAACAGAGGCGCAACATTACGCATGACACATGAGAAAGACACTTGGCCCTCCAACATCTGCACCTCACCAGCAATGCACAGCATACTTCACACATCATCCACATGCATACTTGTCATCTTGATCATCCTCTTCTGTGGATTCTGAGAGTCAGGTGTCTTGCATGATCATGCATAATGGAGTGGCTACTTGACATTACATATGTCAGGAGATAGCATGCAAGGCTAACATGACAGGAGTATAAATGTAATGCTGCACCAAAAATAAGCAACTGCATCCCCCCCTTAAAAAAAAACATGTATACAGGAACATCTCGGAGAAACTGACTCCAAGAAGAATGTTGTGGAGGTGTAACCAATAACACAATGCACATGCATAAATTATCAAGGACACATGCACACACTCAATGATGTAGGACAACTCTCATCTTCAGTGACAGCAACCATCCCCCATATATCACCATATTGAATAATTGATGCACAACCCTACATGTGCCACATCATGCCACTGTTGGGATGCATGAGGGTCAGTGTCCAGCAGAGGGAATGTGGACTTGGGTGGGAATAGAGTGCTCTGGGTAGCTTCTCTGTGAGTGTGGGTGCTGGGTGTGCCAAGTGATCTAAAATGACATTGGTGTAACGCTCACCTGATTCCTACGGAGGCGCCGGTCTTGGCAGGATGGTGTCTGTGACTCGAAAAGTGAAGTGCAGGACACGATTGGCTTCCGGGGCTGAGCCTCTTCGCACTGTGTGTCTAACTCGAAGAGTGAGATATCTGCAGGTGAAAGAATATGGGGTTAATGATCTGGGGTTGTCGGGTATCTCTCTCCCTTTCCCTTCCTCGCTTTTCCGTGGAGCCCCAAGGTCAACGTGCTCTCCTTAGATAGGTGTATGCTGGACTCTCCATCTGCTTCTGGTGCAGGGTGCCGTTGCCAGTTCCTTCACTGGGTGAAACGTAGGCCTCTTGACATCAGAGGATTGCTACCGTCGTTAACTGCACGAACGGTGAGTTTCCGGACACCTTTTAAGTCCTTACAGTCTTTAGGTGCGTGGGCACGTTAATGTGGAACAGGGCTCTGTATAATGCTTTTTCTATTTGTCTTGCAGGGCTCTTGAGGTAGAAGATGGTGTGAAAAAAACCGAAGTTCGAGCCAGAGTCTTGGAATGAAGCGCTTGGAAATGCGTAAGTAAATGCCGGTTGCCTGCTTTTCAAAAGCTCTCTAACTGTCTCTTTTCCCTTGCAGTTGTGAGTTCGGGTGTTGAAGAGACGCTGGAAACGCCGGAGTATTTGCAGGCGCCCTATTGTGGCGGGCGCGATGGCGCGTAAGTAAAATACCTGTCTAATGTCTCTTCTTTTCAGACCTTCCAGGATTTTGCGGCATGAAATGGCAAATTTTGCGGCATGAAATGGCAAATTTTGCGGCACAAACCTTTATTTATTGCGGCATTTTTGCGGGACATTTTGTATTAACTGGAGGGTGTAAGATTGCCACATTGCAGGAAATAGGTAGAGTGCAAGGCTAGAAGAGAGCCAGGGTATCATTATTATGTGTCTTTTGTATTAATTTAATAGGAAGAGTCCCAGATGTCTCTGGCTTGGCAGAACAGTGTTTGATTTGGCTACATTTCTGGTTTAATGTTCATGCCTATTTAATAGTATTAACTAAATTGATCATTATCAATTGTAATGCTGAAAATATTCCCCTTCTATGTTCTCCAATCCCCCAAACACCCACAAACATCTCACCAACTCTCCATCATAACTTACATTCCTTAACCTCTCACTCTGTCATACAAATACTCACGTGCTATGTCACACTGTCAAGTCACAATCTGCACTGCCCAGCCCCTGCCACACTCCAAATCATACTCCCAACTCACACCTTACACTCTACAATTCCTCCCTCAATATACAGTCCTTCATTCTTTTGTGCTGCTTCTGCATCTTGCATCTTTTCTCCCATTCTATCACATTCTTCCCTCATCCTTTTTCCCAATCTGCAGCTCACTGCCTCTTTCTGGCCAACCGCTTCCTCTACTTTCTGTACCTCTGCTCGCTCTCAGATTTCTGGCCCACCGCATCACTGCTTCCTCTGCTCTCTTGTGCAGCACTTCCTCCTCTGACCCACTGCTCTTCCTCTGCTTTCTTGCCCATCACTTCACATCTCACCCATCACTCTCCCTCTCTCTCATAGTGTAACCATTTTTATTATTTTTTTTTAAATGTAGATTTTGTCCCAGTTCCTCAAATGAGGGGGCATTTAAAAAAAGAACGGAGGATATGCTATTTTTAGACAACCCAATTTTGGAAATGAGCAGGTCACCTTATTCTCAAAGGTGACCGGCGCATTTCCACAGGCTTGAGCTGTAGCGCAAATTGTGCGCTGGCAGCTGCCTTGAATGGTGTTCTGGGTTGTTTGACCTAAGTGTAATTATTTGCGGCGGAATTGACCGTAGTCAATTTTGCTGCAAATTGATTTGCACTTCAGCCAAACAACCCAAAATGTACCTTTCACCACCACCCGACCCCCTCCCCTACTTAACCGCTTGGTCGCTGCAGCTTCCCCTGCAACCCTGCGGTGCCAGATCCGTCCCTCTAACGCGGGTCGGATCCGTCCCTCTAACGCGGGTCGGATCCGACTCTGCAGGGTCCTTTTTTCGTTATTTTCCTTTTTTTTCTGTCCCCGCCTCCAATTTTGAGGAAAAGGGGGAAAACACTTCTGCAACCACCCTAGACCAAAAATACTAAACAAGGGGAGCGGGTGACACCCCCGCAACACATGTTCAGTATTTATAAAAATCGATCGAATAGTACTGCACGTAATTGGTCAAATTGTAACATTCGATAGATTTTTGTCATCAAAATGGGGAGTACTTTGAATAGAATCGCTCTCCCGACAGTGTTCTGCAAGCTCCCAGCGCCTTTTACAGGGACAGGCACTCTAGGTGCCTGCCGCTGTAAAATGTGACCCAAAAAATGCATTTTTATCCTGTTTGAGGAACAGAAATGCAAGCGACTCAGCAGCGGTTCATACCTTAAAAGAAATGCATGACAGGGTCAGGAAAGACCCTGTCATGCAGTGGCAGCCCCACATCCCGTGCGCGTAGGGTTGCCTACAATTTCTGCACATTTAAAAGTGCATCTTGCTTGGAAATGAGGGATGTGCTTTTAAATTGACAGAAACGCCACTTTATTTGATCAAGGAGGTGAAAAAGGCCATCTGAATGGGCGCGCATATAAAATGTGCCCATTCATGTGTCCCTTGTGGATTGGGCTGCAATTTTTGGGGCGCAAGTGATTTCATTTCTTGTGTAAATAAAAACAAAAAAAAAAAGTTGAGCACCTGGCACCCTGAGGGTTCTTTTTTTCAAAACAGTATTTTTTGCAGATTACTTAAAAAAAAAAAAAATTTTTTTTTTTAAAAGATGCTGTTTTTGCACAAAACGGCCATTTTTGCGGCATTTTGCGCAAAACGGCCGTTTTCGCGGCATTTTGCGGGATCGCAAAATCGCAATAAGCTGGAGGGTCTGTCTTTTGTCTTTCAGGTGCAGGATTGCAGCGTTGAAGAAAACCGGAATTCGCGGAGTGCCGGTAAGTAATTCCACACAGGAATAACTATGCTTTTGTCTTCACAGGCGGAGGAGCAGCGTGAAGAGATGGTAGCTGCCGACGGATCAGGTGAGGAAAGCGCTGCGCGTGAAGGTTGCCGTGCTAACCTGTTGTTTCTTGTCTTTGCAGGTGCGACTGAATGCTGGATACAGGAATGGTAAGCGTTTGTTCTTGCAGGTTCAGGATCGGAAAGAAGAAAACTGGAACAGACACGGTGAGCGTTCTGCTGCAGATGCAGAATAACGCGAAGCACGTTTCATCAATCGGGTGTGGTTTAAATAGCCTTGGAGTGATGAGGCGTCTTCCTCCACGGCCTCGCCTAGGTAAGAAAAGAGTTCCTGTTCCAGAAGAGTTCCAGTGTTGTATCCAGGGAGTGGAGCTTGCCCCACCCAGGTAAGAAAGTAGTCCCGGCTCACAGAGGATTCCTATGTGGCTGGTAAGTAAGCAGCATGGTCTGCTGCAGGTAAGTCCACCCAAGCATCTTCATACAAATTATGAGCCCGGCGCTTCCAGTGCTGGGACCAGTGACTTTGATGAGCCTGGTGCCACCGGCGCCAGGACAAGGTCCAAAAGGTCCCAGTGGGGACCGGCTGGTGCCTAGGATGAAGGTTAGGGGCCTGCTTCCAAGGACGTTGGGCTGGTCCTAGCTCCTTGGAAGCAGTGATCATGACAATTGGGCAGCTGTCTGGTCAACCTAAAGTATTCTGTCTGACAAACTGCACATATCACACACATCATTTTTCATTAGGATGTTCACATGCATGTGGAAGGCTGTAGCCATCCAGATGACCACATCAGTTGACTTCACTGTGCATGTCCGCATGTACAGTCCCCCAGCTCAATAATGTGCCCGGCAGCATAGGCAATTGAGTCAATGCCCTCTAGAGCACTATGGCCCTGCATGAGGAAAACATAAATACAGTCCACCGTGGACAGGAAAAAAAATACCCCATCCATGGGCTTCTGGACACCAGGGTGCATGAAGAAGGGGTGGTGGTTGGTGGCAACAGGATAGCAGTGAGTGGGGACATGGCCAATGGCATCACCTGCGGGATTCCGTTGGAACCCCTATACTGTGGTCGATCCAGGGATGGTGGCCTCTGACCACACGCATGGACAAAACCTGGTCATCATTGGCTAGGGCCACTCATGAGCGGGATGAATGCACGAGGGACCGAATTGCAATCTGGTCCTGATGATGGCTATCATGAGTGGTCAAAGAGTGAGCATGCATGCTGACCCTGGATGTTCCCAAGTGCATGTTGAGATTTTGCCACAAGACAGCCATCTCTTGGCAGTGGATGTCCCTTGAGACCAACAGCTCCTCATGCAGAGATTGTCTCAAGGAATCCAGGTTTTGATAGTGTAACTCCCTTTAGGCCAACATCTCCTCATGACGACATAGTCTCGAGGAATCTGTGTCTTGATGGAGGGTTGCCCTTGAGGCAGGATGTCCCTTGAGGGCAAAAACGTATCATGCAGGCATTGCCTCAGGCAGAACCCTCCTTGAAAGTTGCCTGGCTTTGATTTTGCATGTCCTTTCTCCTCTCCTGCCGCAGTAGGCATTGTTCAGCAGTGTGTGAAGCATTGGAGGAGATGGAATTTTCGTACCGACGATGAATGTCATTGGCCATCTCTTGCAGGTCCTCGCTCTATTGGGCAGTTGCACGCAGTAACTCCTCCTCCCACTCCAAGTGTCCAGCAGGCACACATCCACCATGTGTGCATGGCATACCAAGCTGGGATGCTGGAGCCCGGGCCTGTCAGAGTAAGTGCACTATCATAGGCTGGTAGGCTACAACCCTCCCACTCACATAAGCCTCCGCTGCTGCCTCCATGATGATAGAATGCAATGTTGCAGACACAGAATCCACTATTGATACAGGCCTCTCCATTGCCAAGTCCACTGTATCCTGGCTCTCCTCTTCAGGATCAGCAGCCTCAAGGAGCTTGAGGACCTACATGGCATCCAGACTACTCAGTGCTTGTCCATCCACCATGTCCCTCGGTATACCTTCCACATCTGATTTGGCAGCATAATTCGAATATGAGTCGGAATGTCCGCTGAAGATGGCCTGCAACAGGAGGAGATTCACACCAGACGCAGCACTCCAGCCTCCACTGATGATGGTTGTGCCTCATCCTCTACCGCTTCATCCTTATCCACTGAGTACTCACCTGCACAAAGTCAGACAACTATATTCAGAGACCTACCTAACCAGCTGAACGTGCACATTTAAATTCAAATGCATACAGACACAAAAGGGCCTGTCACACATGGATCAGACATGAACACTTGGAATTTTGTAATGTGGCATGCACAGTTGCCTAGCATTCAAAGCTCTGTGCAATCATGTCAATGCACATTAGGTCATGTATTAAGCCATGGATTTGAGGAGTAGGTGACCATACATACATACAGACATGTTTGAGAGTGGAATATCTAAAGGTAGACAGATGGAGTTCCATGCTTAATTGATGAACCCATTCTCCACTTCATCATTGCATACTGCAACATGTGGAAGTACAACGTTTTATCCTGATGACAAAACATGCATGCAGGAATTTGCGTTTCCAGTGTCCCCATCCCCCTTCATTAGATTTCCCAAGGTCAGATTTGGGGTTACCTAAACTCACATGCATCTTTACTGTGCATGAGGAAACTACAACATGGATATGACCAGTGTGCACTTGCATGACCGCTGAACTATTGACAGTCCAAATGTAAAATCAACATTACATATAAAATATCTTTTATCCAAACACTACAACTTCGTCAAGTACACCCGCTTATGCACTTGTCACTGACAAAGTAGCTCATCCATATCCACTGCCTGGCAGGGTCAGTGAATGGATTACTCTGACATCATCCACTGCTGAGTGTGATTCCATATGAACCAAATTTAGCGTTGAAACTGCACTATCTACAAGCATGATACTGTGAATTTGCCCAATGACACTTTTCTTGCAGAACATTGGCACATATCTGTGCACAGTAATATGTGCCATAAGATCAATGTCAATCAGAAACATAGATCAAGAATCCACTTTCTATGATGCACAACATGTAATGAAAGTGATTATGGATGCATTACCTTAGTAATCATGGATGGGAGAGAAGGACCCTGATCAAAAGTACTGCAACATTTGATTGCATACATATCATGCACACATGGCACTCACCTGATGTGGCTGAATAGGTGTCCATGCCTCCCACGCCAACCACCTCCTCACGCTTGATGAGGCCACTGGTGACCTCTTCATATGGAGATAGCTCTTCCACATGTGGGGATCCACCACCAGTAGCCTGGGCAGGGGCCACATTGCTGCAAAGCTTCTACTTGGTCCACATAGTGAGGTCACCCGACCTCTTCCAAAGTGCACCTCTCTACCCGACATGCATTTATCAAATGTCTGACCTCTGCCATAGCCTCCACTGATGGGTCACAGGAAGGGTACTGCCAGCCCAAGGGTACAAGTCAACATGGTGTTCATCAACATAACCCTTGAGGAGTTGCAACTCCTGATCAGTGAAGCGCTTCTTCATGATGGCCCCTTCTCGTGAACCTGTGGATGTTCCTGGAGTGCTACCTGTGCCGGCTCTGCAGGCCGTGCCCCTCTTAGCACAAGTGGGCCTTCTTGGTACTGGGGCACCTGTAGCCTCAGCACCACCTTTTGCAGGTGGACCTTTCTTCTGCCCGTGCCCCCGTCCTCTCTGTGAATCCCTCTCACTCATGGTGCAATGCAATAGTTAATGGAAAATGTTCATCAGAGCTAAAGGTAAGCAGCATATCCGCCACATTTCCGCCACATACCCCCATCGGTGCATGCTTGGAAAAGGATATTCAGGTGCAAGGCATGCATGAGCACACTATTTACAGCGGTACGCAGCGTATGCGCTCATGCGTAGCACATGCTGTGAAGAACATATCCGCATAGGGGCATTCCTCTGATTCTGTCACTGCTGCCTCGTGGCTCTAGTAGAGACACATGTGCCTTGTTGTTACTGCTGCTTAGTGTATTTGCGTGCCTCCTCCTGACATATTTTGCCTACGGACAACAAAATCTCCTGCTGCCTGGTAGTGTGTCACTGGCTGCTGACCACTTACACTGCCTTGGAGTGTCTGGTTTTCCCCCATAGTTCTTCTGTGGGTCCCCTGGCAGGCTCTGAGACCACATCTTCTGCCATATACGAACTTCAACAGCTCCATTTTAACATCACAGCTCCACATTTCAGGTACAGTCAGGACCAGGTTCAAACCACCAGTCTCACGAGTGCCATGTCTGCAGCATCTACCAGCACCTCTAAGGTGGTGAGGGTGAGGGCTATCAACTTCTCTGCAGCTGAAGTTGGCATCCTGGGTGAACAGGTCCTGACCCATTACAATTCCCTCTTCAATCTGCAGAAGCAGCTTGTGGTGTGTGGACATCAAAAAATTTAGAAGGACATCACGGGTGCCATCAACGTGGAAGGTAGTGACAGTCTGTACTGTGGACAACGCCATGGAGCGCTGGGACTACCTGAGGATCCAGTGCCAGATGAAGGCGAAGACAGCCCTTGGGACTGGGTCTTCCATGGAGGTGCATTGCTTCACCTCTGGATCCTGGATAGGATAAACCCAGTGCTTCATGCCCAGGTCCTTGACCTGCAGGCCCGACAGCATTGCTCCGTAATCCTCAGCAATGGGTGCATGTAAGAGTTGCATACTTTCATGTTGGTCTGCCAGGGATGCATGTAGTAAGATGGGGTTGGATGGAGATGTGACTATAATGCCAGGACACATGTGGCCATATGCCCTTTTCATTGCTCAGCCTGCAGGACACACTTGTGTCACTGCTTCATTGCTATTGGATTGTCAAATGAGCAGTTGTCATGTGTATGTGTGCACACGTCAATGTGCAATGTTCACAAGTACATTTCTCATCATTGTAACCTGTCAATTTGCTTTCACTTGTGATACTGGATGCATTCAGATTTCCAAGCATGGGGCTCTGTGTGTGAGGCAGTTGCTTGTTGATTTACGATGACTGAATGTTACTAATGCAGTTGAGGGGAGTACACATGCATTGGCACTTATGATTGATTCCTATGTTGTATCTTCCCTTTTCCGCAGTACGCAGTGGCTGATGAAAGGTCACATGCCAGGGCCAAGGCCTCCAGACACCAATGCAAATCACAGGCATGCCCGATAACATCCACCTCATTGGAGAGCCATTTGCCTCGGGGGCATCTACGTCTGATGGCACTGTTGCAGAGGAGCCCCTCAATCCCATTGTCATGGAGGACACCTAAGCAACAGAGG
This sequence comes from Ambystoma mexicanum, assembly GCF_040938575.1. Taxonomy (NCBI): domain Eukaryota; kingdom Metazoa; phylum Chordata; class Amphibia; order Caudata; family Ambystomatidae; genus Ambystoma; species Ambystoma mexicanum. Next base: position 869,804,661 of record NC_090922.1, read on the forward strand.
TGCTGGTCTGCTCACTGTGTCAAGCGGGGTACAGAGGGGGATGTGCAGTATGCACACCTGGCCCTTGGACAGAAGGTTGAGTAGTGCACAGTGGAGGGGTCAGCACATCCTCCTGTCCCAGGACCATCTGCTGCAGCACTATCCACCTTCACTGATGCCTCCATCCAAACAGATCCCACATTTCTGGCCAATGAAGCATTCCATGATGGAGTGATGTCACTGCTGGTGGGTGGCTTGAGATGGCAGGTAACTCTCCATGATGCTGTTCATGCCTTGCTTGGTTAGCAACATGGTCAGGTGGGCCCCTCTTGTCACAACTGGCAGCAGCACTGCTTGATGGTGGCCTCTCCAGAAAGGCCATTGCAATGGACACCCCCCTCCTCTTCCTCATCTGTGGCCTAGTCAAACTCAACTGAGGCCTCCATGCCAGATAACACCATGGTCTCCTCTGCCCTTGTCCCGCCAATGGAGAGTCTGGATGTGCCTGTGTTCCTGGCAGAGGTGGAATTCGGAACAGAGGTTGATGAGGTGGCAACAGAGCCTGCCCAAGAACCAAGAGGGGAGAAATCCCAGGCAAGGGATTACAGGGCAGCTGAAGTACTGCCCGAAGCCGACTGCCATCCAATTGGAGGAAGTACCTTCACCAGAGATGCACTGCCAGGCAGCAGGATATCTTGGTGCTGAGGGTGCAAATCCTTGGTGCCACGAGGAGGCAACAAGGAGCACAAATCCAGCAAGTGAGGCTAGCGCCAAGACATTGGGTGCTTGCCCTGGTGTGTTCGCAGGTGGAATTCCTGAGGCAGCAGGATGAGGAGAGGCAGCAGGCAGATGACGTGGCAATTGTGTTGGTTTGCCGACAGGTGTTTATTTTTAAGTCATTTTCATCAGAATAATATTCAGGTGGCTCTGCACTATACAGTGGAGTATATACTGTCCCCCCTCTTGGATCCTGCCAATTTTGCTGCATCCTTCCCCTGCTTCTAAATGATTGGGAAATGTGCCACATTTTCCCACACGTCCAGCACCGTTGAGGCTGTCCTCCAAACCTGGGATATCCTCCGTTGAACCCTGCTCCTTGTGGGGTCTGACATCCAAATCCTCTACCTCTGGGTGCACCCCTCTTCCTTGTGGCCAATAATTGTATTCCCCTCTTCCTGCAACGTTCCCTCTAAACATCAGCTATACCTGCTCTGCGTCTTGTTTAACCACTCCCTCTCCACTCGTTAATGCTGTTCCTTCCACTGAATACTATGATAACTTTTTCTGAACTAACTTTGCTTCCTCTAATTTGCTTTAATAGAGTTTCGTTCTGGCCTTCTCTTGTATTAGCCGACAATGTTGAACTATAGTCAACTGAATCTCTGGCTATGTTTTCACTTCCATCTCGACTAACTTCTTCAATTTTCTCTGTACTGGTTCAGGGAATCCCTGATATGGTATATGATAAAATGCAGCTATAGTTTTATCCCACAGCTCTCTCGTCCCAAGACGCCATTTTCTTGAATCTCCTGAATGTAAGCAACTGGATCGTCGTCATTACGCATTTTGCGCATCATGATTGCACTCATGTCTGACAAATCGGGATATTACACTCTGAGCGCTCTCCACAATCTGCTCTACAGTTATTTAATGGTGATCCATTATGAGCAGTGTTCTGAGCTGTTACTCCCGGATACCCTGCTCACTTCCAAACGTCGCCAGCTTGCTCCCCAATAATGGCAGTAAGCAAGCTCTTTATGTCACCCAACACTAGCCTCATCCCTGCTGCCATTTGATCTACTTCAACAATCCACTTGTCCACTGCCGCTGTCAAAGTCGATAATTCACACATCAAATTATTCATGTCCATTTGTGGCCACGGTATATATTGCGGCCATCCTCGCCCCTTTTCTAACAATGGGAATTGCGTGAATTCCATGTTGTGTCTAACTGCAGCCAGTCCTCTGTGTTTGGGTGTGGCTTTCGTCAAGGTAACTTTCTTTTGCCCTGGTAAATCCTATTCACATAAGGTGTTCTTTCTTCTATACCTTTTGATCAAATTTTTGGAGTCCCAGAGCGTCAAACAGGCTCTTCCATTCTTTCCTTCTCCTGCTTCCTTCCCTGTCATGTCTCTTGATCTTGTTTTTTCTTCTCTTCCTCTTCTTTCTCCGGTCTTTCTCTAACCTCCATTTCTCTCTCTTTAGAATCATCCATATTCCTTCTGTCTAATTAAAGTAGCATTTGTCCTCCCACCCACTCGTTTGGGGTAATCTCTGTCTCTTCTTTATTAAGCTTGGGAAGGAGGGACCCTGCCGGCCCATAGGACTGGGGTTTTCCCTAACAGCACTTTAAGATAGAATCGCAGCACCTATGAGATAGATGGGGATGCAGATTTGTACTCAAGCATCAAATCAATAATGACAACTCAAAGGTTTGGCAAAGGGAGTCCGTTTAATGACAAGTACAAAAAACAGGGAGCTCTGAATATCAGCAGTGGCATGATCTTCCTTCTCGCTTCAACTCCAACAACCTTTACAGAAACCTCATCCTTTATACTAAAAATTCATCATCGCTGATGTGAAACGCTAAAAATGTTGCATGCAATTCCATTGGTTATAGAAAGGTAACTTTACTATAGGTACTGTGGGCCTCATCGCGAGTCTGGCAGTGACCCTTAAATGCAGTGGTAGCACTATTACCGCTGCATTTAAGGGTCTGACAGATCATGGCCTTGGCGGATTTCCCCCCAGCTCTGAGCTGGGGGGAAATCTGCTGCAAATTTGCCGATTTTCGGCGCGATTACGCCAGCAGGAAATCCGCCGGTGGTAATAGCTTGAATTGTCCCCATTTGGCCCAATGGGGAATGAGGAATTCCCGAATGGGCCCAATGGGGAATGGGTACTAACCATTCCGCCAAACCCGTGATCCGGTGCTAATAGCGCCGGGGGGTTTGGCGGTAGGGCTAATAGCGCCGGTGCTAATACGGAGTTCTGCCCAACTCATGATGAGGCCCTATATCTGTATTTGGTAATGGGGAGGGGGGATTGGATAACTAGCATCAGGTGGGGCATCTAAGCCCTTCCTTCAGAATTGACTACTGTAAAGTCACAAAAAGTATGACGTCTGATGGACTATAGGATCCTACATTACTTGGTGCATTGTGATTGGGTTGATACCACGTCACCTTGTACTTTTCCACTTTGCCTAGCAGCATGCTGAATGGTCAGCCAGGTGCAGGGTGCCCGTCATCCCCTAGCCTCCCACCAACCAGTACCACCATCCATCATTGACCCACTGGCCATGTGTCAATTCATTTCTAATTTGTAGGCCTCAATGCTGCCTCTCTGACTGGGAGAACTTAGATATCTGTGCATGACTCAAGGCTGCGCGCAGGTGTGAATGCCCCAACTCTTCTTGCTTGATAGGTCACATGTCTTAGGCACCATGAAATCGTCTCCGTCTCCATGTAATTCATGTATATGATTTTAGCTTTCTGTCCACCAAATGCCTTCTGCTGCTTATCTCGACTCCCTTGAACAGGATACTCCGCTCTTGGTGTAAAAAATGTATTAGCCTGTGTCAGTTTAAGACAACTTTGGTTTCCTTGCATGGGTCTCCTGCCTCTGAGTTTCGTTTATGTCCTTGGCTTTCGATTCCCGTGTTTGAGGGCCTTTGCTCCTGGGGCCTCTGGTTACTTGCGGTTGGTTCTGCCCTTTTGCAAAGTGGACATTTTTGTTATATAAAATGCTACTTTCGAGGTAGATATGTATATGTGGAGCTTGCCGCATCTAATTTGCTACTAAGCATAGCAAGCCGTACAATTTCCTCAGCCTTCTTGCATTTCCAAGCATATGTACACGTATAAATTGGTTGCATATCTTCATCGCTTTTATGGCATAAGCTTCTTATACTTGACGTTGTCCTTTTACTTCAACTCAGGATGTCGCTTATCCATGGTGTTTCGTCTCTTTTCGTTATTCAGGGGGCGTTGTTTCCTTTATCTGTGAGTCAGTCCGAGTTCTTGTGACGTCCCCATTCATCTTCTTTTAGGACTTTCTTGGCCTTTTCAGGGACTGTACGCAGATGATCTTCATTCCGTTTTATTTGTTGATATGGTTTCCTCAATGGGTACTTTACTGTCCATGTTTTCTTTGGTGTTGGTACTTCAATGGGTGCTGATTGGTACCGGGTAGAGCCCTACTGCAGCTCTCTGCTGGTTTATTTGCTCATCGTACATCACGTATCTCGGGTGTGAATGTTCCTGGTACTTCAAAATGGACGCTTTGAGTGTGGGTCATGCTTGGCACCTCCTCTACTCTCCCCCCTCTGGGCGATTCATCGACCACTTTCACTTTTCCCTTGGCACCCACTTTTTCTGTATCTTCTGCATTCAATTTCACTTCATCGTGTGGGTCTGTACATGATGGCCTGAAGAAATGTCTTTTTGGGGTCCATATCTTTATCACTCCTTTCAAGCTTCCTGCTGTTCTCACGTGTTCATCTTTGTTCCATGTCATAAGTTGACCTTGTCCATTTGGGCTGCAATAAATCAATTTCCCCACATAATTTATATGTCTCCTTGGATATCAAAACTTTTTTCCTTCTGGTGCGTGACTGCTAGCTTTTACAAAGTCTGTTATTTCTTCTTCAGTCAGGTCTTTAGGATTCCGTTCTGACCCGACATCAATCATGATCTTCATCCCTATGGCTCTTTTCGCAGTTTGCTGGCATGAGAGATTATTATCTTGATAACTGAAAATCCGAGCAATATCATCACTAACAGGGCTCCTAGGAATTTGAATGCATCTGCCATCCATTGTGTAACCCATGAAAACAATGATCCAAACCAGCTTTCGTCATCCACTTCATCGGTTTCATCAATTATTTGATTCTGTAGTTTCGTCAGCATACCTACGGCTTCTGTTAGAGTTCCGTTTTCTTCATCATGAGAGGGTATAAATGTGCAACATGATTCTCCGATTTTTGCACAAACACCTCCATCCATGGCTGTGATCATGTCAAGGACGTATTGGTTCTGAAGAGTCATTAGTCGAATTGCCCTTAATTCTTCCTTGATGGCGTTGAATACCTTTATGGTTGTATTGATTGTCTGCAGTAACTCACATCTGGTTATTTGTAACCATTTAGTATTTGCTTCAACTTGGTTTCTCGGCATGAAGATTGTCATGAACACTGATGAGATCTGACTGAACAGCCTGTGTTCTTATGGAATTGTGTCAAGAGCTTCGATTGATTTGGCAGAGAAATAATGTTCTCTTTTCATTCTGCTTCTTACTTCCACAGATCTCTTCTTCCTCAGGTGAGCATTTGCTTTCGGAAAACTCTCAATATTCAAATCACCTTTTGGAATCATCAGCACTGGAACATGGACATTTACTAATGTGCATATACCTCCCCAGTTTTTCGGCAGTCTGATATATGCTTTGGATCCACATGCCTAATAATGATCAACGGTCACTGCGGTACCGTGTACCATTCCTAGGGCATCAAAGATTCGTCCACAACTCTGGTTTTCTCCCATTTTTCTTGTACCATTGTTTCTGAAGCACAGTTTCGGATTCTCCAATGGCACTATCTGTAGGGGTCCTCTTCTGTCTTCGACCCATGTCAATAGTTTTGCAAGTTTTGGCCATAGTGGCTTGCATATCTTCTGCATAATTTCAATTTCTTCTTTGCAGGTTCCGGTGACCATCCATGCTCTGCAGATCACTACTCCTTTCTCCCATCCGTCTGGTGAAAGCACGGTTCCCCATTTTTGCATTTGGCCTCTGTTCTTCCATTTCCTATCCTCTTCTGCAGATTTTCCTTTTACATCAAGTTTTTTATTCATTTCCCATCTAATGCCAGCTCCTTTCTCTCCTAGTTTATCATATCTGATCACATGATCTCTCGTATGGGCTCTGTTTCTTGTCTCTATATCTTGTATGCATTCATCTTCATCTGGGTCTGTCTTTTCAGTTGCCCATTTAAGGGAAGCATCACTTCCCATGAATTGACCTCTTGTCTTGCACATTGCTTCATGTGATAGACAGTGTGCTATCTGGACGTCAATTTCTACGGCTACAAAGATCTTTGAATTCCCCATGCTGTAGAGTAAGAGTGCGCAAACAAAGCATTCCCACTCTGAGCTCTGTCTTCCAACTTCTTTCATATGTTCATGCCATATGTTGTTTCCCAAATGTGCTGTGCTGACCAGGTAATCGTTTAGTTCACTGTCATCTCCTTGTATGCTTCTCTTGATTCTCAAGGTTTTCGTGTAGTTTGCTATCATCACATCTTAATAACATCCATGTAGCCTCTTCTCCCTGGGGGATTCACAGGCACTTCCATCCATGGTTCAGGTCTCTTTATCTGTACCAATGAGGTAGGCGAAAGTCTTGCAATTCTTTCCCTCATCTCCTGTCTTTCCTTGGCTCTGGTTATGAATGGCCAGAATGATTCTGCCACTATCTCTGCGTGGGATAGTTTTGCGGGACTTGTGCTTGTTCTTTTCATTGGATCAGGCGTATTTGTCAATGCTGTCACTGTTGGATCATTCTTCAGCTTGTTTGTCTTTTCAAAGGCTCAACTTTTTCACTTTGTCTTTTCTCTTCACTTGTGGGGTAGCTTCTCACAGTTGGTTGCCTTAATATCTCCCCTTCTTTGGCCTGTGTCTCTGTAGCTATTGAAATTAGATCTGATGTATGTGCACTTGTCGTTTGCATGTGTGTGGTTGTAAGAAACTTGTTTTCACTCACATTTTGCCTACCCTGTCTCAGGCTTGTTAAAGGGCTTGTTACTGCAACTATGTGTGTGTCATTGCTACTCACATCCATCTCAAGTTCATTCACTCCATTGTCAGATCTTCTAGGGACTGGAATGACTACATAGGGTTTGGGTGCCTTTGTGGGCTTCATGTGTGTATCGTTAGGTGGGTGCACTAGACTCTGAATGCTTTGTTCACCAATAAAAAATGCAGTTCTAATCATCAGCGACAATAAAACAATGATGAATATAATGCATAAATACATGATACCCTTATAGGTTAGCCTGCAATATTTACTTTAGGACAAAAAAGGGCGTCTTTCCTCTTGGGGGAGAACATGGCTGCTATTTTGATTTCTCACATCAAACATTGTAAGGACAAGGCTAACGCTAATACAATCTTAGACAATATTACTCCTGGATACTGCTGGTTCCTCTTGCGGATTGCATGTATGGAAACAATTGTCCCTCTTGCCTGGACACTGGATTGTCTGTTATATCTGGATACAGTTCTATTTTGCGACGTATGAGGAAATGTCAAAATCGGGTAATGCGGTCAGTATGTTTCTTTACTGTGCATGTTCAAAGTACATGAGTTCCCAGTGGATGGCTCTTATTTGCTTCTTCCCAGAGGACATGTTGTGTCTTTATCAGTGTAATAAGAGTGAGGTCTCTGCCAACGCTTTCTTGATCTGTCCCTCGGCGGGAAGCTTCAAGGTTTCTTCCGGAAACTCTGGTGGAGATTGGAGAGTTTAATTTGTACTACAATGCCTTGCAGGAGCATGCTTAGCTGGGTGGATTTTGCTGGGTCTCTGATGAATGTGAGGACATCAACACCGGCAGCTCTCCCTACAAGTTCTGGAAATTCCTCAATTAGGCGAAAGAAGACATTGTTCGCCAATCTGCTATCTTCTGGTGACAGGGACATTTGTTTTTCACTTGCTGAATTCTGGAGCAGTTTGGTACTCACTTTGAATAGCTTCTATGATCTAGGTTGATGTGGAGAGTGACCTGGATGATGATGCCGTTCAAGATTATGCTCAAGCGTTCTGTGTTTGCCGGATCTCAAAGAAATTTTAATACATCTGTGTGTCTTCCGACAAAGTTTGGGTGCTCTTCAATTAGATGGAAAAAATATCACGTTGGTGAGTGTATTCGCTTCTTCTTCCGCTTGGGAAATTTGATTTTTCCTCTCTGTATTCTGGTTCATTGGAAGAACTGGTCGGAGATCACGGTGAGCAGCCTTCTTATTATCTTGCTGTTTTCAGGATCTTGCAGAAATTCGGGAATGCTAGTGAGCCATCCCATTAGTGATGGGTGTGACCTCAAGACTAGGTCAAAGTAGTTCAAAATGTCTTTAGTGATGACGCGACTGCGGGACACCATTTGTGAGTCCAGACAGTATTCCTGTCTTGAACGAGTCTGGATACTGTATTTTCTTCCAACTTGTGTGTTTGCGATTGAAATTTGACATATTGACTGCCTCAGTCTAAAGTTCAAAGTCAATAACCTACATTGTGGCTTGCATATGCACTTCTCTTCTTCACCCTGCAACTAGGATGCACAAAGTGTCCATATTTTTTTATGTCCTTATCCTCTTCTCTTTTTGCTCAGAGGAATGTCCATTTTCAATCAACAAATTTGCACAAAAGTTCTTTGTCTCTGCTTTGCTGCTGGTCATGTGTCCTTCTTCCTCATCATGGATCTTGTCTGCATGTGCTGTGGTTCTTCCCTGTTGTCTGTAGTCTCTTTGCGGTGGGGTGCAGGCAGGGGGATTTCTCCAACGTATGGCTTGATATCGCCCAGGAAGATCCAAGCTCTTCTTCTTTGTAGCTTGACTGCAGATGGAGTAACGTCTTCAACTGTGAATGGTCCGTTGAACCTTGGCTCGTCCCACTTTTTCCTTGTGTGATTCCTCACCAGGACGGTGTCTCCAGGGAAGATTGAAGGAACACATAGATTCGGAGCTGTGTCTGCAGTACCATCTCCTCCTGTGCTCTGTTCTGCCCTGCACCCTTTTCGTTGTCGCTGCAGCTGGCCTGCAATTACAGTAAGACAAGATGTCAGACCCTAAGATTTCCCTTGTTGGCTGAGCATCACACCTAGCTCTACTTCGGGGTGTCAGGGGAGTGCGCATCCTATTTCCTGTTGCTATTTCGTGCAGCGTAAGGTGGTGGTCAGAACCAGGTTGGTTTCTGAGTGCATACAGTGCCAGTGGGAGGCAGTCCAGCCATCCTTTCTTTAGAGTAAGCTTCAACTTGGCTAACCTTTCCTTTAAAAAGCCATTGAGCTTCTCACAGATCCCATTACCTTGGGGATGATACACTGACAAGAACTTGTGCTTTATACCAAGCAACAAGTTCATTTGCTAAAAAACTTTGTTGACAAAGTGAGCCCCATTATCTGACTTCATGACTTCACATACTCCCGACCTGGGAAATGCCTCCCTCACTAGAAATTTGGCCACACAGGTAGAGTCTGGGTGTGTACATGGACCTGCTTCTATCCATCTAGAGAATGGACACAACACAACAACTAGATACCTGTACCGGTTAAAAACTTGAATCATATCGATGTAATAAACATGCAAGTGCTGAAAAGGTCCATTGGGCCTTAGGATGACTCCTCTAATAACTTTTAGTGTGTGCCCAGCCGTGAACTGCTGGCAGAACATACAGTTCATCATAAAAAATGCAACATGCTCTGCTAAATTCGGTATAAACCAGTCTTCAGTGAGCGTTGCTGCAAGGTTCTCTTTTGTCATATGTGCTGGAAAGTGTAACTGCTCCAGTGATAATTTTAACAGGGATATAGGCATTATTGGTTTACCAGTGCTGTCTTGTCACCAGAAGCTTTCAAAGGGGTTTAAAGAACACCCTCGCCGCTTCCAGAGATTCTTATCTTCCTGTGGTGCCTCCCCTTGGAGTTCCATTAACTGGGTCTGCCCCATATTATTATAGCTCTCAGGTTCACTTCGTGCAACAATCATCTTCTCATTTACATTAGTTAATTTTATGTCCATTATGGGTTCACCCTTGGATGCCATACGCTTGGCCTCTGTGTCTGCTGCTTGATTTCCTCGTGAGATAAAATCTGTCCCCTTCGTGTGGGCGGCGCATTTCACGACCACTATGCCCACTGGGAGCTGTAGTGCCCTAATCAGCCTAGCCATTAAGGCTGCATGCTGCACTGGTGTGCCGTCCGCTTGGAGGTAGCCCCTCCTCTTCCAGTGCGCTAGGCCTGCGTGCACTGTTGATGTCGCATAGACGAAATCCCTGTACACTGTCACTTCCTGGTCTGCGTGATTCTCAATTGCGAGTATCAACGCCAATAGTTCTGCAGCTTGTGCTGAATAATGAGGTGGTAATCGTGCACTTAGGAACACTCAACACTCTCCATTTGCCGTGTGCTTCATCACAGCGGCGCCTGTATATTTCTGTCCATCATTTTGATCGATCCTCGAAGAATCGTCAACGAAGACAATTTCTCCTTCTGCGAATGCATTTTCTTTCACTCGGGGAATCTCATCATAAAATTCTTCATAGTTTGCGCAGTCATGTATTGGCTCTCCTTCAGTGACTGGCTCTGCTATAAACATAGCTAGGTTCACTACCTTGCATCGAACGATTCGATATGATTACTTCATAAGCAGAAGCTCTCTGAGATGTCAATGTGCCCTTTGGTTTCTCTAGAATGGCAAACAGCGTGTGCTCGACGTACAACATCATTGAGCATCCCATCACAATGGTTGTCACTTTATCTATGGCGAACGCTGCGACAGCTAAACCTTGTTCGCATGGGAAGTGGCCTCTCATTACTGGGTCCAAATTCCCACTGTAGTATGCCAGGGGCTTGTACCCCAATGTGGTTCTCTGTGTGAGTACTGCCGTCATGACGCTGCTATTTGTGTGTGAGAACAGGTAGAATTCCTCTGCATAGTTGGGAATCCCTAAAAATTGTGCCGTGCAAATGGCTTTCTTGAGCTCATAAACCTTCCTCCATGGTCTTAGACCACCCAATTTTTTCTTTCGTCACCTGTGCATTCTTTAGGGCCTGTAACAAGGGCTTGGTATATGAGGTGTAGTGAAAGATCCATGCTCTGACATAACTGCAAAGACCTAGGAAGCCCTGCATCTGTTTTATCATTTGTGGCTTGTCTGTGTTCAGTAAGGCTTCAGCCCTTTCCGGGGTAACTCTTTTCCCTTCATGTGAGATTAATTGGCCTATATAAAGCACTTCTTGCTAGCAATATTGTAACTTTTCTTAGTAAACGTTATATCCTTTCTCAGCCAATATAGTCAATAGCTGAATGGAATCATGTCTGCACTTTTCCTCTGTGGTGCTGTAAATTAAGATGTCATCTACATATTGCAAGACAACACTCTCTAATGTGATATTGCGTAAGTCCATCTGTAGGACTCTATTGAAAATCGAGGGAGACTCACAGTACCCCTGGGGTAACCTCGTGCTTTTCAGAAGTATCTGCTTGAAGGTAAATGATGTCAGACCTTGTGAGTCTCGATTCAATGTGATTGAGAAAAATGCATTTTTCAAGTCAATCACCGTGAAATATTTTGCCTCAACAGGTATATTACATAGGATTGTGGCCAGATTCAGGACTAAAGGGAACTAGGCTTCTACAATATTGTTTATTGGGCATAGATCTTGAATTAGCCACCAAGATTCTCCCTTTGATTTCTTGACAGGGTAGACTGTGGTATTGCATGACGACTCTGACGTCGCTAAGATGCCCTGTTTCATCATAGCAGAAATTGTCTTGAAAATTCCCTCATCTGCCTCCCTAGACATGGGATACTGTCATACCTTTTGTAAAATGGCTCCTGGTTTCACTCTAATTTTGACTTCTTCTACTCCTTTCAATAAGCCTATGGCCATATGAACCTCAAAATATTCAGGACAGTTATGTGCCAACATCATTCTCTGGGGCACTTCTCTTTTGATCATATTCGCCCAAAAAGTGAGATTAACTTCAACTGTTATTTCCTCAGCGTCTGTTCGTTCGTTGAACATATCATCATCTGTGACGTCAGTCAGCCTGTATACCCTTCTTCAATGGTGATCACTGTGCATTATTGTTAGCCTTCATCATCACAACCATCAATCAAAGCCATTTTCCCTCGCACTATGGCTGTGTGCATTGTCAAGGGAAGTACTCATCCCTTCTTATCGTGCATAGGTATTCTTGGTCTAAATAAAAACTAATCTGAGGTCCTCATGGTTTTGTCTGCAAGGCCTGGTAGCCATGCCATCAACACCAGTATGCAGATATTTCTGGATCCAATGGGATAGCTCTCATGGCTATGTGTCCTGCGTACGCTTTAATTATCTCACATATGTTCAAATAATGCATTCCTGGAGTCGAGCATACTATGCCATTCTCTGTGAATGAGATTGTCATGTTTAACTTTGTCATTAAGTCTTGTCCCAATATATTTACTGGGGTTTGCCTTGAATATAACAGTGGCACATTCATGTCACATTCTCCTATGGAGACTGGAAGTGTATATGTAAAAAGAACACGACTTGTTGCTCCTGTGAAGCCCTGAGTGTTTATAGCATCGCCAGATGAGGAAAACTTGCCTTCACGTATACACGAACTTGTCGCACCGTGTCAACTAAGAAGGAATCTTCTTTACCCCCTATAAGAACATCCACCCTTGGTTCCTGGTGAGGGTCACGTGTCACTGATAGGATAGAACACATCAGGTCTCCCCGTGAGCTGTCCTAGTCCTTATACAATCCTGTCCCATTTTGTGTAAATGGTCTTCCCCATCACCAGTGTTAACTCTCATCCCATCGTTCACAGCCTGACCTATAAGTGTTGTTTGTGACATTTGCATCAGTGACTGTTGGGACTGTGCCTGTGGACAACTTATCAAATTCTGAGGTTGCAAGCATTACTGTGCTCCTGGCGTTTGAGGTTGCACATGTGATTCTGCGCAACTCCATTTCTTCCCTGTTATAATAATACAGGTGGATTCACCATACCTGTTCTGGTTCCTTGGTCGTTTCGCACCATGCCTTGACTTCTGCATGTGTGTGCTAGGTGTCCTGTCATCCTACACACCCAACATATTGGCGGTGGTCTGATCATTTGCCCATTTGACATATCCCGACTTCTGTTTTGCATGTTTTGGAAACCTCCCTGATTACTCTGCCATCCTCTTCCTCGAAAGCCTCTCCCTCTGGGGTAAAACCCATAATTGCCCTGATTATCTTGCTGTTGATTATTGGCCTGCTGCATGTTTGATCCGTCTGAGTTAGTTATCATTGCCCCTTCCATGGCATACTTTGACAATTTCTTTTGCACTAATTTTGCCTCTTCACCTTTTCGTGTAGCTTTTTTTTACGATTCTTCTCTTGCAGAAGCCTGCAATAGTGAGCTATGATCAACTGTATTTCAGAGCACGGTTTGGCCTCGATTCCTACTCATTTCTTGAGCTGCTTCTGTACCTGATCTGGCAGCCCTTGGCATAATATATGGTAGAACACAGGTATAGATTTCCCCCAAGATTCCCGCGTTTCAAGTACCCATTTCTGAATGTAAAGCAAAGGGTCTTCTGACTCCTTTATTTTCCGTGACATTATAGCTCCCATGTCGGAAGTATCCGGATAGAGCGATCGTAATGCTCTCCATACTGCGGCTCTACAATTGTTAAATGGAACTCCGTAATGCGCGGTATTGACTGTAGTCATGCCAGGGTAACCTGCACGTGTCCACACATCGTCGGCATGATCACCAAGTATGGCGATTAGAAGACCCTGAATATTCTCAATAGCCAACTTGTTCCCTCTCGTCATTTTCTCTAACTCAAGTATCCATTTTCCAGCTCCTGAAGTTAGCATTGGAATTTTCAGGTTTTTCCGATCCATGTGTGGCCATGGAATATATTGTGGTCTTGCTCCTCCTTTCTCAAGCAATGGAAATTGGGATGCATATTCCTCTCTCTCTTCTCTCATTGTTTTTTTTATCTACTGCAGGAGTGATATTCTCGCATCGTTGCCTACCTGGTAATGTCCTCAGTCGGCTCACATAGGGTGGTGGAGACACCCCCCTCTGACCATACAACATTGTTTTGCGTCGGCTTGACTTTGTGGCTGATTCCAATGCCCTCAGTGCAGACACACTAGAATCCGACCATCTTATTCCCTTTCCCCTTGAGAAGCGTCTTTCGTGTTTTCTCTCATCTTCCTTTTCCTCATATTCCTCTCTTTCTGCATCTGACATTATCTGTGCCCAACTTGTGCAACTTCTCACATCCTCCTTTTCTGACTGATTTCCACCATATCTAGGGATAACTCTCTATTCTTACTGTTTAGGGAGACGTTCTCAGCATCATAAAGCTGAGTGCTCTCCAGGCGCTTATCCTTCCCTCCCCCTTGGGGTACTTTTTCTAGCCCCATCTCATCATATATTCTATCGATCGTCTCTCTGATGCTTCAGGTGTCAAAGTCATCTTCGATATCTGCCCTAGATGTGCCTGGTACTGAATCGTACTCAGGAAAATATTCTTCAATGTCTTCCCAGCCTACTACTGGATCGGGTTTTTTAACCTCCTGTTCCAGATATTGAAGATTGCGTGCTCTCTGTCTTCGCTTACGTTCTATGCCATCACTGAATTCTCTGCTTTCCTCACTTCTTCTCTAACTCTATACTCTTCCTCTTTCTTTGCATTTCTACGTTCATTTGCCCTTCGTATTTCTTCATCCCTTCGTCTCTTTATTCTTATCTCCCGCATCTTTTGCTCATATTCTAGCCTCGCCTTCGTTCATGCCTGTCTTGATCATTAGATGCTCTCTGTTTATGATCTTGTTGTCTTTCTTGCTCTTCGTGATATAACTGCTCTCGTCTCTGCCTATCTTTTTGCCAAGTTTTTCGTCTCTCAATCCTTTTTCCTGTTCCTTCTCCATTCTCTGTACATCGTCTAACTTCTCTCTTCGATTCGCGTCATCAATGCTTTTACCATCAAGTTTCAATAGAATCTGACCTCCCACCCATTTGTTCTGTGCGAATGCTATCTCATCAGTTCTATCCTCATTTCCCTTCCATCTCTTGCCTTCTCTCTCTGTATCGGGAGATGTATTTGTTTGTACCTGGTCTTTCCTCTCGTTTTCGCATCTCTACTTGTCCCTGGGGACTTTGGTGGTGATATCTCTACCTCTGTCTTTGTCTAGGCTTTCGTCACTATTTTGCGTAGGTGACTCATATGCCGGGTTGCTATACCCCATGGCTGCTTTAAGCTCTCTTAGTGGGTATAATCCTTCGTCCTTACTGACATCAATTTTTGGTTCGGACGGGGCAGGTGGCGCGGATGGCGTCTCACCCCCCTCTGTACATACGTTAAGCATCCAATCTAACGGTGGCTCTTCCTCGTTATCTTTTTGATACATTTTCCAAAGCTCTAAACTAGCTAGGTGTTTATCTAACTTTTTACCTTCATATGTGCATGCAAATATGTCGTCATGTGCTGTAGGACCACTTTGGACAGTGATCCACCCTTTGGCCACGGCATAAACATCTTGTTTGTGGTTCCTTTAACCCATTCCGCACTGTACTTTTTCAGCTTGGGTGCATGTTTTGGCAACTGTTTGCACAGGTGTACTAATGGAGTCCTATCCTCCATGCTTAAATATGTTCCCCTTTCCTTCACATAACACTTGTTATGCCCTTCTGTTTCACTAAACAACTCCAACAATATGAGCGAGCACCAATTGTCGCGAGCACAATCCCGTTTTTTCCACAAAAATTATGCTTCTTTTTCAACCAACAAGTATCAATTCATATTTCACAATATCTAAGTTAATTAATCGAATCATTTTTTATGCTCGTTCCTTAAAGGAAAAATTTCATCCTATGATGTCACAACACAAAAAACATAAGACAGATGTTAACGGACTAGACAAACTCCAGCTGGCTACACATAATTCTGCCCCTAATATTACCCGAGATGGGGTGGAAGCCCATCCCTTTCACAGCGTCTTAAACTGCTGTGGTCTCCTATTTATTCCAGTTTTATTCAGGACTATGGATGCAGGCTTCTTCTAACCGCTATGTTAAGCGTTGGAATTTGGGTGTGTCCTTTCTCTTCTCGGGTGTCCTCCGTGGTATTCCCCGCTTTTCTCAGGTATCCTCCTGGTATCCCCCTCTTCTCGGGTGTCCTCCCCGGTGTTCTTATCCACTACTTGGTCACCCCTTGAGTCTCTATTTCCTTCCCCATATACACATATATATATAGATTCTACTCTACTCCGAACTATAATTTTGTTTTCCTGGCTCCCTCCGTTACCTTCCCTTACATGTTCTAAGGAATGCACTTTTGCCAAAGTATTTAGTCTTTTTCACTCACTGCTCGCATGTTTCCTCTCTGGATACTCGGGATCACTGCCTTCGTCACCGCCTCTCCTGCCATTCACCAGCTCAGCAGCTCGTAAAAGTGGGTAGGGGTTTGTAGGTGAAAGTACAGGTCCCTTCAGGCATACACCTGCAGGTTTTGCTCTTAACTCTAACCACTATCTACGGGGAGCTTCATGGTCTACTTAGCCGGATGGCAAAGGACTTGTGATATTGCTGAGGACCTAGAGTTACTTTATGTTGACGGTCAATGGGTGTCTTATCTAATCGATAGTTGATAACCATCAATCTCTGCTACCAAGTGTGCAGGAGGGACCCCAGCCAGCCCATAGGACTGGGGTTTTCCCCAACAGCACTTTAAAATGGAATAGCAGCACCCGTGAGATGGATGGGGATGCAGACACATACCCAAGCATCAAATTAATAATGAAAACTCAATGGTTTGGCAAAGGGAGTCCATTTAATGACAAGTACAAAAAACGGGGCATTATGAATATCAGCAGTGGCGCGATCTTCCTTCTCGCTTCAACTCCAACAACCTTTACAGAATCCTCATCTTTATACAAAAAATGTGTCATCGCTGACGTGAAATGCTAAAAATGTTGCATGCAATTCCATTGGTTATAGGGAGGTAACATTACTATAGGTACTATATCTGTATATGGTAACGGGGAGAGGGGATTGGATAACTAGCGTCAGGTGGGGCATCTAAGCCCTTCCTTCAGAATGACTACTGTGAACATCACAAAAAGTACAATGTCTCATTGGTTCTATGGACTATAGGATCCTAGATTACTTGGTGCATTGTGATTAGGTTGATACCACGTCACCTTGTACTTTTACACTTTGCCTAGCAGCATGCTGAATGTTCGGCCAGGTTCAGAGCGCCCATCAGTTCCCCTAGTCTCCCACCAACCAGTACCACCACCCAACATTGACCCACTGGCCATGTGTCAATTAGTTTCTAATTTGTAGGTCTCGATGCTGCCTCTCTGTCTGGAAGAACTCAGATATCTGTGCATGGCTCAAGGCGTGAAAGCCCCAACTCTTCTTGCTTAGCAGGTCACGCGTCTTAGGCACTGTGAAATCGTCTCCGTCTCCATGTAATTCGTGTATTTGATTTTAGCTTTCTGTCAGCCAAATGCCTTCTGCTGCTTATCTCGACTCCTTTGAACAGGATACTCCGCTCTTGGTGTCATAAATTGTATTAGCCTGTGTCAGCTTAAGATGACCTTGGTTTCCTTGCACGGGCCTCATGCCTCTGAGTCTCGTTTCTGTCTTTGGCTTTCGATTCCCGTGTTTGAGGGCCATCACTCCTGGGGCCTCTGGTTACTTGCGGTTGGTTCTTCCCTTTTGCAAAGTGGACATGTATGTTATATAAAGTGCTCCTTTTGAGGTAGATATGTATACGTGGCGCTTGCCGCATCTAATTTCCTACTAAGCATAGCAAGCCACACGATTTCCTCAGCCTTCTTGCGTTTCCAAGCATATGTACACGTGTAAACTGGTTGCATATCTTCATCGCTTTTATGGCATAAGCTTCTTATACTTGACATTGTCCTTTTACTCAGGATGTCGTTTATCCATGGTGTTTTGTCTCTTTTCGTTATTCACAGGTCATCATTTTCTTTATCTGTGAGTCAGTCCGAGTTCTTGTGACGTCACCATTCATCTTCTTTTAGGACTTTCTTGGCCTCTTCAGGGACTGTATTCAGATGATCTTCATTCCGTTTTATTTGTTGATATGGTTTCCTCAATGGGTACTTTACTGTCCATGTTTTCTTTTGTGTTGGTACGTCAATGGGTGCTGTCGGTCTGATTGGTCCCGGGCAGAGCCCTACTGCGGCTCTCTGCTGGTTTATTTGCTCATCGTACGTCACGTATCTCGGCATGCAAGTTCCTGGTACTTCAAAATGGGCGCTTTGAGTGCGGGTCGTGCTTGGGACCTCCTCTAAAACCTGTCTTTCTATTTCTGGATCTCTTCCTCAACCTTTGTTTTACCTGTAGCTCGCAGCATTCATTATACTCCTCTCGCACGAACACTGGCTTTTGTTTATTTATTTTATCTCCATTTAGAGAATCTTCACTACTGTAAGCGGGAAGGGGAGGATTGCATTCACAGGTTTAGTGTATCATGTCGCTGCTACAACAATTCTTCGGGCAGGAACCACACACGCAGCCCACTCTCTAGACCACACCCTTTGGGTCCAAACCACAGCTTCACGTTCTCTACGATCTACACCAACATACACAAGTCTTAATTTTCCACAATCCAAACCCCTTTACAATCTCCCGCTGGTGCCAGCAATCACTATGCATATAGGTGCACCTCCAATATAATACAACACAACACACCACGGCCATCTTCCTGTTGCCCGACAAGGAATCATTATCTCTTAGTCATACCCCAGAAGCGGGTTTGGGATGCACTTTTTGGTGACTGTGGGCCTCATTACGAGTCTGGCGGTAACCGAGGCGGTAAAACCGCCTGGTTACCGCCAGACTCGTATTACCATTCCGCCTCTGTGACTTCCGGAAATACCAAGGCACTACGACCCTTGTGTCCAGGGAATTCCGGAGACGGAATTCGGTAAATCCCCATTCCCATTGAGTCCCATAGGACTCAATGGGAATGGGGAAGTGGAAACACCGGCACCATCTCGTGATGGTGCTGGTGTTTTCCATGTCCACCTGCAGGCGGGCGGTGTTAAACCCGCCAGGTCAGACCTGGCGGGAACATCACCTCCGGCCTGCAGGAGTCGGGATCGGGCGGTCCAGAATTAACAGTGGCGGCGGGTTTACCGCCACTGTTAATTCCAGACCGCCCAACCTGTAATGAGGCCCTGTGTCTTGGGAAATCTCTTTATCCTTAATACTTCATCACAAGGTTTAGTGCCTCACCTTCCAAACTTTGTTACAAGTATCCTCTCATAAATCAATCCTTTACCATCTCACAATGCCCCAATAAACAAACAATTCCCTCTCCTTTTCTGTTTTGCCAGATCGATGCTATACTTAAATCCGTGGATCAGCGAAGCCTTCGGTATCGTTCTTCCCTCAATCGGCCACTTGCCTTCCATCTAGCTGGGCACCCATAGGGATCGGGCAGATTTTCACCAAGGGGGCTCCTGTCAACCCTCTCAGTTCATGTGTGATTCACTGGTATCCACAGGTCGCTCTGAAGTCCTCAGGCTTTTGGCTGGGAATCTCAGCAATCCAAGTGCACTGGCCAAAACCATCCCATATGTAAAGGTGTACTGGGAAGCCCCAGCGCAAGCAGAAGAGAAAGGCATCCAATAACAGAAATAGTCAAAGTAAATAGCAAAGGCCCACTTTATTTTCAATCCATATCTAGTATGGATTGCATAGAAGCACACAAGTCTCAAGAGCTTTCAAAGGTTTCAAAACAGAACAACGAATTATAAATGGAAAACATGTCATAGCTGATGTGATATCAAAATCATAGTTGCAAAAATCTACGGGGTCGAGGAATTATTTAAGGGAATTATCTACATATATGATGTATATGGGTTAGTCTTTTCATTGGACACAACTATTGGATGTCTCCATCTTAGACCATCCCTAAATTACTAAAGGTGAGAGAGACTTAATCTCAGCAATAGGTAATTGGCTAATGCAACAGTTACAGGGTGGGATCACATTGAGAGTTTTGATTGGTTGGCATCTGTCTTTTCAACCTTAAGCACTTGGCAGGTCATCGACACATGAGTGAACACAGTGACAGGGGGAGCGAAACCCAGGAACACCCTCTCTTATTTCCTAGACCAAGAGCCAGGGCATGTAGCTTTGTACTTGGATGTGTCGGGTGCCTCTTGTTCTGGGAATTTGTGGGGAGTTGATGCAGGTTCCTCTCTGTGTCTGGAGCTAATGAATGGACAGTGGCCTCATTATGAGTTTGCCGGTACAGTAACAATGGTACCGGTAAGCTTGCCAGTACCGTTGTACAATTACCGGGTCTGGTGGGGCCATAATGACCCAGTAATTGCCCATTGCCGGGCGCCGGGAAAAAAAATTATAGCGTCGGCAGCCATGCTGGTTTTACCAGCATGGCTACTGCCGGTCTCATAATGAAGCCCAGTGTCTTCCAATTATAGGTCACGTGTGAGAAGACCATATTTTGAATTAGCTTACTGGGCTTTTACTGTGATTTTAGCTATATTAATAAGAGTATGTTTACCCTTTCTGGCCACTGGAGACTTAGTTGATCCATTCCTTACACAATATTAAGCTTCTAATTAAACAGCAACTTGCATTCAAAGGGGGTCATTACGACCCAGGCGCTAATTGCGCCAACTTTACCACCATGGTGTAAACTACGTTTACACCATGGTGGATGGCGGATTTACCGCCCCATTCCAAGGTGAGTGGGGCGGTAAATACCCATTTCCCATTTTCCCTTCCCCATTCCCATTTTTGCCCCATAGGGCATAATGGGAGTGGGGAAGGCACTAATTACGCCACCGTAAATTACGGTGGCGTAATTAGCATCATGGCAGGTTAGCGCCATGGATTTTAACGGCTGCTAAGAGCAGCCGTTAAAATCAGAATAGGCGTTAAGGGTTAACTACGGCGTTAACCCTTAACGCCTGGGTCGTAATGAGGCCCAAAGGCTGTTTGCTCTCTACTTAATCTAAGAGAAATATGTCTTACGCTTGGGAATTATTATCTTCTGGTCTCTTCGGAGGTATCTAGACCCCCTTATTGCAAAGTAACCTTGGAAGGGGGCTATACAGTCACTGTCTGGCAGTCACTGTCTGACCTGCTCAGATTTGTATTTCAGATAATTCAGCAAGTCGAACTTCTCTGCAGCCTTAAGGCTTCTCATTCACTCTAACGTGGCTCTGCCATCCATTTTATACAAGATGCCCACTCAAGCTATATGTGTATATCGTTTGTGTTGCATTTCCGCGAATACATTGGTTATGTTATATTGTTCAGGTCTATATGGTGCAAGCAATATTCTTTGTGTCTAAATGCACGTTTGACCTAGTATTCGTGTGTCTTCATGGTGAATGCATATCTGCTTCATGTCTATTGTAATCGCGTGTGTCAGATAGTAGTGAGGTCACTTGCTCTCACCATCTTTGGTTACAGCAGGTTCATTTCTTCTTGTATTTGTCTGGGATGAGGCTAATATGGTTGTCTTAGTGCATAGCGCTTCTCACCTTTATGGTATTGGCGCGGGGAGGGGCAGTCGCCATGAATGATGTTTTCATCTGTCTCTCCACATTCCCCTGCAGCTTGCACCCACACATTTTAAATGATAACATCCTCATAGCCCTATTGCCAGACAACTGATCAGACTGTACAGAAACAACTGTATTGATCCTAATTTCTATTAGTTGTGGCTGAAAGCTGGTGCTTGCTAAACAGGCATATTGGAAAATGTCTTTACTGAGCTATCAGGAGCTATGGAATATGTGCATATTGGGAATATGAGAATTGGACAATATGATGCTAACTGTGAACAATTGAATAATAGAACCTGTCACTTCTATTGTTTGTTAAGGTGAATACACCTAAATCTGTCCTTGCTGGGCATAGCGGAACCTGGCCGTACTAGACATACTTCGTTATGTGTTAACTATGCTAATTGCAAACACCGTTCTGTATGGAATCTGAGGGAGCAATGAAAAAAGAAAAAACATTCCAGTCTGACTTAATATTAAATTATTGGGAGACTGGGCCTCACTTAACACTGCCCACAGGGTAAATTAATAAATTAATGTTGAAAAGCGTATAGAGGAGATAATCAAAAGTTGTGTTTATGTTTATACTCAAGGTGGGTCATGTCACACCATTAATCATTTACAGGAAACAAGAGAACTGTGCAAAAATGTTTCAATTGTGAAATTATTGTGAAGTGGTGATTTGAAGCCATCAAACTGGGACGGGGAAAGCGTGAGCGTGACTCAGTAATCCCAAAGGAGAAGCAACTATATTAAAACAAGAACAACCGTCTGACTTGCTATGTGCATTTTTATGCTCTTTGACATCAGCCTACGTACATTTCAGACGCAGAAATATGCTCAACTCTACTCAGGTCTAAACATGTACATCGTGTACATGTGAGTAATGAATATAGATCTAATGACAAGATATTGTTCGTGCTTTAAGTCCTGAAATGATTTGGCAATCTAAAAAGCAATCTTAAAATAAATAATAGTAGTAGTAGTAATAATAATAATAAGAAGAAGAACGCATGAACTGAACGAGACAAATAAACATCACTTTGCAACACAACCCAACAAATGGCCCTTTCCAACTAGAATGATCCACTAATGGGTAACAGAAATGGCCACGTGCTCACCCATTGAGAAGGCAGCTGTTACTGTAATGCAGTGGGCGCAGCAGGTACCGTGTGGTGGAGAAAAGCTGTCTTTCAGGCAAACACAATCAATGGCAGTATCGACAGGACAGAATAAAAGACTCTTTCCTATTTTAACTGGAATAGCAAATCGCAAACTGGTATTGCAGAATGTACACCGGGAAATCGAAAGGGGGGAAGGCACATGTACTAATGAGGTAGGGAGCTGTCAGGTATACAATTCCCGGAAAAGCCACTTGGTCGCAGAGTCTATACTGCTTCCTTTCTCTTATAAAGTGAAATTTCCCATTTTATACCTTTTACTTGAAAACGAGTTTTGGAATGTTGCATAATGTTAGTAGGTAAAGTACCCGGACTGATGGGAGAAGAATGTTTTTTAAATTTTAGCGCCTATTTTTAGGGTTCTCAATCCCACACACGGGATTATTTATTGTTATGTTATTATAAAAACGAATAAAACCTTTCCTAGGGATTAATGAGCAGCGTGCCAACTAAAATAATATAACATATAGTGTAAAACAGAGATAATCTTCCCAGACCAAACCAATGACGCAGTCATCTGTTACTTACAAAAAACATACAGAAAAAAACAGGACGGACAAGCCAAAAATCACAGAAGACTAAGTAAAAGGCAACCAACAGCATTTAAGAACAAAACTGTAATAATGTATACTGAAGTCGGACAGAGACAGGGACAGGGAGACTATTTAAAAAATGTGGAATAAATCAGAAGAAGGCATGCTTCAGAGTGTGGGTCTTTTTTCAGAATTTCCAGGGGAAGGCACATTTATTTCCTTGAAGATCGGACACAACCAAGGGCATTAATTTACCAGCCACATATGGTGGCTAGTGTAGGTAAATCGCTTTATAGGCAACACATGCCAACTTTAATAGAATCCTAGCCTCCACGGAAGCCAATGCAGAGTGACCAAAAAAGGATGGCCATCTTTGCTTGCACCAGAAGCGACTTTGACTGCCTGTTGTAGGAGTCCTGGGACTGACTTGGAAACTTTAGGCAGTTAAGCATTTCTCCCACCTGCGCATGCAAACCAAGTGCCTGCAGAGCAGGTCTCAACAGAGCATCTGGGAGGAGTGAAGTCTGGAAATGAGCCAAAGGCATTTCTTTAAAAATGATGGTAATAGCAAGTCACTGAATGTTACTCAGGCTCATATCTGTTGTGAATAACAATGTGCATGAATAATGGCTTCTCTGTAATAATGGTAAAACTCGAGCCCAGACCGCGACTGGAGTCAACAATTGCACTCAAAGGAGCGGTCGCTTCAATGAGCTTACATCTACAGGAGAGACTATTGTTACTTTAGCAGTGGATATAGACAATGAATTTGAACACCAAGGGGCTTATGCTTGTCAGTGGCGCCACGTGATTGAAAGGATCAATAGTCTCGCAAGATGTCCAAGTTACATATTTGGGTTCTGATTCACAGACGTGTTTAATAATGGTGCCATCCCATGGGAAAACGCTCTGTGAACCAGGTCCTTGGAATTTCGTGCATTGTGGATGATTTCCTTATATTTAAATATGAAGAGTCCTTATAAATCACCATTTATGAACAATCGATGTGCCCATTTATTATTAGTACAGTTAGGTCTAAAACGACCACATATAGTAGGGTAAACTCATGGTTTCACAGGGACAGGACATTAATTACAGATTGATTATGTACAGACATAATATCAGTAGAATTGCGGGAGCTGAACCTTTATCCGTAGTCTTAGGTTGAAATATAAACAACTGAAAGTGGCAACATTCAAAGTTAGTG
Source organism: Ambystoma mexicanum (assembly GCF_040938575.1). NCBI lineage: Eukaryota > Metazoa > Chordata > Amphibia > Caudata > Ambystomatidae > Ambystoma > Ambystoma mexicanum. The sequence goes on from NC_090922.1 coordinate 869,828,909, forward strand.
ATTGAAAAGTAAGATTCAAACAACTGTTGGCACTTGATGACTAAGGGGGACACAGTGCGGCACTTGGCCCTTGCATCGTTATAGGAGAGTTAAGTTTAAATGATTCTAAGAGACAATATGGTGCCATTGATGATCACCCATTGGGTACCAGGTATGACTTTGGTTGTAGTGATGTGGTGTATTGAAGGACCTGGGACCCTATGGTCTTTATCTTATGGTCTATATCTATGGTTTTTATCTTAAAGGGATCTCCATGGCATTGTAGAGTGGAAGCCCCCTGACCCAGATCATATCTCACTAGATGTATTAGGAGACCATGCAGATGGCAGCAGTTACCTGTACGAATCCTAATAAAAATAACATAACATCAGAATCCCAATCTGGGTCCTCCTTTTAATGAAGCTCTTGAAATGAGTGAATACAAGTTCTCAGATCCCTAATAGTTGGCTTGAGAGGCATAGACTGTCCCGGTTTTTTAAATGAGCGAACTAGATTGCTCTTTATAATTAATTATTGCCCAGTTTCGCCAATTTATTGCACAGCCAAACTTTTTGGAAAGTTTCTTTTAAATTGATTGAAGCAATGAGTTGATAATGAAGCAACAGTTTTCAGGTTTTGTCCATGAAATAAGCAAAGTGGATCACATTTGTACGTGAGCTGGCATTTGAATTTGGAATGTTTTTGGGATGAACCTGCCACTAGTGGGAAAAATACTGCAAGTGACGTGAAATGTGCCATAGTTGAAAGTTACAGAGTAAATAGTTTGAAATAAACATATTTGGAAATGAAAAATGTACTGATGGCAAAATTATATTTAGAGCTATGCAGAGCTAAGAGCGAAGACTGTGAGCATGACCTTTGCTTCAGTTCACTGCAAAACCTAAGGGAGGAATGCGGAATAAATGTTTTTATCAATGTGTTACCAAATGCGGAGATCTTCTAATTTTTCAATAATTTGCCCTCAGCACTGCAACTTTCAGAAGCATGTACCCATTTTTCAAAGCATGGAACATCCAATCTGTGAAAGAGGCTTTGAATATTTGCTGATCAAGTGTAGACAGTTTGAATACTGTTGGGGTAGTTAAATATGTGTAGAAATCATGGAGATTTCAAGGGAAATGGACGAATTCCTGCACTGATGAAAATGAAGAATGTCTCACCATGATTTAATATCTTGCCCTGCTTGCTGTGAAGAAGACTGTGATTTTCAAGAGTTTTTTATTGTCTTACTTCTACGAGCAGTTGGAATTATTATAATACTGTTTTATTAATTACTTATATCACTAGTTCAATTACTGTATTTATGTATGTTTATTTGTTCAATGGATTTATTTTACATAATACACATGTTCTGATCTAATCTGATCTGTAATGGCAAGTTAATGTCTATGAGAAATGTCAGCAAGCATGCCAAGCCCCCAGTGTTCTGTAGATGGTGTGTCCTTTACAATCATAGATGACATGCAACATCACATCTGGATGCATGATTTTCTCAGGTCCAGAGAAAATATGCTCAGCCTTAGAGTTACTGAATAGTTCTTTTAAATGCAAATAAGTGTTCAACTGGCATATAAGGTCAGTCAGGGTTTAGTCAAGTATTTATGCAACACAAATCTCTTTGTGAACATGAACACTTAAACATTTTGGAAAATACTTTTAATAAACATTTCAAGACTGAAAACACATGTCTAATAGATCCACACATTGTTGAAAACAAGTAGGTAGTAGCAGGGTACAATATACTCAAATAGAAAAGGGCCAGTTTGTGCTCTAGCACCGTGAAACGTCTTTGTGCTAGATGGAATGACCAATAAAATGTCTCAGACCAAATAACCGGACAGACTCAAAGAAGATGGTAAAATACTGCTTTTATCTTAATAAAGGAATATACTGCTAAATGCGTCATCTATGATGTCATCCTACTTGGCATATTACAAAAACCCATCGAGGGGTGGAATTGGATTAGTGAAACATGTCTACATATATAAAGCATAAATATTAGCTTCCCGTTGGCAGTTCCTAGTCTGTATGACACGCCCTGAGCTACTCCTAAAATTTGTTTAATACTGCTTACAGCAGAGAAAATGGCAGAGGAATAATACTTGCAACATTCTATGTAAAAGTGCATGGCAGACTTTTCTGATTAGTTGGAAACCCAACTCCAACCATGGACATTTGGCTTGATAGCAGCATGTACATAGAAACAAAAAACAGGTGGTTGGATATATGTCAGCTTACCCCTTGTTTTCCCAATTAGTCTACCTGCTCTCATCGGTAGGCCTTATGACAATGTCCTTTGTTTGAAGATTGACCTTGCCAGTCTGCACTGTCTCAGAACATTCAAGGGACTGTAGGCACACCACTATATTAGCTTCAAGTCCTAATGAATAGCCCTTGTTTGTGTGCTTTTCATCACGTGTTTCAAGACCACAAATGTGCTCATTTGTCCACTGTACATTTCAACAGTGTATTCAACATTATTTGATTCAATTACACTGAGTGCAGTTGCTCCTCTTTGCCTTTAGAGACTTGCTTACTCTATCCCATATAAACTTTATGCACTTTTAATTGTCCAATACTTGCATCCGTAAATGTTCTTGTTCCTCCTAAATTGGGTAAATATGCCCTTCGCACATGGTCTGCTCATTGGGCTAATCTTGTACATTGTCTTCATCTCTAGAAATAGCATCCTTGGTCCTAGGCCAATGTACGCCTCTATTTTGCATGAAAAAAACAACATCTTCATCATATTTTTACTTTAAGATCCTGGGCTGGCATTTTGAGCTAGCTGGGTTGATTGACCTTCGCTGTCATCCATCTTCTTTTAATGGTTGTCTTAAACGTTGTATATATACCTCTCATAAGCAAGCTTCAATATGTTCTTTCTACCTTGCGTTTTAGAGTATTTACAGTCATTGACAAGTGAGACACTTCATTCTACTTAGTGTTCATGATTACTGTATCATTGAATATGTTCTCTTATTTCTTCAGTTTCATCATCACCTTTAAATATCGTTCCAGCTTAGGGTCTTGCATCTTCTTTATGACATTCTTTTGCTGTCATCAGACTTTGTTATAACGTACATTCAGTCTGTTCATGGCTCCATTTCGACAGCTCAGCAATGAGTGTGTTTCTTGGTAACCTTCCTCCATTATGTCCGTTTGTGGGTAGACTCTAAAGGGTTGCCTGAGTGCTGCATATCATCTCTCAAATACTCGACGTAGTACAGGAATATTGCAAGGATTCATGCATGGGTTACCAATTGTGGGTCTTCAACTTTCATTGCAATATGATGGTGCTAAGGGGGCATAGACCAGGGAGAAGGTGTCCACCTGCTCCTCTATATTCCCCCCTCTGGTCGAGTTCCCAACCAAACTCTTCACCTCCTCTTCTGCAAATCCTGCTTCGTCTTCTTCTACCATTTCATCATATTTCCATTTCTTCTGAACCATATCTTTGTCAAAATCCCTTCAGGTGACCAGCATTCTTTATGTGTTTGTCCATACTCCAGGTCATGTAACGGCAATCCCCTGTTGGTGAACAGAATATCCATCGTCCCACATACTTCTTCTAATCCTTGGGATAAAGATACTTAGTTCCTGGAGGGGCAAGAGTGCTTTTCTTTATGTACTGGCTTTAGTTTGCTCAATTGTTCCAGCATCAATGTCAATCATTATCTTCATTCCAATATCTTTTTTGGCTGTCTTTTTGTATTGTCCGATGATGATCCTTATGAGACAGAATCCTAGCAATACCAACACTAGTATTGCTCCAAGCATCTTGAAAGTATTTGCTAGCCAAGTCGGAATCCATCATCTTCAATTTCATCTACTTCCTCTACCATTTTTGGGTGTAGGTTAGTCAACATAGTTATTGCTTCAGTTAAGCTTCCATTTTCTTCATCATGGGCATGACGCTAATACAGCAAGAAGGCCCAACCTTGGTGCACACACCTCCTTCCATTGCTGTAATCAAGTCCATGACATACCTGTTCTGAAGGGCCATAAGCCTTATTGCCCTTAATTCGTCTCTGATTGTATTGACCAACTGCAGCAGTTTCCATCTAGTGATCTGGAGCCACTTGGCATTTACTCCAGCCTGGAGTCCTGGCAAGAATATGGATGTAAATATCACTGCCATTTGGCTGAACAATTTATGTTCATCTGGGATCTCATTATACACCTCTATGGATTTTGCTGAAAAGTAATTCTCTCTTTGTTGTCAGTTTCTGTGAAGTGATCTTCCTTTCCTCAGGTGTGCATTCATCGTCGGGAAGTCTACTATCTGTAGGTTGCTCTGCGGTACTACCAAAGCAAGTATTGTTACCAGTACTAATGAACAAAGTCCTCACCAGTCTGGTGGTAACTTTATATATGCTGATGTTCTACAGGCCCAATAATGATCCATCAGGACTGTGGTTCCATAATTCATGCCTGGTAATCAAAAATCCGGCCACACTTGGTGTTTTCTCCAACTTTTATTTTGCCATTATTTCTGAAGTACAAGGATGCATTCTTTAGGGGCAATATCTATAATGGTCCCTCCTCATCTAAGACCCAAGTTAGTCATTTTACAATTTTAGGCCCTGTCTTTACATTCCTTTTTGGCATTCATCACAACTTCTTCCCATTGTCCGGTTAAAGCCAGTGTTTTGCAGTTGTACTCTCGCCAAACATATTCATATTTCTTCTTCACTCTTGCCCATATAGTTCAACATCTTTTTCTCCTCTCTATTGATTCCTACTCCATTCATTCCAGGTTGTTTATATTTGATAATTCGATTAATTGTGTCTTTGTTTTCTTTTGATTTTGTATTCTGTACATAGTTGTCTTTCGCTCTGATTTGTGTTCTTATTCAGCCAAACTATGGATGCTGTTCTTCCCTGGAATTGTTCTCTATTTAGGTAAAGTGCATGGTGCATCAAACAGTGTGCTTTTTTAATTGATACTTATGTAGCTATGAATATGTTGGATGTTCCCAAGGCATAGAGTATAAGGGAACAAACATAGCAGTTTTGTCCAAAGTTTTTCATCCCACTTCTTTCATGTACTGATACCATAGGTTGTTTTTAAAATGTACTGCCTCATCTAAATATGTGTTTATAGTTTCACGATCTTCCCCACTCTCTCTTTTATGTCGAAACAAGTTAATTGTTATATTATTAAATCTGGCAATTATATCTTTGCAGAGACAATAGTTTCTGTGTCATTCATTATGCTATCATCATTTATAACATTTCTGAAGGCCATTATAATAAGGAGGGGAACATAAATCATATTACCGATCAATATCACCGTTAATATCATGTGGAAGCCTATCGATTTCCTAGAAGGCAATGAATCTAAGCTTTTGGAAGTTTCTCCATTGTATGAATATGAAAATGTGTTACCTCCTTTTTTTAATCAATTCTATACCAGAATTTGGAGTATTGCTTCAATTATCACTCTCAAAAAGATCCAATTATTCTTGGGGTTCTCCACACATGTGACAATGTCTTTTCTCCTTTGGATAAAAGCTGGATGTGTTTCAGAAATCTAAGCTGAAAGAATAGATAAGAATGCATATACCGATGTAATAATTGGTATCATAAATGAAGATCAGACAATTTCTTTTTCTTTTCTCTTTCAAAACTCAAACTCTTCTCACATTGTCTCTTCTGCTTACTCTAGGAATAGTGTTCCATGATTACTGTTTAATTACTCAGTTCATAAGACAACCCTAATCTAAAAAAGGTGTGCATTCTTTATCTGTGTTCTTGGTAATAGATCCCAGTGTCATTTGTTTCCACTCTTCTCTTGCTTCACTGGGGACACTTGCTTCACCAGTGGTAGGTGCAGGAGAGGTCAATGCTTCACTTTTGTAGGGGTTGCTATCGTGCAGATGGATCCATGCCCGTCATCTCTTAAGTTTTGCAGTGATAGGGCTCAATTCCTCCACCTCAAATAGTCCATTAAAATGAGGAGTATTCCAGGTACAAACACAATTTCTTACCAGTACCTGGTCCCCTGGGTACAGCAATGTTGTTTTTAATGAGTCTTCCAAACTAATAGGCAAATTGTTTTCTTTGTTCACTTTTGACCCCTTCTGTTGATTTTTGATCTGTTGAGAAATAAAAGAAATACTTTGAGTCATCGTTTTCAAATAATCATGCATCACCTTCGGTACACTGTGGGCATCTGTATTTGCCCTTGTTGGGGGTGGGGAGGAGGGAGAGGAGTTCTCATTCGGCATCCAGTCACCAACTCATGGGGATTAAAATGGTAATGTGAACCAGGTTGATTGCATAATGCATACAACGCAAGGGGTAGGCAATGCAGCCATCGCTTTTTAATGTAATTTTAAGCTTTGCTATCAGAGGGCCATTTCATCTCTCACACATAAGCCATTAGCTTGTGGGTGATAGGCCGAAGCAAACTTATGCTTAATGCCTAAGAACAAAACTATATTTTCAAAAAGTTCATTCACAAAATGCGTCCATTGTCAGATTGTGAAACTTGCAGTCCCTCCATCTTGGAAACACTATGCAGACTAGAAACTTTGCAGCGCATGCAGCATCAGGATGCGTGCATGGACCTGCTTCGATCCATCTAGAAAAGGGACATGCTACAGCTAACATGTATCGATAACGATAACATGTTTGCAACATATCTACATAATCTATATGCAGATGTTGGAAGGGGCCATTAGGTCTAGCAATTACTCCTCTCACATTCAGAGGGTGTGTCCTGCTGTACATTTCTGACACACAATAAAGTTTACAATGAACTGTGCCACATGTTCACTGAGGTTTGGTACAAACCAGTCTGCTATTGTAGCAGCTACACTCTCTCTCTCGAGTCACATGCGCTGGGTAAGGGAGCTACATCAATGCTACTCTTAACAACACTACAGGCATAACTGACTTTCCTGTGCTCTCCAGCCTCCCAATTGCCTCTGTGGGGGATTTCTTCTTGCGATGCTCGTTCTTGTATCTCAATTAAATGTACAATGGATGTCATATTAAACACTTCTTCAACCAACATGCATCGCCGAGCCGATCTCCTTATATCTCTATCTCAAATTCAACTATGGTTGAAAAATATGCAGCACGTTTGGCCTCTAAGTCTGTGGCTTTGTACCCATGACAGATTACATCTGTTCTCTTTGAATGCGCTGTGCATTTCATGATGGCTATGGCTTCTGGAATGCTTAAGGCTTCAATGAGCTTGTCTAATAGCCCTGCATGTGGCACTGGAGTGCCGTCTGCATGAGGGAAGCCCCTCCTCTTCCAACGTGACAGGCCGTTATGTACAGTTGATGGCACATAGGCAGAGTGTGAGTACACCGTCACTTCCTCATCCTCAAAACCTCATAGTACATCAATAAGCGCAGCTAATTCTGCAACCTCTGCTGAATAGGTTGACGGCAAACTTCTACTTATCACTACTTCAAATGTACCTCCTTGGGTTAGTTTTACTATTGCTGATCTTGAATGTCTCACCTGAGTTTTTTTTAATCAATTCTAGATGAACAATCAATTAAAACCAATTCTCCTATTCCAAGAGCATTCTCTGTGACATGGGAAATATCATTATAGCACTCAGTTTATGCAATACAGTCATACACATCATCATCTTCTCCCACTGGTTCAGCTATGAACGTTGCTGGATTCCCTGTGCTACACCTAACAATTTTGATTGTATGGTTTGAGGTAATTACCTCATGCCCTGATGCTCTTTGAGTAGTCAATGTACTTTTGGGTTTTTCTAAAATTGCAAATAATGCATGCTCAACAAAAAGAGTTACAGAACACCCCATAGTTATAATTGAAGCCTTTTCTATGGCAAATGCAGCAGCTGCCAAAGATAGTTCGCAAGAATAGCGTCCTTTCATAACTGGATCTAATATCCCACTGTAATAAGCTAATGGTTTATGACCATGTCCTAATGCTGTTTTCTGTGTGAGCACTGCTGTCATAACTTCTCCATTTGAATGGGAGACTAAGCACAATTTTCCACTATAATTTGGGATTCCTAATACGGGAGCTGTATTAATCATGTTTTTTAATTCATTAAATCCTTCAATCATGTCTTCTGTCCACATTAATTTAGTTCTAGCCGCCTGTGTCTCTTTAAGCACCTTTAAAAGTGGTCAAATATATGGACTGTAGTCAAAGACCCTGGAATAGTTGCATAGACCTAATAATTGCTGCATTTTCTCTCAGTGTTCTTGGCTGGAGGGTTCACGTAATGGCTTCTGCTCTTTCAGGTTCCACTTTTCTTCCTTCATGAAACATTATCTGCCCTATGGATAATACTTCTTCTTGACAATACTGTAATTTTTCTGTGTCTACTTTGTACCCTTTTTCTGCAAGTATTGTCATAAGTTTGACAGAGTCTTCCCTACATTCTTCTTCTGTCTCACTGCACACTAAAATGTCATCCATGTATTGAATAATGGTGCTTTCTAGTGGAACATTTCCCAAGTCCATCTGAAGGACCCACAGTATCCCTACGGAAAACAAGTATGTTTCAGTAGAATAGTTCTATATGAAAAGGAAGTCAAATCCTGTGAGCTTTCGTATAGAGAATTGAGAAAAAGTTATTTTTCAAATCGACAACAGTAAAAAACGGGACATTGCACAATATTGTTGCAGGGTTTGGAACTAAAGGAAACTCTGCTTTGCCTATATTATTTAGCGGTCAAAGAGCCTGTATAAATCTCCACAACACCCCCTTTGATTTTTTGACAGGGTACACAGCCGTGCTGCTTTGAGAATCTGATAGTACTGGAATTCCCTGTTTCATTAGGGCAGATATAGTTTTGAATATCCCCTCATCCGCTTCTCTGGACACAGAGTACTGTTTTGAATGTGGCAAAATAGCTCCTGGTTTAAGCTTAATTTTCACTGCTCCCACTCCCTTTAGTAAGCCTACATCATATGGACTTGCAGTCCATAAAATACTGAGCACCTTTCCCAAGTCTTCCTGAAAAAATTGTGGTTTCGGTTTTACCAACGCCATTCTCTGTGCTACCTCTATGTTCTGAACTTTTATCCAATAAGTGAGACTTATAAAAAATACTAACGCATCATCTGAATAGTCATCCCTAAACAGTTCTTCATCTGCCAAGTCTGTCAGTCTATATCCTTCATTGAGGGCTATCACTGTTCTCCATCCCCTTCCCTCCTCGTCTGTCCCATGAAGCATCACCCTTTGTCATTTTACCAATGCTGCTTCTAATTCCAGAGGAATAACCTGCCCTTCCTCATCATCCATGGGAATTACTGGCCTGAATGAAAATGTACCAGGAACCATTATTTTACCTACTTATTTAGGTAGCCATGATAATAAAACTGTCACTCCATATAAAAACACTTCACATCTAGAGGGACTCCCCTTGAGGCTTTCTTTCTTGTAAAGGCTAATATAAATGTCCTCACGTCCATAAAATACATCTACGGGGTTGAAAACAAAATGGGCCTCATTACGAGGTGGGTAGAATGAGATTAACGGCGCCGGTAATGGTGCAGGCGCCATTAATCACATTCTGCCCTATTACGAGGTTCCCTTGCGGGACCTGCTCCGGACGTGTGGCTGTACCAGACGTTCAGAGAGGATCCCGCAAGGGGACCAGGGAGCTAGCAATGGGCCCATTATTAACAGGCCCATTGTTAGCTCCCTACTCATTCCCATTGAGCCCTATGGGGGCTCGAATGTGAATGGGGAAGGACCGGGCCCGGGTTCCCTGAAGGAGAAAATACCAGGCCCTCCAAAGTCGGAATGGCCCGGTATTTCCCCATTCAGGGAAACCGGACCCAGACACGATTTATTAAGGGCATGGCTACCTCCAAAGTTGTAATGAGGCCTGATGGCTTTGTCAGTAAAAGATATTGGGCCTCATTCCGAGTTTGGAGGTAAGTACCGGTCATTACCGGCATGGAGCAAATACTGTGTCCGAGCTGGTAATAGGCGCTAAAAGCAGCCTATTATGACTTTGCGGGCATGAGCTTTGCGCCATGCCGGTAATGTACCTAGCGCTATGCCACAAAAGGGCCCCAAAAAGCCCTTACCAGCATGAAGCGCACCGTACATAACACTACCGCCATAGAGTAAAGCGCCAATAGCGGTGGCCGTAAATTACGGCTACCGTAAATTACGGCCACCGCTAAATAGCGGAACCGGAAATAGCGTCATCGCACAGGAACGGGAAGGAGAGCAGCGGCCATCTTGAAAAACACAATCCATTGCCATCCTCACCAGGCAGGACCCCTGGGACCATTGTGAATCTTAAAAGCCTAACAGAAGCACCAGGAATGCCAAAAGCACCCAAGAAGGGAGCAGCCTGGCTCCGCAAGGAGCGCTTCAGCCACAACGAACTGCAGATGATGGTGGACACCCTCGAGGAGCATGCCGACATCGTCTTCAGCTGAGACATGCGGAGAGGGCCAGTGCTCAGGAAGAAAAACATCTGGGCACTAGTGGGCCAGAGGGTGAGCGCAGTCAGCAACACCCCCCGCACCCCCAAGGACTGGCGCAAGCGGTGGGACGACCTGCGGCTGAGGGTGCGGAGCATCCTCTCAGCAAACCACAGCCAGGCCCAGGAGACTGGAGGGGGCCCAAGATCCCCCATTAAACTGATGCCATGGGAGGAGACGTGTGCTGGCTTGATCGGCCAAGAATCAATTGAAGGGGTCAGCAACATGGAGTGTGGGGCAATGTCGTCCGCTGACGGAGGTGAGTGTCCAAAGTCAACACTGCCAATGCCATGACATACACTTGAAAGCCCCCCCCTTAAATTCATGCCCAAGCACCTGCGACCCAAGCAAGTTCCAAGTGCAAGGGCTTAACGCACATTACACATACTGCACAAAGTGGCCTATCGCATGAGGCACACTGGGCAGTTGTTGTGAACAGTGTGCTAGTCTGACAGCACAGTACCTGGCCAACATGAGTGACACCGACACCTGCATGCATATCCCACCCATAAATTGAATGTAGTGCCGTTGTATACCCAAATGCCCATAACCCCCAAATGACTGAATATGTGATTGTAGCCATGTATGAAAGTTGGCTCTCAAATCATCACTCATGCCGTCCCTCTCTTCTATCCCCACAGGCAGTGAGCATGACAGCGAAGACCACAAGACCAGCTGTCCCACCACCTCCAGGGGCAAAGGCAGGGTCCGCTGCATCCCAGCCAGGAAGAGCACACCCGGAAGCGCATCACCGGCTCCTGCAAGGCCCATGGAGGGTACACCACCCCACCCCTCTCTGCATTGGCGCCAGGAACATCGGCAATGCCAAGGTCTGAGGATTCAAGCGTGGTTGGGGAGGTGGCAGCCACACCCCCCTGGAATCTGTAGACAGACCCTTTTCCACCTGTGGAGCGGCAGAGGAGGACACATTTTTAGTTGTCCACAGCCCAGAGGCCAGCTCCTACCCACAGGTCTCATGCAGCAACTCGGGCGAGACATATACACCTGGCCATTGTGCCTGTGGACTATCACAGGAACAAGCCAGTCCTGTGCCCACTCCCCCAGGCCAAGCCCTGGCAGGTCATGGCAGCACAATCCCCTGCAGGGACAACACACCATCGGATGATTTGCAGCGTGCAGCGCAGATCACTGCCCTCATCACCGAGCTGATGCAGGACAATCGGCTGGGCAGGGAGGAGTGGCGGGAGGAATTAAGGGAAATGCGGCAGGTGGTGACGGACAGCACCAACTGTCTATGTGAGGTCCTCATTGCCGATGCCCTGGAGGCTGCACGTCCTTCACAACAGGCCGAGCATGAGGACACCCCGTCGACCAGTAACTCGACATGGACAAGCCCACCTCCTCGGTCACTCCGTTCCCAGCGCCGCCGGGACATGCCTCCCCCTGGCCCCGGGAGCGTGGAGTAACTTGCCTACCAGCCACATGTGGCCTATGTGGACACCATGGGGCTAGTGTTGGAGAGTGTCATGATCCCTGCTTCCAAGGGGTCAGGACTTGCCTCACATCCTTGGAAGCAGGCCCATAACCTTGATCCTGGGTACCAGCCAGTCCCTATCGGGACCTTTTGGACCTTGTCCTGGCGCCAGTGGCACCAGGCTCATAAAGATGACTGGTCCCGGCGCTGGAAGCGCCGGGCTCATAATGCTTAAGAGTGCTTGGGTGGACCTACCTGCAGCAGACCATGCTGCTTACTTACCAGCTCGATGGTCTTCTGATCCTTCTCTGCCTGGAATTACTTTTCATGTCTGGGTGGGGCAGGAGCCACTCCCTGGAATCAGAACACAGGAACTCTTTTCTTACCAGGGCGAGGCTGTGGAAGAAGACGCCTAAGCACTACAGAAGGCTATTTAATCCACACCCGATTGATGAAACGTGCTTCGCGTTATTCTGCATCTGCAGCAGGACACTCACCGTGTCAGCTCCAGTCTTCCTGAGATTCTTCAGCTCCAGTTCCTGTGAAAACAAATTCCTTACCTGCTAGAGATACGATCCTCAGCTGCACCTGCCAAGACAAAACAACAGGTTAGCAGAATTCAATTTGAGAGCAGCGCTCTTACTTACCAAATACGGCGGCATCTTCCAAAGCCTTCCGCCGCTTTCTTCGGCTCCCCATCGACATCTGCAAAGAAAAGGACTTGATTAAGCATTGCATTCTTGAATTGCTTACCTGCGCTCCGCACGTTCTGAACTTCAAGAAGCGCTGCATGCCGGCATCTGCAAAACAAAGGGAGACATTTTAAGGCGCATTCTAAACCAACCATAAACTTTCTACTTACGCGCTCACACGTTTGCCGGCATCCATCTAGCAACGCTCTCTGCATCCACGATCTGCAAGGACAAAAGAGACATTAAGGCGTGCTTTTGAAACAAACAGCAGTCATTTTACTTACGTGCACCGCGCTTCATCTTCTTCGTACATACGCGCTTGCACGATCCTGGGCACTTATTCATCAGCGTCCATTGCACCTAAACCTGCAGGACAAAGAGAGACATTAGAAAGGGTGACAGCAACCGGTCATCTTTCCTACTCACCTGCTCGCCGCATCATTCCTCTACAATTTCAATCTTGACACCCTGAGACTGAGCAAGGGACTAAATTAAGGGTGCTCCAATAACTATCAAGAAACCGCTCGTGCGGTAAACGGCGGTATCTTCCAACATCAACCTCTGCAATCAAGAGGATTGTCAGTGAACCAGTGAAGTAACTGGTGCTTGCGCCCCTGCAAAGACGCAGGATGGAGAGCCCGGCCTTAATATATCTAAGGTGAGCAAGCCACGCCCTTGGTTCGAATAAGAGGACTGAGGAAGGAGAAGTTCAGTCAATCCAGTTCCTAAATCCTTGTTCTTCCGTCTGCAGACACCTCACTCTACACGTCCAGTACATCGTGAGAAGGGGACCAGCCCTAGGAGAAGGCCGAGATCTACGAGTCACACTAGAAGACACGGCGACAGCTCAGTCCAGCCCAGCGCCTCCGTGGAAATCAGGTGAGCGTTACAGAGAGTTGGGGATGAGGTGGAGGGAGGGGGAGGGTGTGTGGGGGAGTTGGGGTGGAGGGGGAGGAGGGTGTGTGGGGGAGTTGGGGGGGAGGGTGAGGGGGGTGGGGTGGTGGAGTGTTTGTTATTCACTTAGGCATTTTCAATTTCAATACACCATTTGTGTTGCAAAGGTAAACCAGTGTGGACATTCATCATTGCGCATGTGCCTTTTGATATCTGACAGTGCATAGTGTATGCACTGTATCCCCACACCCAGTGCCCTATGTCCTCATGTCATGACACCCTCTGCTGACTTGTGTGTCAGTAATATTGTCCAATCAATGCTTGCCGCACAGCACGTCTCTCCTGTGCATCAGCACCATGATGCTGTCCTGCCCCATCTTCCTCCTCCTATCCTTCATCATCATCTGGTGGTAGCAGTCCCATGTCAGGGGACAGGGGCACGTTCCAACTGATGCACATATTGTGCAGCCTTACACATGCCATGGGGATCTTGGACACCTTCTGATGGCTGTAGGTGGGTGCCCCACCCGACCGACTGAGGCAACGAAATCGTGCCTTCAACAGGACAAAGACCTGCTTAATCACCACACGTGTACGGGTATGGGAACGATTGCAATCCTCCTCATGCCTGTTCTGTGGGTTTCAGACAGGGGTCATGAGCCACGGCGTCAAGGGATAGCCACCATCACCTGCATGAGAGGGGAATGAAGGTAAGTGTTTGTACATTCATGGTGGACAACTGATCTAGTCCTACATGGCCGCAGGTGATTTCTGCCCAAACACACATGTCCCTGGATGCATTGACCCCATTCCTGGCCCCGCTATGTGTCCTGTGCAATGGAATGATGGAGGGGGTAGCATCTTCAAGATGGTTTATGGTGTGCACTAACATCTTGTAGAACATGCATCATATATGCATGCATCAGTCTTGGGGTAAAATCATTGAAGTGCTGTGTTCTGTGAGATTTGGTAGTAGGGAGTGTTGGCTGTAGTCAATAGCATATTCGTCATTCTGCACTGATTCGTACTATGGTGACTTACAGCACTCCTATGGGTGGGCAGTACCAGTGACACGCTGTGGTATCCCTGTTGTGCTCACATCAATGCACTCCCAGGGATGACTGTCCTGTGTGGTGATATGCTGGAGGCAGCAACATAATGCATATGCAGTGCATAATGCTGGAAGCCTTTACGATGTGTGAGGGCCAACAATGACTGGTGCATGTGTTGTTGAATGCGGCCAGGTTACCTGTTAGTCATATAGTGCTAGGTGTTGGCCTTACTTCCTCACTGTGGGATTTGGTAGTCATGTGCCGTTTTACTTGCTTAGGGGCACAGTGTTCAGTGAGTTGCACATCGTGCACTGGCTTCAACATTTCCACCCAGGTGGAGTATGCATCTCCCCCCCTTCCCACCCAGGTGGGGTATGCAGCCACCCACCTCACAACCCTGATGCACTGCCATGGCCCAGTCAGGCAACTCACCAGGCAGCCTGGCACGTCGTCCTGCATGTCACTCCATATAGCGTGGTAGCATGGAGTTCCGCAGGACCAAAGAGTCATGAGTTGATCCTGGATATCGGGCACAGCATGTGTGATGACCTTGCTGGCATTGCATACCATTTGCACGTTGATGGAGTGGTATTTCTTGCGGTTGCGAAATGCCACCTCCATGGCATGCGGGACCACCGACTCCACGTGGGTGCAGTCAAGGGCATCTATACAATTTGGCATGCCTGCCAGTGCATGGAAGGCAACTTTTGTATCGAATATCTCCTGGGGAGTCCATGGTAGGGATTTGTAGTCCCTTGTGTGCTTGTGTAGGGCATCCAGCACTTGGTTCAGTATCCGGGAAAATAAGGGTTGTGATATGCCATGCATGTGCCCCACTGTGTGCTGGTAGGTGCCTGTGGCAAGGAAGTGGAGCACAGACACTACCTTCAGTAGAGGGGGCATGGCGGTGCGTATTTCTATGATGCCCACTATGGTGGTGATGGTGTCACGGTCAAGCCGGTACAGGGTGCGCATCTGCTCTGGTGTTAGGTTGAAGGGGGTGACACTGATGCGAGGGATTGGGGGCTGCAGGTGTGGTAACGGGGGCTGTACTGGTGGGGCATGCTGGGCCTGTCTCACCCTCCTTCTCCTCCCGTGTCTCCTCTATGGTGGGGGCTGTGGTTGCTGTTGTTGTTCTTGCTGCCTTGCAATCAGGGCCTCCAGCTCCAGTAATGCCACTACTATTGGTATCATCTTGGTGTGGGAGGGGGTGTGGTGTGTGTGTGTGCTCCTTTTGTGCTGTGCCAGACTCCATTGCCTCCACCTGTGCTGATTGTGTGCACCTATGGCTCTTGGTAACACTGCTCAGGGTTCTTAACACCTTCTCGGAGATGCCGGTATTTACTCCATGCTGGTAAGCTACTTTTCGGCCTTCAGTAGGCCGTTGTTTGCATGTACGCAGGGCTTGTGATCAGCTCCGGTTTACGGCATGCTGGTAATGCCGGCATGTTGTGACGCACGCGCACGCCTGGACTGCTATTTACGGCATTGTACTTTACGATGCCGTAAATAATGGTCTGGTTGGTCAGAATAGACCGTAGCAGAAAGCAATGCCGGTAATCCTTTACCAGAATCGTTTTTACTTTACCTCCAAGCTCGGAATGACCCCCATTGGGCCTCATTAGGACATTGGAGGTAGCCATGCCGCTATTTGCGGCATGGCTACCCCCATTCCAGGTACCGGGTCCGGGTTCCCTGAATGGGGAAATACCGGACCATTATGACCTTGGAGGGCCCGGTATTTCCCCATTCAGGGAACCCGTACCCGGTACATCCCCATTCCCATTCGAGCCCTGATAGGGCTCAATGGGAATGGGAAGGATGCAAACAACCTTGTTTGCATCCTGGTCTGCTAGCGGGACCCGCTAAGGACGCCTGGTTTTACATTTGTTGCCCCAGAAAATCCCCTAGCATTCATGGCAATGCCTGACATTGAATATTTTCCCTCATGGACACAGGAATAAGTTGCTCTAGTGTCTACAAGAAATGAGAATGTCTTTCCTCCTATCATCGTCTTGACCTCATTAGTTCCTCTTGGGGGTCCAGTGTTATAGATAATGCTGAACACATCAGGTTGTCCTGTCGACAATCCTATTGTGGGTATAAATTCATCCCAGTGTGTGTGAAAGGATTCCCTCCCACCACAGTAACACTCCCCAATTTGGGTTTTGCTGTTTGTTTAGCTCCTGTGTCCATTTGCCATTGTGATGCACTTGTCTGCTGCATTGGGATGTACTATATTTGTTGAGTGGGTGCCTGTTGCATTTGCATAGGTGTTTGCTGTTTTTGCCCCTGTAATGGCTGTGCCTGCATTGTTACTTGTTGGAATTGTTGGGGTTGTGACAGTTGTGTCTGTATTGGCACTTGCTGAAACTGCTGTGGCTGTTGCACATATTTCCTGATTTTGTGTGATCATGGGCATAATATCCTTGCAAGTCTGTATTGTATTGTGGAGCATATCCTATCCCCATTTTTGACGATTGACAAATCTGTTGTTGCATGCCTCCTCTGCTTCTACATTCTCTAGCCATATGTCCTATTTTTCCACAATTCCAACATGTTAAGGGCTGTCCACCATAAGATCATCCCCTTCATTGAGGGTTTTGAAATCCTCCTCCTCCTCCTCCTCCTCCTCCTCGAGGCCCATTGCCTCTGCCATATTGTTATAACCACTCTGATCTTGGGCATTGGCTATATTATTTTGCTGTGGGAACTGCATCACTTGTGCAGGGATGTCATTTAGGGGTCGCTAGAGGTCGCAACTGTGGCCCCTGATGCCTCCCTTGCTAACCCTGTGGTCTCCCTGGCTACCCCTAAAAAATGTATTACATGTTTTTCTTTTTTAAATTATTATATTTTTTTAATTGCAAGCTCCTGGGCTGTGGCCAGCACCATGTGGCTCTTTGCTTCTGGAGTGGTTGGCTTTCTTGTTCAGGCCTCTTAACAAAAAAAACAAGGGTTCCACAAGTCTAACACTTTCAGCAGTAACCCTAAATAAGAAAGAATAGGAATACCAAATAATGGGTCTTTCTGGAATTGTATACAATAATTGCTAAACTCATTAAAGGTTTATTTCAGGCACACTTCAGGGGGTGAGTCACTGATTTAGTCTGTTCTTAAACACCTCAATGCAGCCTTTCATACTTCTGAGGTCGATAAATGAGTACCAACACAGGTTGGGTGATATTGTATGTATATTTTTTCTAGATAAAGCGCTTAAGCATAAGTGCAATTTAAAAAAACATCATTATAATTTGGCCATGAACGTCTGCTTGCATTCACAGCAATTTGCTACTATGGGCCTATACACACTGATCTTACGATACATATGGCAATCCATTCTTGTATGAAATGTATATCACATTATATCTTTTTAATTTTCATAGTGAACATAGGAACAATGCTATGTGATACCACTTCCTGTTTTGTCAAGGGGTGAAAGGTCATCTTCCATTGCTTCCTGCGATATCACTTTGGGGTGGGGTCAAGTGACAATCACTTCCAGTGATGTCATCGAGGTAAAGGGTCATTTTGGTGAAATTACGTCCCTGCACTTGCACCGTGCTTCCCTCATTACTTGTCAACACTGCTCTCTCTATGGAAACCTTTGATAATTTCTACTGCACCAACTTTGCCTCTTCTTGCTTTCCGCCCTTGGCTTTCTTCTTATCTTTTTCTTTTGCATTCTGCAATAATGCATGATTGGCAATTGCATATCTGGCCATTGCTTTGCTTCCATTCCCACCTGTTTTATTAACTGTCTCTGTACTGGTTCTGGCAGTCCCTGGCGTAATATGTGATAAAATAACGCTACCGTTGTATCTCATGGTTTGTGTGTCTCCACACTCCATATATCCTGAATAAAAGCAATGGGGTCTTTATCCTCCCTCATTTTCCTAGCCATTATCTCCCCAATATCTGATGTATCTGGATATTGTACTCTAAGTGCTTGCCATATGTCTGCTCTACAATTATTGAATGGCACTCCATCATGCACTGTATTTTGCGCAGATACTTTGGATACCCTGCTCTTCTCCAAATGTCATCAGCTCCAGGATAGCTGATAATAGGTCTTTTATGTCACCTATAGCTAAAGTCATTACTGACATTGTTTTCTCTAATTCCTCAATCAATTTTCCCGCAATTTTCCGGCAGTGTGCATTTTAAATTGTCCTTATCCATCTGTGGCCACGGTATATATCGTGGTCGACCCCATCCTTTCTCTAATAATGGGAACTGTGAAAACCCTTACCCACACTCCTTGTTCTTCAGACAGCATTATCATGGCCTACTTCTTTTCTCTCTGGCAATGCCCTCAATCAGCTCACATAGGGCATGGCCACATCCCCTGTACTGTGCGATCGTACTTGTGGTTGTTCAGTATATGGTATTGGTTTTGGTGTTCTTAATCTAACCATGTTATCGCTTTATCTACATTTGATTCTCTTGAAGATCCATATGCGCCCTCTTCTTGCGTCTTCTTATTTAGTTTCCTTTCCCCGTCTGACATTATTACGTCCCAACTCATATGACTGTTGTTCTCTTCCACGTCATCAAGATGTCACCTATTTAAAGATAATGTTCTATGATGTCTGCTCTGACGTCATCTAAGCTACCTCCTATTTCTCTAAGAGAGGCTCCTTGTTCACCCTCTTGACTTCAATATCCTTCCTTATCCGTCATTAGTCTACATAATTTCCCCATTCTTGTCCCTATGGTCTCTGTATCTTCTTCTCTCCATGATGGTATGTCTAATAATCCTTGCAGCCCATCACAGGATGGTTGTGACCCTCTCTCTTCTTTGATTTGCTCTTTTGTTTCTATAGGTATCATGCTTCTATGGCATAAATATTCAATCGTATCATCTTTAAATCCCCTACTTCGGTTCATTTTTTCCTCTCTTCTTCTCATTTACCTTAATTCCTCTTCCTTTCGCCTACTTTGTAATATACATGCTTTCAATCTTTGGGCTTCTATTTCTTCTTGTTTCTCCTTCTAGCCTCTCCTTCTCCTTTTTCCGCCTGCTTCCTTTGTTCTTCTCTTAGTTTACATTCCTTCTCTTTTTCCTGTTTATATAAACTCTCTTCTTCCTTCTCTTCTGCTTTCTTATCTTGCTTTTCCCTTTCCTCTCTCTCTCGAACTCCATCAATACCTTTATCATCTAGTTTAAGTTATATTTGTCCTCACATCCATTTGTTCTGTACTATTGTCGTACCTTTAGCTGTATCCTCAATTCCTTTTTGTTTCTCTGCCTTTTCCTCGATTTCTATCTGTTTATTTTGTTTATCCCCTATCCCATCACGCTGTTTACTTTAATTGCATGTCTGTATATATTGGCCTTCTCTGCTTTTACTCTCTTCCTCTGTCTCTTCACTAGTATAGGCAGGGGGTTCGTACTGTGGATTAACATACCCCAATGCTGCTTTCAGTTCATTTAGAGGGTAAAATCCCTTCTCTTTATCCTCTACATCTTGTTTCCCGCGAGGGAAATGAGGAGTTGAATGCGTTACATCTTCCCCTTTATGCTGACTAAGCATCCACTCCCTATAGACTGGGTATTCTTTCTAATTCTAGTACATTTTCCAGAGTTCTAATACTGCTAATCTTTTCTCTCACTTCTTTCCCTTATTTGTGACATAGAAATATGTCATCAAATTACGTAATACCGTATTTGACAACAAGCCTCCTGGAGGCCAGGGCATGAATGTCTTATTGGTCGAGCCCTTAATTTATTCAGAATGATACTGCCTAATTTTGGCTGTATACCATGGTAATGTTTTACACAAACATGTAAGAGGTGTTTCTTTCATGGTAACGAGTCA
Source organism: Ambystoma mexicanum (assembly GCF_040938575.1). Classification (NCBI taxonomy): domain Eukaryota; kingdom Metazoa; phylum Chordata; class Amphibia; order Caudata; family Ambystomatidae; genus Ambystoma; species Ambystoma mexicanum. The sequence goes on from NC_090922.1 coordinate 869,849,262, forward strand.
GTTCAGACTGCCAATACTTACCCACTTTTTTCTCTTCCTTCTACATTTATAAAATATATCGTTTTCATACATTTTGAGCAAGCACCATCAATCGCTGCTCGTATTCCAGAAAATCTAAATATTTTCCCTTTCTTTATTGATTATTTTTTTGAAAAACCTATTGACACTGTTTTTACTCCTTTGTTCACACTTTCTGTTTATTCTTTTTATATTGTTCTGTTTTTTCGTATCTTTAAGGTGTCTTCTTTATTTATATTTTCGTTTTGTCTAATTCTGGCTAATAGATTGACATCAATCCTTTGTCCAAAAAATGTAAGGAAAACATTGATTTTATTATTTATTTATGCTACCATTTCGTATTATTTATTATTCGTTCTAAACATGTTATCCTTTTTACAAACATATCATACCTTTTACATATATACACTTTCAATATATATATATTTCCCTTACGCACTGCTTCCTTTATTGTCTCTGTAAATGTAACTCTTCTCTCTTTATTATTCCCTCTGGGAGTTTGACATGCGTTCTTCTAATTGGCTCTGCCTTTAGGAATCTCCGATATGGGTCTACAGCATGTGCCCTTTCCATCTGTCTTGAGCCCATGAATTTGAGGTATTGTTATCTCTCTTCTTTTTATAATCCTCAAAATCCAGTTACTCTTTATGTCTCTTACATATATAACACAATTAAAGTCCCTCCACATCCATGTTTTTACCAGCTGCAATGGTCTACTTATATCCGTGGCTCAGCTCAAGTCCTTTGGCATCAGCTCTCCCACAATCGACCAGTTCACCTTTTGTCCACGGAGCAACTGCAGGGACTGGGCAGGAATTTCATCGAAGTGGGACAGTCAACCGTATGTTGATCAGGTGATTCTTTGTGTGCTGCTCTCTGCAGGAAACTCTGCATTCGTCTGGCTTGTGGCAGGAGCCGTAGCTCGCCCGGGAGTCTAGGTCTGGACTCTAGGTCGATTAGACCTGAACCTTACTCTGCTACCAAATGTGCTCTAGCACCTTGAAGCGTCTTTGTGCTAGATGCAATTACCAATGAAATGTCTCAGACCAAATAACCGGACAGACTCAATGAAGATGGTAAAATACTGCTTTTATCTGTGGGATGTATTGACCCACTGCGCTATGCTATGTAGCATCACCCTACCAGTTATGGTGAAAGAAACAGCAACAATGGGGGCAAATCCCTTGTGCGTGCCAAAAACCCACACAAACCTCCAAAAACCCACAAAAACCTACAAAAACCTACAAAAATTGTGTGCTTCAGCACATAAAAAGTGGGATGCACAACCTGCCACCCATGGTACATGTGCGGTGGAATAAAGCAGACCCTGCAGAAATGTGACAGTGGACAGTGGACCAGCAAACAGAGTGCAGAGAGAAAAGCAGCACTTTGCAAGTGAAACCCCAAAATGTGCCTACAAATGACATTTGCTTTGTTGCTAAAAACTCCAAATATCCCATAACGCAACACTTCTCAACATTCAAAATCTTGCCCGGTGCTAAAATTCATTTATCTAATGGATCATTGTGAACATACAATGACCCAATGTGAAGAGCAAAACATGCTTCATACAAACTGTATTGTCTGAAAACTGACAGCATAGGCCAAAATCTGGGTGCACTACCCGGGGCAACCTGAATTACAGCTGTCAGAGGAGTACTGAGGAAACTTTAAAGGATCTAAAAGTAAAATGTCTGCTGGATTAGCAAACATAAAAAGGACTGTTGCTAAAAAGGAATACAGATTTTAGTTGTGTTTTTTCCCACAGATTTTAAGGCCAAGAAAGAAATGTATTTATGTTTGATGTAAAAAATTTGTTTTTTGCTGGATTGAAGAAGTTAATTAGCCTGGCTGAAGCTGCAAGAACTGGAAAAGCAGGTTTTCCTCCCAGAAGAAGGGCCTTCCTCTCAGCAGAAACTCACTGGGAGGTGTTAATTGCGGGTTAGAACAGAATCATGTCTACAGAAAGCAAAGGAACAATGACAATGCTTCAGCCCAGGAAACTGGAACTAGGAAGGGGGTCATAAATGGACTCTGGACAGAACAAGCAAGGAGGGGGATGCCCTGGACTGCAGGGAGACAAAAAGGGGCGGACCATCTGTTGCTAAACATGAAGAAAGAACAATTCTTAACAGACTCATAACTTGTCATCCAAAAGGGTGAAAAATATAAAAAGGACAGAGTTGTTAATTTAATGTTTGGCTGCACGTGTGAAGAGGCGGTAGAACTGTGTGACATGTTCTGGACAGGAAGGGCAATATATGTGGTTTTACGCAAAATGGATTGTTAGAATTGTGAAAATTTACACGCATATCCCTATGTTAAACACGCACATTTGTGGAAATATGCATACAATTTGGAAAGTGTGTTCATAGCGAAAAGGGCACAATTCTGTAGAATTATGTGTGATTTGAATGAAGGTGACCAATGTAGAAATGTACATTTAGTATCAAATCCGATTTTGAAACCAGTGGCTAAAGGGAGGTCTCTGAGGGTTGTAAAGCAAATCATAAAATGTGACATCATCCGGCCTTGATCCAATCACTCAAATTGCAAGGCGGAGATGAAGTGTGTTCCTATTCCAGTCTGCAGGGGCAAGCTTAGCTAAGCCGGCCCACACACCCCCTTTGTGATGTCATCCTATAGCATAAATATAGACAGCTGACAACACATGGGACTCACAGATCCACTCACTTTCCTGATTCCGGCGAAGCGCTCTGATCCAGCATTCTATATCCAGCTTTAATATTTTTCCAGATCTAGAGGCCAAAACTCTTGCCAGCAATAGAGAACTATTTGATTTCCAGCAAGGCCCAAATCCTCAAATGTATTCTCTCCACTCAGTAAAGCGCTGTGTGGTGTGAGAAGACCTTTTGAACCAGCATCCTGAAATTCTCTGGCTTGCCACCACTAGGCTTGCCTGAGAAACTCGCCATCCAGCTGATTCAAATACCCACAGTCTAGGAGGGCAGATCTTGTGCAAATCCGGCGACCGACCTGGCTGATCCAGTACTGTGCCTGATGTGCTGTCTTTCCTAGACCAGACCCAATCCAATGACCAGAGCTGATGGTCCAATTTAATAACTGATCCTGTGAGTATTAATAAGAAGAACTGTGGCCCTTAGTATATTTGCATTGTCGTATCCCTATCTCTAACCCATCCTATCTTTCCTTCAGAACCAGTATTGTTGGAACTATCTTTGCGCTGACCCTTTTCTCATCTGAAGAAGTCGAGTTTCCTTAGCAGGCGGGTCACCCTGATCAAGTGACTGTAAGATTCCTGTGTGATATTCACTTTTTCATAGTCATCCCCTAGTGTAAGCAAACCCATTTGTCATTTTCAAAAGTGCATGTCTGTTTTCCATTCTTGCGCCTATGTTACAAAAACAACCTTTACTAAAACCTCTATAACTCCCTCAGTTTTTGTGATAGAAACGAAATTTCAACTCCTACTTATACCTAACATCTGTAGCTATCTATACTCGCATTTCAAAACAGTGTGATTCTCCCGTTATCGTGGAAATTGCGCAATGAAAAGCTTGCCGCGATTTTAAAAATCTGAAAGGTTTACACGTGTAAAATAGCCCTAAACTGCTTCCAACTTGGACTTTAAGATTTCAAATGTTTTCTTTGGACTAAATCATTGCTTGTGATTGTGTGCAACTGTTAAAGGTGGCTCCCATAAGAATTTATAACAATTTCAGTTATTTTGACCACATTTGGTGTTTTTGCCCAGTCCATTCTGAAGACAATTTTAAAAGCCTCCTGACAGCTGAAAAGTCATTTCCGTTTTTCTCTTGTGCTTGCTGGGGGAAAGTGGGACTGATATTCTGTTTGATTTATGTTATTCCTGAATACCTGCTCTCTCCTCCCATCCCTTTACATTGCCTATTGGGGGTTGAGGGGTGTTACAGGGGGAACTTCTAACCATAGTGCTATCTGATCTGAAACCAACACAAAAGTATTATTTTCTGTGCTGCATCTGTTTTGTTCCTTACTTATTCCTAGTGTATTAAAGATATTATTCTGTGTTCTGTCACCCCACTGGTGATTGTTGTTTATCTATTAAAACATAAAGCGATTACATTTTCAATACATAAATAAATATTTACCTTTGCAAACCAGGCTGATTCCTGGTTCAGTGTGACCGTAGGGGTCTCAGGAGAAGGGTGTGATATGAATGGTATATCGTTCAGAATATTGAACTTATAGACAAAAATAAATAAGGGTTTCAGTTGTGCACTACGTGCTGGGCTTTGACTTGGGTGTGTGCCGGATTGAAATCACTTACATATCTCAATAAAAGAAAGCAGAGTACATCATCATTCATCAAATTGATTCATGCAGGATCACACTGTCTTCTTGATTATACTTAGTTTATATAATGCTAGATGTGTCATCCATGACGTCACCCATGTGGCATAGTACAAAAACCATCGAGGGATGGGATTGGATTAGTGGAACATGTCTAGATATACAATGCATAAATATTAGTTTCCCGTTGGTGGTCCCTTGTCTGTAGGACACGCCCTGAGCTACTCCTAAAATATGTGTAATACTGATTACAGCATAGAATATGGCAGCAGAGTAATACTTGCAACATTATATGTAAAAGTGCATGGCAGGCTTTCCTGATTGGTAGGCAACCCAAATCCAACCTTGGAAATTCGGCAAGCAGCACATACATAGAAAAGAAACCCAGGTGCTTGGAGATACGTCAGGAATCCCCTTGTTTTCCCAATTAGTCTACCCTCTCTCATCGGTAGGCCTTATGGCAATTTCCTTTGTCTGAAGATTGACCTTGACAGTCTGCACTGTCTCGGAACATTCAAGGGAGTGTAAGCATAGCCCTTGTTTGCAAGTTCTTCATCACATGTTACAAGACCACAAATGTGTCCATTTTGACAGTGTATCCAACTTTATTTGATTCAATTATAATGGCTGCAGTTGCTCCTCTTGGCCTTTAGAGACTTGCTCACTCTATCCCATATAAACTTTATACACTTTTCATTGTCCAATAGTTGGCATCTGTAAATGTTCTTGTTCCTCCTATTCTGGGGAAATATGTCCTTGGTACATGGTCTGCTCATTGGACTCCCTTTGCACTTTGTCTTCATCTCTTGAAATAGCATCCTTGGTCCTAGGCCAGCATACTCCTCTATTTTTCAAGGAAAAAACAACTTCTTGATCATCTTTTCACTTTAAGATCCTGGGCACGTATCTTGAGGTAACTGGGTTGATTGACATAAGCCGCCGTCCATCTTCTAATGGTCGTCCTAAATGTTGAATGTATACCTCTCATAAGCAAGCTTCTAGATGTTCTTTCAACCTTGCCTTTCATGTATTTACAGTTATTGGCCCGTGTGTCTCTTCATTCTTCTGTCTGTTCATGATTACTATATCAATGAATATGTGTTTCTCTTATTTCTTCAGTTTCATCGTCATCTTTAAATATTTTCGTATTGTTTCAGGATAGGTTCTTACATCTTCTTTATCACATTCTTTTGCTGTCATCAGACTTTGTTTTAACATACATTCATACTGTTCAGGTCTGCATTTCAGCAGCTCAGCAATGAAAATCCTTCTTGGTAACTTTCCTCCATTACATAAGCTTGTGTTACACTCTAAAGGGTTGCCTGAGTGCACATTGTCTCTCATATACTAGCGGTACAGGAATGTTGCAAGGATTCATGCATGGGTTCCCAATTGTGGCTCTTCAACTGTCATTCAAATAGGATGGTGCTCAGGAGGCGGAGACCAGAGAGAAGGTGTCCATCTGCTCCTCTAAAACATATTTATCGAAAGCATTTTAATACATATTTCACATCATCCGTAACAACTTCTAAAGTGCAAGTGCATAACAGCATACAGTAGATCTAATCATCCCAAATATTGCGTTCACACATTAGTCTGTATTTTGGATATACCGATGCTGTGTAGTTGAAAGTGCCTAAGTGCATACATTTAATACCTACCAAGTGTATCATACCTCATACCTTACATATAGCAATACAAAACAACTTTTGAATTGCAAATGCATAGACGCATACAATACTTCTCTGTTAAAAAAAACATCATAAAAGGATACAATACAAACTAAAAACAGTTATCTAGAAAAATCACAGTGGTAAAATATATGAGACAAATTAATTGTTCTGACAACATTCTTCATTTAGTAATAATGCTCCCTCAATGAATGAATAGACAACATAAGCAGCCCGTTTGTTCGGCACAGAGCACAGGTATTTTTTCACGTCAGTTTTTGTTCTGCAAATATTCTCTTTTAGTAGTGAAATTAAAAGCATTGATCTAAGGATGCGGTGTGATACCAAGCAGAAAAATGGGAAATTAGTGAGCTCACTAGGGTATTTATCATTGCAGGGACAAAGAGCGCTCAAATGATGACCATTGATGTATGCACAATGGCTCATCACAGTGGGTATGGATAAGCAGTTGGCCTGTAAACTGAATAACACACTCCTCTTTAATGGACTCAGGAACCATCGTACATAGGTAGCTTTTGCCTGACGACATCCATGTGCAAAATAAAGAGAAGCTGAGTTCTTCTCAATCTCAATGCTATGGCGCTGATTTCTTCTCTGTTCCATATATCTCGAATGAACCAAAGTTACATCCTTTTTTAGTATATTAGAGAAGGAGCTGAATAGTTTGATGAGACCAATGGAATTAAACTCATTTTTTAATTGATTTAGCCAGGGAATTTTGGTACATATATCAGAGAGCAGTTCTTTCATAATATCATATGTCAGATATGGCCTTGGATTTGACCATAGTTTAATGCAGAATAACAGTGGTTTGAGGCTGATACGATTGCTTATATGTTCCAAACCAGCATACTGATGTAGCAAATGTATCAAGGCCCTTTTTGCAACTCCGAAAAGATATTGTAGGAAGATATTTTCTTTGATTTGGATGATGACACAGGAGAAAACCCTGTAGTTGAGCCCCAAATACACTAATTGCGATGTGTCTGGCCTGTTAGATGGGAAGTATAGAATCAACGGTTATGCCACCAATATCTCTGTGAAAATTAATGATTGCTCCATTTTCCCAAGCAATTTTAGTGGCAGAAGAGTTAATACGATCACACCGTTCAGCAACCTATTAAAGATTTTCTCGAGATATGTACATTTGGAGACACAGTATTTGCTGAAATACAGGGTAGATTACCGAAAGGCTCGCCCACAAACATGAGGTTAGATTTGTTAGTATTCAAATCCACATATGACATATCCAGTAATACGTTTCTGCAGAGCCTTTGGGTTTCAGGCCAATAAAACAGCATTGTCTACATAGGATAGGACACAAATGATTTTGCTTGCTATTCTAGACATGTCCATTTAGCTCTAATGAACGTGAACTCCCATGAAGATTAAATAATAGCGGAGCCAGCACACGCCCTGGCCTGACTCTAGGAAGCACATAGACAGATGATGTTACCTTGCCCGTACTACGCAATCTCACTGCAGCAGAGAGGTTGATATGCAAATAAATTAACACATTTAAGAGTGGCCAGGGAAAACCAAGGGAACGCATAGTATGTCATAGGTTATGCCAGTTTATGCTATCAAATGCTGAGCTCAGGTAGGCTGGGCCTACATGTCTCCAGACATACTTGTCCAGTATCAGCATAAGTTTGAGGACCTTCTCGACTGGCCCAATTCCTGCTCTAAATCCATATTGTGATTCTGAGAGAATATTCTTAGACTGTGCCCAATCAATTATACGCTTGTATACCACCATAACCAGCAATTTAGCTGTAGAATCAATTAGTGTAATTGGGCGATAACATCTTGGGTCCAATCTATCGCCTTGCTTGATTATTGGTATTATTATTGACTCCTTCCAGCTGAGGGGAATGTGGTTGTTATCTGTTATTACATTAAAGTTCTTGGTAAATACAGGCACCAATATCAAGTAATTATTCTTGAATGCACCCAATGCAATCAAATCAGTGCTAGGAGCTTTGACTTTGAGTGAATAGACCAGGAATGTCTGGTAATAACCTCCCATTAACTGTGCATATTCCCATTTCTGATAATCGAAGAAGAAACAATTCACTGACCTTTCATGTAGTTTCTGTTAATCTAAGAAGAAACAATTCACTGACCTTTCATGTAGTTCCATCCAGCATACTGGACGATGGAATGTTTTAAGCAATGTCTATTTCCTTAGACACACAGCCCCCTACAATACAAAAGCCCAGCCTTAAGTTAAAATCTCCCCTGATTATGAGCATAGATCTATTCCTACAATTCGAGAGTTGCTGAACACTAAGGGCCCCATTCATTAAATTATTTGCATGGAAAATAGGGTACTTGTGCGTCAAACTGCGCACAAATCTGTGTTTGTCGATTCAAGGAATCGAATGCGCGGTACCTTTCCTGGACTTGCGTGAAGTTCGCGTAGGCTCAGCACAACTCTGCTAGCCGTCGAGGGCCTTGCACGTGACTCCATGCAGAGCATTGGCGTGGCTTGCGCAGAAGGCTGGGAAGGGGGCGGGACATCAAAAATGAGGAAGAACTTGCTAAAAAGTGCGTGTTCCGAGGGATGGCCTGGAGCCAGTCCCTCGCACACCCACAATTGCGCGGCACGAGACATTTTCATGGATTCCATCGTACAACCTCTCGGCCAGGAAAGTCCTTCATACTATCCGCCACCCGAAGGCAGGCGTAAGTACACTTGCGCATAGGAATCTCAGCATGGTGGTGGGTTTGTATGTAGGATTATTGGGTGCATGTACGCAACCAGGGTTCCAATCCAATGTAGGGGTGCGCATACACATTATAGCGGGGTGCAGGAACGTTTTACGGGGGTTCACATGCAGATTTTTTGAGATTTCAAACATGTTACAATTGTCCATACGCATGTTGTCGGGGTGCTGCATACAGTTCCGGGGGACCCTGCACAGGGTCCCCGCTATGCAGTCCTGCTTGCGGGGGACCCCACGCACTTTTTGATGGGTGCATGCATTTGCGCCCGGGGGAGCACGCAAAGGTAGCTGTACTGGCAGTTTTTGCTTTGCGTGGTGGTGTGTCAGGGCCTTCTGGGCACGACTTGCGAATACGATTACTTTGCGCAGTAAATTCCATGAATATGCGGGCTTGCACAGTGTCTTTCTCAGAGTGCGGCGTGTGGGATTTCTGCGCACATTTCCATGAATCGGCCCCTAAACCTGTTAAGTGCTTTTAATAATATCTTAATATCTGAGCTCGAGGATGATCTAGAAGTGTATGATTGTCAGCTGTTTGCCTGGACTATCTCTAATACTAACACTCAGTTCTGTGTTCAAAAATATTTCTAAGATACAGGTGACACATACATTCTTATTTATTTATTGTGCATTTGTAAGGTGCTTATACAGCAAGACATTGTGTTTCAAAGCGCCCCCAGGGCAAAGGGAGGGAACAAGGTACAAAGGAATTGAAAACAATAATGAACACAATACAAGTGGTCCTACTAGGCCTTGTGAGCATTCGAATCATGCAAGTGCAGAAAGAGAGAATATGCATACCATGCCGTTCAACATGGAATTGATTTAAAAAAAACTATAATTGCCAACCTTACTACATTTCTATCACTATCAATGTTCAATGTGTCAAAATATGATGGGCCAAAAACAAATTCAACAATGTGTTGTTCAGACTACAACAGCCCTTCATTACTCATGTTTAAACAAAATGTACAAATGTGTTGCGATATAAATACAAATGTTTAATCAAGTGGCAAGACTTGTTTGATATTGTACAGAAAGTTATGATGCATACTAGAAGATATGTTTGTGTACATTTATATCTAGACATATGCAATCTGGCATTTCTGCACAAAGCGAACATGCTATTATCTGGTCTCACTATTAACCCGAATGTAACCTTACTGTTTTAATTGTGCATGCTTCAGTCTTTCCTTACTGCTGGATGGGGATAATGTAAACGGGTTGTGCTTAACTGGTCAACATGGAATTCGCCCAAAATGGAATTTGCCTTTATGGTGGTAACAGGGCATTCTGGAATCTAATGCTGATGTGTTAAATGGGAATAACGCAATCTGATATTAATGCCCTAAATGGACATAATGCATTCTGGCAAAGGTGTGCTAACTTGGCAAGATTGAATCAGGAATTGCTGTAGTAACTGATCATGCGTAACGTTGCTTTGCTGTTGTAACTGAGCATAATTGAATCTGCCCTTATTGTGCTAAATGGGAACCCTAAAATGTGGCCTTAGTGTAAATTTGGATGAATGGAATCTTGTCTTTGTATTCTGAATGTAGCGTTGCACTCCTGAGCTCACTGAGAACACCATAATCTGCCCTTACTTTGCTAAATGGTCATGGGCAATGCCATTCTCATCGTACCAGGTTCCAACCTGCTTTTCTGACCACAGCTCAGCTTTGTACAGACCTGTTCCTGACAGATGAGGATGAGGCACATAGTCTCTTGTTTGATGCACAAAAAGTGTTACACTTTTGTCTGGAACTGAAAATGTTATGCACATTATGCATAACTGTAAACGATTGCAATGTGGCAAGGGTATGTAGAAGCCCTGGCTTTATTTATTTTGATTATTATTAACCTTATGTGGTAATCCATCTCATAAAGGCTTGTCAGCTAAACAGGCCACCCTTTCAAAAAATTCCATGCCAAAGTATAGTGTACATCAGTGCCCTGCTGCATCAGCCTAGTGATCTGTGACAGCAAACTCTCTACAAACAGAAGTTGCATTTAAATCTGCACCTCTGACCCAAAATCATAATAATTATAAAGAACTATCAGTCTGGTGGCAGGGTAATTTCTAATGCTAAGCAAAACCTGGGTTTTGGTATGGTGACTGATAGTTCACACAATTATTAAAAGCCACACTGGTGATATATTATGCACATTTCAAAACTATGAGACCAGGCAAGCCATGGAAAGGCTATGTGGATTCTATAGTCAGACTGGCTGTCTCTACGCAGTCAGCAGGACAATGTTCAGGAAGGATGTGCCTCCTCTTATGCCTTTGGGGGTTCGGTATCACCCTGAGGTGAAGGACTCCTGCAGATGCAGCTAGTCTCCGCGGGGTGGGGTGAAGTGGAAAAGGTCTACTCTTGCCCATGAGCCCCTGGACTGGGACTCATAGCACCAGATGAAATAAAGCAGCTGGATTCCTGCATAATACTGCTTCCAACCATCCTTGAGTCAACTTTGTTCAAATGCCGTCAAACCACCAGGACATGCAGTGCTGCTTTGGCACTTCTTAAAACCTTCTTCAAACCGCTGTTGCTGTATTCATTAAACCACTGCATTGTACCAAGCAGTACATGTCACCTGTTCAGCTCGAATAACCAGCTCACTGCTACGGATGACTTGGAACTGTTGCTTCTTTAAAAATCAAATATACCCATCAGGATCACAGCTTTTAACCACCCTGGACTTCTACTCGAACTACTGAAAGCAGTGTGCCAATTGACTACACAACCCAGTCATTTCCAACATCTCAAACTGATTCGACCTTTGAATTGATCCTGGTGAGCACTCTGAACTGCATCGCTCAGATGCCACCTTCAAACCGCATGGAGCTACGATTCAAACCAAGTCAAAGCCAGCTCGCCACGTGGACCAACATGGCTTGCTACATCTGAACCTGGTGCAACCAGCCTCTTTAAGCCTGGTTTAATGCTGTGAAAGTGCCTAGGAACCGTTGCAGGTACTTGTGAGAGGTCCAGAACCCATGGTCCACTTTTGGGTCCCCACAGACTGATAAGCCACACATGTGCACCTTTTGTACAAACACATATCATTTTGATTGACATTGTTGCCAATTATTGCCTTTTGCCACTGCTTTATTTCCCATAGTGCTTACATCATCTACATTTTGCATATTCTGTGTTCTTTCCACAGGGGTGAGTTTTTCCAGTACAGTTATTATGGGCAATGCGGCATGGGCATCCCACAAGCGAGGCAGGGTAACTGCTGTTACCATCGGCAGCTGGGAGAGGGGCAGCCCCAACCCCCCGTGCCTGCTCCTCTCCTCCCCCCAGCTACGGAGACACGCAGTCTCAGCAGCACAAAAGCCACGGAAGGGTAAGGTGCGAACAGTCATTGCACCCTTCCTCCAAATAGCAAGGTGCTAAGTGCCATAAGGAAAACAACCGTCAGGCAGGGCACAGGTAAAAAAGATCTGCCCCCACCAGGGGGTCAGACAGTCAGCTATCCGGCCGGGGGCTGCGACAACAGCACCCCCCACCACATACACAACAAAGACCCAGGGCCTCCCTGGGTCCTATAAATGAGAGCAGCATGCTCAGAGTAAACACAATCTGTTTGTGGACCCTGAACGGGGACCCAAGCAAACAGGAGGTTCACTGTTTACTCAGTGTCTTCCAAATCTTCTTGCTTCTTTAGCAATTCTTGAAGTTTGCTGTACATCGCAGTGTCTTTTTTCCTTCCTGAACATTGTACTGTTCAAAGCAATTGCAATGCAGCCTTAACGAAGGAAGAAGCGGCAAACTGAACGGCCAGCACAGACGCTGTCAACTTCAACATTTTCAGCATTGAAGGCAAAGAGAGCGGCGAGTGTGTCCAAAACAAAACAAACAAAGACGCGTGCTGTGGAATCATCCCCAAAACCAGTGCGAACGAAGGAGAGAGTGGCACTCGAACAGCACGGCGTGGACGGCTTCCGATTCAACAACTTACAGGTGAGCCACATGTCTCCAGACATACTTGTCCAGTATCAGCATAAGTTTGAGGACCTTCTCGACTGTCCCAATTCCTGCCCTAAATCCATATTGTGATTCTGAGAGAATATTCTTAGACTGTGCCCAATCAATTATACGCTTGTATACCACCATAACCAGCAATTTAGCTGTAGAATCAATTAGTTTAATTGGGCAATAACATCTTGGGTCCAATCTATCGCCTTGCTTGATTATTGGTATTATTATTGACTCCTTCCAGCTGGGGGGAATGTGGTTGTTATCTGTTATTACATTAAAGTTCTTGGTAAATACAGGCACCAATATCAAGTAATTATTCTTGAATGCACCCAATGCAATCAAATCAGTGCTAGGAGCTTTGACTTTGAGTGAATTGGCCAGGAATGTCTGATAATAACCTCCCATTAACTGTGCATATTCCCATTTCTGATAATCGAAGAAGAAACAATTCACTGACCTTTCATGTAGTTTCTGTTAATCTAAGAAGAAACAATTCACTGACCTTTCATGTAGTTCCATCCAGCATACTGGACGATGGAATGTTTTAAGCAATGTCTATTTCCTTAGACACACAGCCCCCTACAATACAAAAGCCCATCCTTAAGTTAAAATCTCCCCTGATTATGAGCATAGATCTATTCCTACAATTCGAGAGTTGCTGAACACTAAGGGCCCCATTCATTAAATTATTTGCATGGAAAATAGGGTACTTGTGCGTCAAACTGCGCACAAATCTGTGTTTGTCGATTCAAGGAATCGAATGCGCGGTACCTTTCCTGGACTTGCGTGAAGTTCGCGTAGGCTCAGCACAACTCTGCTAGCCGTCGAGGTCCTTGCACGTGACTCCATGCAGAGCATTGGCGTGGCTTGCGCAGAAGGCTGGGAAGGGGGCGGGACATCAAAAATGAGGAAGAACTTGCTAAAAAGTGCGCGTTCCGAGGGATGGCCTGGAGCCAGTCCCTCGCACGCCCACAATTGCGCGGCACGAGACATTTTCATGGATTCGATCGTACAACCTCTCGGCCAGGAAAGTCCTTCATACTATCCGCCACCCGAAGGCAGGCGTAAGTACACTTGCGCATAGGAATCGCAGCATGGTGGTGGGTTTGTATGTTGGATTATTGGGTGCATGTACGCAACCAGGGTTCCAATCCAATGTAGGGGTGCGCATACACATTATAGCGGGGTGCAGGAACGTTTTACGGGGGTTCACACGCAGATTTTTTGAGATTTCAAACATGTTACAATTGTCCATACGCATGTTGTCGGGGTGCTGGATACAGTTCCGGGGGACCCTGCACAGGGTCCCCGCTATGCAGTCCTGCTTGCGGGGGACCCCACACACTTTTTTATGGGTACATGCATTTGCGCCCGGGGGAGCACGCAAAGGTAGCTGTACTGGCAGTTTTTGCTTTGCGTGGTGGTGTGTCAGGGCCTTCTGGGCACGATTTGCGAATACGATTACTTTGCGCAGTAAATTCCATGAATATGCGGGCTTGCACAGTGTCTTTCTCAGCGTGCGGCGTGTGGGATTTCTGCGCACATTTCCATGAATCGGGCCCTAAACCTGTTAAGTGCTTTTAATAATATCTTAATATCTGAGCTCGAGGATGATCTAGAAGTGTATGATTGTCAGCTGTTTGCCTGGACTATCTCTAATACTAACACTCAGTTCTGTGTTCAAAAATATTTCTAAGATACAGGTGACACATACATTCTTATTTATTTATTGTGCATTTGTAAGGTGCTTATACAGCAAGACATTGTGTTTCAAAGCGCCCCCAGGGAAAAGGGAGGGAACAAGGTACAAAGGAATTGAAAACAATAATGAACACAATACAAGTGGTCCTACTAGGCCTTGTGAGCATTCGAATCATACAAGTGCAGAAAGAGAGAATGGGCATACCATGCCGTTCAGAATGGAATTGATTTTAAAAAAAAGTTGTAGCAAACTATCATTGCCAACCTTACTACATTTCTATCACTATCAATGTTCAATGTGTCAAAATATGATGGGCCAAAAACAAATTCAACAATGTGTTGTTCAGACTACAACAGCCCTTCATTACTCATGTTTAAACAAAATGTACAAATGTGTTGCGATATAAATACAAATGTTTAATCAAGTGGCAAGACTTGTTTGATATTGTACAGAAAGTTATGATGCATACTAGAAGATATGTTTGTGTACATTTATATCTAGACATATGCAATCTGGCATTTCTGCACAAAGCAAACATGCTATAATCTGGCCTCACTACTAACCCGAATGTAACCTTACTGTTTTAATTGTGCATGCTTCAGTCTTTCCTTACTGCTGGATGGGGATAATGTAAACGGGTTGTGCTTAACTGGTCAACATGGAATTCGCCCAAAATGGAATTTGCCTTTATGGTGGTAACAGGGCATTCTGGAATCTAATGCTGCTGTGTTAAATGGGAATAACGCAATCTGATATTAATGCCCTAAATGGGCATAATGCATTCTGGCAAAGGTGTGCTAACTTGGCAAGATTGAATCAGGAATTGCTGTAGTAACTGATCATGCGTAACGTTGCTTTGCTGTTGTAACTGAGCATAATTGAATCTGCCCTTATTGTGCTAAATGGGAACCCTAAAATGTGGCCTTAGTGTAAATTTGGATGAATGGAATCTTGTCTTTGTATTCTGAATGTAGCGTTGCACTCCTGAGCTCACTGAGAACACCATAATCTGCCCTTACTTTGCTAAATGGTCATGGGCAATGCCATTCTCATCGTACCAGGTTCCAACCTGCTTTTCTGACCACAGCTCAGCTTTGTACAGACCTGTTCCTGACAGATGAGGATGAGGCACATAGTCTCTTGTTTGATGCACAAAAAGTGTTACACTTTTGTGTGGAACTGAAAATGTTATGCACATTATGCATAACTGTAAACGATTGCAATGTGGCAAGGGTATGTAGAAGCCCTGGCTTTATTTATTTTGATTATTATTAACCTTATGTGGTAATCCATCTCATAAAGGCTTGTCAGCTAAACAGGCCACCCTTTCAAAAAATTCCATGCCAAAGTATAGTGTACATCTGTGCCCTGCTGCATCAGCCTAGTGATCTGTGACAGCAAACTCTCTACAAACAGAAGTTGCATTTAAATCTGCACCTCTGACCCAAAATCATAATAATTATAAAGAACTATCAGTCTGGTGGCAGGGTAATTTCTAATGCTAAGCAAAACCTGGGTTTTGGTATGGTGACTGATAGTTCACACAATTATTAAAAGCCACACTGGTGATATATTATGCACATTTCAAAACTATGAGACCAGGCAAGCCATGGAAAGGCTATGTGGATTCTATAGTCAGACTGGCTGTCTCTACGCAGTCAGCAGGACAATGTTCAGGAAGGATGTGCCTCCTCTTATGCCTTTGGGGGTTCGGTATCACCCTGAGGTGAAGGACTCCTGCAGATGCAGCTAGTCTCCGCGGGGTGGGGTGAAGTGGAAAAGGTCTACTCTTGCCCATGAGCCCCTGGACTGGGACTCATAGCACCAGATGAAATAAAGCAGCTGGATTCCTGCATAATACTGCTTCCAACCATCCTTGAGTCAACTTTGTTCAAATGCCGTCAAACCACCAGGACATGCAGTGCTGCTTTGGCACTTCTTAAAACCTTCTTCAAACCGCTGTTGCTGTATTCATTAAACCACTGCATTGTACCAAGCAGTACATGTCACCTGTTCAGCTCGAATAACCAGCTCACTGCTACGGATGACTTGGAACTGTTGCTTCTTTAAAAATCGAATATACCCATCAGGATCACAGCTTTTAACCACCCTGGACTTCTACTCGAACTACTGAAAGCAGTGTGCCAATTGACTACACAACCCAGTCATTTCCAACATCTCAAACTGATTCGACCTTTGAATTGATCCTGGTGAGCACTCTGAACTGCATCGCTCAGATGCCACCTTCAAACCGCATGGAGCTACGATTCAAACCAAGTCAAAGCCAGCTCGCCACGTGGACCAACATGGCTTGCTACATCTGAACCTGGTGCAACCAGCCTTTTTAAGCCTGGTTTAATGCTGTGAAAGTGCCTAGGAACCGTTGCAGGTACTTGTGAGAGGTCCAGAACCCATGGTCCACTTTTGGGTCCCCACAGACTGATAAGCCACACATGTGCACCTTTTGTACAAAGACATATCATTTTGATTGACATTGTTGCCAATTATTGCCTTTTGCCACTGCTTTATTTCCCATAGTGCTTACATCATCTACATTTTGCATATTCTGTGTTCTTTCCACAGGGGTGAGTTTTTCCAGTACAGTTATTATGGGCAATGCGGCATGGGCATCCCACAAGCGAGGCAGGGTAACTGCTGTTACCATCGGCAGCTGGGAGAGGGGCAGCCCCAACCCCCCGCGCCTGCTCCTCTCCTCCCCCCAGCTACGGAGACACGCAGTCTCGGCAGCACAAAAGCCACGGAAGGGTAAGGTGCGAACAGTCATCGCACCCTTCCTCCAAATAGCAAGGTGCTAAGTGCCATAAGGAAAACAACCATCAGGCAGGGCACAGGTAAAAAAGATCTGCCCCCACCAGGGGGTCAGACAGTCGGCTATCCGGCCGGGGGCTGCGACAACAGCACCCCCCACCACATACACAACAAAGACCCAGGGCCTCCCTGGGTCCTATAAATGAGAGCAGCATGCTCAGAGTAAACACAATCTGTTTGTGGACCCTGAACGGGGACCCAAGCAAACAGGAGGTTCACTGTTTACTCAGTGTCTTCCAAATCTTCTTGCTTCTTTACCACAGAACCCGCCCACCATATAAAAAGGGAGAAGAACAAAAAGAAGTACAAGGCACTGTACGGTGCCCACAACAAGTCGTGGGACACAAGAAGGCGGCATGGGTCCGCGGGGGTAACCTCAGGACCCGGTGCCCAAAAGTATGATACCATCATGATATGTGATATTGTTATTACCATAACCCATATCTCTACAAAAAATCCTACGGCCTTTTATTGCCAACACTTGAAACAAGCTGTGAGCCTATCATTATGGGTGAGGGTTTGGGGTTCGGCCATTACTAATGCATGCATATGGGTTCACCAGTTATTGCATATTGGTGTGTTAAATTAGAGTATATATATTTTTACTGAAACTTGATTGGACATTCCTTTATTTTGGACTGTTGTACTATTTCTGTTTGGGTTGCTACTGTCATGATATTCACACCCCTCTTGAGAGTGTAGCTTTCCCTTCGGTTAACGTTACCACAAAAGACGAAGGAGGTAAATCTCTTGACTGTGCCTGTTTCAACTTTATAATTGGGATCACTGGTGGTATGTGGTAGTGTGGGGGCTGAGTAGGCGGTTTAGCCACTACTCATCCTTGTACTCCTGCAGGGCTGTAGTCATTGCATCACATTAACAACAAGCTGGATGCCTGTGTGAACATTGATTAGGAGGATGCAAATTTATTTCACAGGGTACTTGGGGGAGTGTCTAAGCCTTGAAAGTAGTACAACTGATTATACAGTATCTGAAGTTGCACCATGCTAGGTCTGAAATAATCAACTAATCCTGGCTTTTAGTTGCACATTATAGGGCACTTTTAGTCCTGGGTTTATAAATTGTACAGCAAAATGACATGCTTACAATGGCAGGACTTACAGACATAAGACCTGTGTTTTTGTATATGTGTATGCAGAATTAACCATGAATGCATTATGTGGGTGACAACAGTGGACAGGGGCTTGTCTGCATTACTAGCTTTTGAATTCCCACACTTGTGAGTTATTTTGCTGTTGTGCTGCCTAAGAGAAAACATGTACTTATGTATGTGTAAATGAATGCAAGGGATTACAATTGCGCACACCTAGCTAGCAAGCGGTTTAGTGCAACAATAACAAGGGGGGGGGACACACACACAGAACATTAGAGGAAGCAGGCAATGGGGGCCCATTTAGGGGATTAAACCATGGGGTCAAGAATCACATATATGTCGCTCTCCTGAGATCTTTGTAAAACCTGCATTCAGATGATTAAATTCTGGTCGGGTACTTCCTGCCAACCAGCCTTACACAGTCGATACATTAATTAGTATTTCGTTTGGCAACAAGATATATTACTAATTTCTGAAGCAATGAAGAAAACCGCTAAAAGCTTAAATGTTATCATGATCACAGACCACAGGAGTGAGCATACCAAAGTTCAAAATAAAACACACCCACACCAACTATAATGCTGTTAGTTTATGGGAACACGTGCCCTATGCTCACGTCAATTCAGTGCAGGCTGTGGTGCTTTCCCCTTTAGTTATCGATTGCCCTTATAAGATGTGTCTAGACTGCGTCATGACCGGATGCTAATAAAAGGAACTCCTGCATGCCTTAGAATGGTGGCAGACCCCAAGAATGGAACTGCTGTCTTTGTGTATCATTTTGAGACTGTGTGTAATCATGGTACTGCAGCCCCTGCTGACCTGGGCCCACCAGATCAGCATGTGTGGGCTGGGTCCGCCCAGGCCACTCTCTGACAGGCTGCCCCTGGCATCCCCGTTGCCCTGGCACCCAAACCCATATGACGGTATTACCTAAATTGACCGTGGCTGATTTGATCGTGGCAGACTTGACTGAGTTTGAGGAGGGGGGTTTTACCACAAATATATTTGGGGGTGGGTTTGGGCTAATAAATATCATAGGGGGCTTTGCAGTAAAAACAACACAAAAAGAAATAATTCGGTCAAATCGACCGTAGGCAAATACATTTGCTCAAACAACCCCAAACCCGTATGACCACGGCAAGCAGGGCCATCCCTGCAGCTCTATAAATCAGGGTGACCCTGGCAACTAAGGAAGGTGCTGGGTCCCCCAGTACTGATGAGGACGGCCTGTGTGCCCAGAGGGCTGCCCCACACCAAGGGCGATGAAGGAAGAAGATCCCTGCGATGTTGTGCGGCCACCCGGCTGCCTGCTGTGCCATGCTTAAAAAAAGAGAGAGCAGAAATTGCGTGCCCGTTGCTGCCACACTGAAGTAAAATCAGCTCCCGTGGAAGAAGTGATCTATCTCGCATTCACGTTGCAGCGTCCTACCCTGTGGAGAGGGAGACTCCGCTGCTGCCTGTCGGTTGTGTCTCCTCACCCAGCATCAGAGGAGGTGAGGAGCTGGCCCCATGACAATGGCAGTGTCGGCACATCATTGCTGTCCTGCCGGATCCCCCACTGAGATCCCGGCCTGACAGGCATTGAGCAGGGAAATGTTCTGTGTCGGGGGAGGAGGAAGAATGCAGCCATGCGGCATCCGCTGCTGTGTGATGTGGTGTGCTCCCACTGGGGCAAGAATGATGCTCGCTCCAATAATGGGAAACAAGGACGCGAGTACCCAGGCCCCTGCAAGCTGTAGTGTCAACTAAAGGCCCCCCAGAGCGATCCTGGGCCAAACAGCGGTGATTTATGTCCACTCGGAGACAGAGCTTTCAAATAAAATAAAGAGAATGAGGAAATGCAGCGCAGCACCCACTGCCACAGTAATTTGGCAAACTCCCACCCGATGGGAGAGAAGCAGCCTGTGCTGTGGCAGTAAGTGGAAGCTCCTGACTGGGAGATTCAGAGGTGGTGGGGTATCCGCTGCTGGGAGAAACAAATAAGAATGAAGATCTCCTGCCCAGGAGAGAGAGAGAGATGGGTGTCTGCTGTGTGTGCTCCGGAGTGGAGCGCAAAAGGAAAATAAAACAACTACTATGAAGGCTGGCACCAATCACCCCAACGCCATTTGGTAATACAGAGGGGAGAGATGCCATCCTGTAGAAACACTTTCTAGGCCCAACCGAGCTGCAACAACTGTCCATCAAAATGAGACCAGCTCCCATATCAGGCAGAGGGGGCGTATTGAATGAGATTACCAGTTGATGAAGGTGAACACCATGGCAGCCAAACACTATCACCGGCAAACAGGCAAAATGACTTTCATATAAGGACTTCCTGCAAAGCAAAACTGCAGTTTACCTTTGCCTATACATTTTATGGCTGGGAGCCCTTCGGATTCTGTACAGCATTATATATTAGACATTGCTGGAGTGCACCTGACCGCCAGTGCCAGCCACTCTGCCTGTCACCCCAATGCCTGTCAAAATCAAGAGGCATTCCTGCCAGGGGAATGAGAATCTTGGCCTGGCCAGGACCGCTGCCTCATCAAATCAAGTGCATTGGTTCCTGCCTGGGGGGGGGAATATGTGAATATCTCCTGCCTCTGGGAGGGAGAGAATGTGGGAGGCCTCCTGCAGCCGTGGGAAGACCACCAAGTGCAACTGCCCTGCTGACGAGTGGGCAGCCCCTGCCCCTCCGCCCCTCAAGTCACTCACCTGGCTCTCACCTCAAGAGAGTGCACTTGAGTCCAGGTCAGGAAGATGACCGCAAGACTTCATGCCTGGGTTAACACTCCTGCCTGGGGGGAGCCTAGAGGTGGCACAGTCTCTGTGCCGTTCTGTGTGCCGCCACCTGCTACAACCTCTTGCCTGGGGGGGAAAAGAACAGCAGGTGCCACTACAATAAGGTGATATTCCTGCCTGGCGGAGTGTGGCCCAGACACCCTGCCACCAGTGTCTCAATGCCCTACACTCCGCCGTCGAAGGATGTAACTCCTGCCTGGGGAGCCTTGTTGCTGCGTGGTGCTGTGTCTATGAAGCCAGCCTACCATCATGCCGGCGATGGCCGTGAGGCCATTCACTGAAAAGGTGCTCATGCAGCCTAGAATGGGGGTAAGGAACATTCTGCCACCCCATGCCCTGTCAATATGCAGAGGCATTCCCGCCTGGGGGAGCCTGAATGTGGCACAGCCCAGATGCCTTGCTGCCAGTGTCTTGCTGCCTGCCCCTACATCAAGGGACTAAGCATTGTGCTCTCGACTGTCCTGAACTGATACTAGTGCAAGTTTGAACTGGTTTCCTGCAGCCCTGCATTTATATGCCCAAAGTAGTCTCAGTAAGGATATTTATGTGAAGCTATGCTCCTGCAGATTGTTGGCATGCTCAGGTGGTGCCAGCAGCTGACAATGGTTTCATTCAGTGGTTGAAGTTCTCTTCTCCCATGTTTAATAAAGTGTCTTAGAATGTGGTAGAGCTGCCAACAGACCACCAGCAGCCCACCAACCCTGACTGTCACCGGTCGAATAAGTACAGAGTTTGCAACTGAGTACCAATGTGTGCGGTCATTGTTGTATCCTACAATTCCGAAGTGGTCCAAGTATTATTTTGTAAGGGGGGAATCAGTTAATATCCTGTGATATTTGGTTTTTGTTTGTTATGAAAAAGGAGGAGAGTGGTGTTTCCCCTTTAACTATGTGTATTGCTCTTTTAAGATGTGTCATGACTGCATCATGACTGGATGTTAAAAAAAAAGGAGCTACTGCACGCACGTGCCTTAGATTGGCGGCAGACTCCAAGAATGGAACTCCTGTGTCTGTTTCTCATTTCAGACCAACGCTGTGTGATCACGCTACTGCAGCCCTGCGGACCTGGGCCCTGTTGTATGGTGGAGGCTGGCCAGGGCCCCCACCCGCACACACACGCAGCCACGCATACACACACGAGGAACCACACGGGACGCGTGTGGACTGCTCGGGTCCCCGGCTCTAACTGCCGGGTGACTGTCTTTATTCCAACAGCGCATGCGCGAGCCTTGTTGCCACTCGTGCATGCGTAATAACTGCGTATACACTATGCAACATCCCTCCTTTTCCCCCAAACAAGAAACAATTATAACCAGTGCAATCAACATTAACAGTTCAAACTTAGACTAACAGTCTTTACCTGTTATGAGGCAGGGTCCATAATAAAGCATTGGAACCTCTGCGGTGACTTGCGCCCTGCCCGGCTCGGGTACCTGTGTGCCTCTTCTGGGGGCACCTCTGGTGTTCTTGGAGCTGCTGGCGGTCCATCGTCCCTCGGTGAATATCCTGCGTCAGACGCTGGCCCCTGCATGTTGCTCACGTCCGGGTTTGGCGCTGCCTCTATCCACTTGAAGAACGATGCATTCCTTGTGACCATTCCTCGGGCATTGGCTGCTGTGACCATGGACCCCTTGACGTGGGTCACTCCCAACGGCTGCGCTTTATAAGGTAAAGATAGCTTTCCTTCCGGCCTCCGGTTCCGAACCAGCACCGTGTCCCCCACTGCAATTTCCCTCTCTGATAATTTCCGCCAAACACTCTCCCACTCATTCTGGGCGGCCCTTTCCTCTCGTAGCCGGTTGCTGTCAATCTCTCCCGGGCTGCGACCTTCGATTTCGGGCAATAGCCCCTGGGTAGCTCACTTTAAGAGGGCTTCAGCTGGCGCGACCCCAGTAGACTGATGCGGGGTCATGCGGTACTCACGCAGAAAGTCAAACAGATTGTGTTGGAGTTCTTCCCCTCCATTCAGTGATATTCAGAACACTTTATTCAGCGTCTGCATGAAGCGTTCCACCTCCCCATTTGATTTGCCCTGGGCCAGAGTGGGGAGACCTTCCTATGCTTGATCCCTCTTTCCTCACAATACTGCGCAAACCGCTGCCCCTGAAACGGTGCTCCGTTATCCGAACATATCACTATGGGGAACCCATGTGTGGCAAACATTTTCTCCAGTTCCAGGAGGTGTGGTCACTGGCCATGGACTCAACCAGCTCCACCTCAGGATAGCGCGACCACTGGTCTACCACTGCTAAAAAGTACATTCCCCGGCCCGTGGACCAAAAGGGTGCATGCACTGTCCCTCACGGGCGTTCACTCCTTTTCATGGCCTGGATGGGCGGCCCTCTCTCCACTGGACTTGTTGCTTGGCAAGGGATGCATGCTTTCACAAACTCATCCACCCTGTTCTCCAGGTCCGGGAACCACACTTTCAACCTGAGGCGTGCCTTCGTCTTCGCCATCCCCTGGTGCCTTTTGTGTGTGAGCTGTAGGACCTTGACCACCAGTGCTCGTGGAATAACAATTTGGTGCCCTCTCAGTAGAGGACCGTCCTCAGCCACCGACAGCTCGTGGCAGGCCCTCCAAAGAGCCTGTAGATCCTTCGGTGCACCATAGTCCCTCCTGGCATGGTTCATGAGCACTTCGCGCCACTCCCCACTGGCCACAGCTTCCTTGATTCTCAGGAACACTTCATCCGCATTCGACTCCTCCGCAATCTCTTGGCACGCCAGGGCGACAGGCAGCGCCGATTCCACTACCAGGTGCACCGCTTCCACACAGTCTGCCACCTCCGCCGAGTCTCGGGCCGCCCCGCTCCCGGGTGGCGGGACAGATAGTGCGCTGGGTTGTGTGTGCCGGGACGATATAGCAGCTTGACGCCGTACTACATGAGTGAGAGTATCCACCTCTTGATGCGTGGTGTTGGCTTGGATGATGCCCCGGACATTATCGGAATCAGGGGCTTGTGGTCCGTCATGACCACCACAGGCTTGCCTAGAATGTAAATCCGAAAATGCTTGAAGCCCCACAGGATGGCCAGGGCTTTGCCCTCAATTTGCGAATGCCGCCTCTCAGTCTTGGTGAGTGCCTTGCTGGCATAAGCGATGGGTCGCATGGACCCTTGTGGGTCCGCCTGCATAAGCACCGCCCCAAGTCCCACCGGCTGGCGTCTACTACGATCTCCGACTCCCGGTCCGGATTGAAATATGCCATTGTCTCATGCCCCGATGGCGTTCTTGATGGCGGTAAACTCTGTTTGTTCCTTCCCCGTCCAGGTCCAGGCCACGTCAGTTCTGGTCAGAGCCCGCAGAGGTTCTGACAGAGAGGCCAAATCGTGAATAAATCGTCCACAGTAATTGACCATGCCCAGGAAGCTCCTTATTTCTGCGGGGGACTGCGGCGGGGCCGCTTCTTGAATGTCCTTCACCTTCTCTGGGTCCGGGGAGATGCCCCCGGCATGGAATGCAAAGCCAAAAAATTCTATCCGGTCTTTCAAAAATTCACACTTTTGCCAGTGCAGGGTCAGTCCCAGGCTACGGAGTCTCACCAGGGTGTTCTCCAGGCGCTTCAGGTGTTCCGCTTCTGACCTTGTGAACACCAGGATGTCGTCCGACATGTCATCACTCCTTTTAGCCCCGACAGGGCTCCACTGATGGTGTCTGGAAAACCTCCGCTGCCGACGAGAACCCGAAGCTGAGCCTCTTAAACTGGTACAGCTCCTCGTGAGTCCTAAAGGTGGTAATGTATCTCGACTCGGGGTGGAGCTCCAGTTGATGGTAGCCGGACCTCAGATCCAGTTTAGAGAAAACTCTCGCCCCCTGTAGCTCGCTGGCAATGTCATCTAGGGTGGGCGTGAGATGACGTTCCTGTTTGATCGCCATGTTCGGCAACCTCATGTCCATGCAGATGCGGACTGCTCCTGGCTGTTTGGGCTTAGGGGCAACCACAATTGGAGAAACCCAAGGAGTCGGGCCTTCCACTCTCTCGATAATGTCCAGGTCAACAAGTGTCTGTAACTCCTTCTCCACCTGTGCCCTCAGGTGGAACGGGTTTCGGCGATGCTTGAGTGCTCTTGGTCGCACCGACCCATCAATGTGGAGCCTGATGAGGTCCCCTTTCAGCTTCCGGATCCCTTGGAAGATGGCCTCGAAACGCTGCAGCAGCCGTTCTAGGTCTGTGTGATAGACCGCAAGCGTAAATTGCACTATATTTAGGGCTTTGGAGGCGGCACAGCTTAGGAGGGAGTGCGGGCTCACACTTGTCACGAAGAACCTCGCTTTAATTTTGCTCTGTCCATGGGACACTGGCGCCACAAACACACTCTGGATCGGAAGTGGTGTGTCTCCCCCAAAGGCATATATCAGTGCCTTGGATTCCGCCAACTCGGGAGGGCCTGGGAGTGCTTCATAATGTTCAGTCGCTAGCACACAGACTGACACCCCCGTATCTATGAGGACCGGGGTGGGAACCTCTCCGATGTTCACCGTGCAGGTCGGTTGTCGGCTCCCTCTGGGACCAGTGGCAATGCTTGAGATGAAGAACATTTCTTCTTCCTCCTCTTCCTCCTCTGCTATGTTCAGGTCCTGAAGGCCTTGCTCGACTAATGACACGCCCCTCACCCTCTGGGTGTTGCTCCCGCCAATTCTTGCTGGCCCTCTCGAGGCCGCTACCGGGGTGGATGCTCTGCACACCCTTGCGTAATGTCCCTGTGTGCCACATGACTTTGCTGGGCACTCCTCCGTGTGCGGTAGGTCATAGCCATAATAAGGGCATTGCTCGGCACCGGGGGACCATCCTCCCGCCTTGGTGTCCATCTCGCCCTCCCTGGATCAGAGCGCCCAATTGCAAATGCCTCTTCGCTCTGCGGTGTGTGGCCGCATCCATCTTCGCCCCCTGGCCTCCGCCAGTTCATAAGCTCTCCCTGTGTCCAGCATCTGTTGTAGGGTCAGACCAGGCTCTCTTAGCACCTGCCTCCGTAGCTTTCCCTGAACTGCACCCTTGCAGCAGTTGGTTCCAGACCATCTCCTCCTCACTCACTCATCTGCAGGAGCTTGCCAGGTGCCTCAGCCATGCACAGAACTGGTCCAGCGATTTCTCTTCTAGCTGCTTCTCAGCACACATGACAAATCTGTCAAAGTTTGCTATGGGAAGAAAATGGTCTCGAAGAGCCTGTTTCACGGCGTCATATGTGACCACCGGTATGTTGAGAGTCACAGATATAGTGGACCTCCGTCCCTGCAGAGTACACCATGATGGCAATTTTCGCTTCGTCATCCACCTCCCCAGAGGCCCTGAAAAACACTTCTAGTTTCTTGATCCACAGGAGCCATTTCGGCCCCAATTTGGATGGTGGGCCATGGTGTCAAATTCGGGCATGGGGGCCAAGGTGCTGTGCATCCTGCGTGGGACTGACGGAGGGGCACCCTCTTCTTCTCCTTCTTCACCCAGGGCGGTGGCAGGGTAAAGCACTCACAGGCTGTTGTTCTACGAGGGTGAAGAGATGATCCAGTCACCGGATGACATGGTGGAGGTTCAGCAGCGATGACATTTATGGAACCCAACCCAGTGGGTCCAGGTATGGAAAAGTCTTAGGCACCCCCAGCAGTTCTTCCTTCCTTTCTTTTTTTTTTTTTTTTGTTGATGCCACAGCCCTGCTGCAAGCTAGGGCTGTGGAAAGTTCCAAAAATTGAAGTGTAGGCACTGGGGATCGCAGCCGGCACACGAGCACCCTCCTGGGCCGCAACCGCTGCGATCCGCGTATGAACAAAGATGGCCACCGGCAGTGTGCGCGAGTTCGTGCCGACACAGAGCAAAAGCCTCTGTCTCCGATGCCTTCGGGGCCGAGATGAATTGCTCCGGAGTCATCCTCGTCGCCAGTGTTATATGGTGGGGGCTGGCCAGGGCCCCCACCAGCACTCACACGCAGCCATGCATACACACGAGGAACCACACAGGACACGTGTGGACTGCTCGGGTCCCCAGCTCCAACTGCCGGGTGACCGTCTTTATTCCAACAGCGCATGCGCGAACCTCGTTGCCACTCGCACATGCATAATAACTGCTTATACACTACGCAACAGGCCCCCCCAGATCAGCATGTGTGACCTGGGTCAGCCCAGGACTCTCTCCGACAGTGGGCCCCCGGCACCCAAGCTCGTGTGACTACGGCAAGCTGGGTCATCCATGCAGCTCTACAAGTCCGGGTGTCCCTGTCAACTAAGAAAGGTGCTTTTAACAATTTTAGCATGTGCCATTTGCAGACAAATGCAAGCACATTGCCTCAACAGACATAACTCGTGGATGTGCCATTGCTAAATATTTTACCATTCTTAAAACATGAAATCAGCATTATTTGTATACCCCTCCCATGCCAATATATAGCAACGTTACCAGCTGCGCAACGACAAGGAAATACAGAAATCTGCACCTGTCAAACACTGATGAATTGAGCGGCCTAGGATAGTGTACGTCAGCAACATTCTTCCGTAACCAGCGTGAGCACGTTGAAGCGGATACCGTTTGGAACGGTTCCAGCTCTGCCCTGTCCTCCCACGATAGGAAAACAAGCAGGCGTGATGGAAAGGCGTAGGGCGTACGTTTCAGAAACACGTCATGGATGGCTCTGCAGCTCTATACCCGGCACGGCTGCTACTTGCCAGTTTATAACCTGCCACTTGCATCAGCGTTCATTGCCCCAACATATCAGTCCACTGAATTGAGAGGCAGCTCGGCACTAACAGTGGCTATTGATCAAGTTGGGAGGGTGTGAGCTCGACTGTAATTACAGAAAACACCATTCCCAAGACAGCTCCATGACAGGTCTGTGTGGACGGGCTTTTCCTTTCAACAATGAAGATGGTTTGATTAATAAATTCGCCCATGCAGCTTATAGCAATTTTTCGCTCGCAAAATATAACTGTAAAATTTTCAAAAGTACCGCAACATTTCTTTTTATCTTTTTTCTTTGTACCACATTTCTAAATTGTTTTAAAAAGGTGCAACGTGTGATATTGTATCCAAAGCCCCACATATCACTGATATAAAGGAACTAACTGCAGGAGCTTGTTTTCAACCAAGAGATATAATAATAATACAGCAATGGATTTCTAGAAGTTTAGTAACAGCCTATTGCTAATGTAATTAAGCAAAAATGCTGCAGTATTTCAAAATGTGAACACCATTTTGAAATACATGCCATTTATTTTACGTGATTGATGAATGGCGATGAGAGCTCAGTTTGAAAAACAAGTACATAAAACCAAAAACACTGTAATGTGTTAGCAAGGACGCGGGCAAAATACTTCATGACAATTGTAATGCTGTCTGAAACAAAAATATCAGCTAAAATTCCTGAGGCTCGTTGTATTCTGCTTCATTCTGGCTGTGAACAGGAGGCATGCATTCACTGGTGAGCAAGTTTGTCTAACATGCCTGGGTTCATGATTTTCATGGGAATGGTTGGATGAGTTGAGGTTTATATTGCTGAAGTATTATAATGGGATGTTTGTATTTCACACTGCAGGGATTAACTATATACCCAAGTACCACCGACATGTGTCGTGGTGCAAACTTTATGGCCAGGTATTGTGGTAATATGTTCATGCCCAATGGAGCACTTTCATGGTAACCCCTATTGCAACGTATGGTGGGGAAGTCTCGCTAAGCTTAGCATGGGCCGTTTGGCCCAAATTGGAGGGCCTTTTCTGGAAGAAGATTCTGCGGCTGCCACAATGTACTCCCTCAGCATTGATAAGGCACGAGCTAGGAGCTGTGTCCTTATATGCTGTGGTTACGTGGAAAGCGCTCCTCCTTTAGCGCAAACTTTTACTAGAGAGCTAGCCTTCTCAATTTAAAGTCTTGAAAAAAGAAGGCAGTGAGTTGGGACTGGGTTGTGGACTCCTGGGCCAAGCACTGTACAAGAATATTAGCAAGAATACATTTGACGGAAAACCTGTTGCTTTCCAATCCTGAAGCGGTTAAAAAGAAAATCTGGCTTGAGGACTGAATTACGACATTAAATGAGAAATCACAATCTGCCTCTACCTGCCTTGCCATGACTGAGATCAAGGCTCTGAATAATGCACCCAAATATTTGATCAGATTTCCCAGTGTACGTCATCGAACAGTATTCATGAGGTATAGACTCAACTTGTTTCACACAAAAGAGGTTCTAGGTAAACGAAATCAGGTGGCTGAAGGAGAGACATCCTGTAGATTATGCAGTGATCAGATAAAACACTACAGCATGTAGTCCTTTTATGCCTGAAGTTGAGCGACATTAGAACATCTCTCTTAGGTGGTTTTGTAAGTGCATTCCCAGCATGGAACAGTGAGGAATGGTGGTCCGCCTTAGGCCAAGGGACTGATTTAAGTTTTAAATTGACACTTACATTGACAAGATTCTTAGAGGAAATGTTTAAAAAACTAGGAAGGGTCTAGGTCAAGTGCTGCCTATGAAGTGGAGAGAACCCCCTTGTTACTTATAATCTATCTTTAAGATAAACAGTACCTTCTTATAACTGTTTTTACACCTTGTGTTTTTATATGTTTCCTATGTATTATGAATTTGGCGGTAAATTGATTAATGTTGATTGTTTGTATTTACGTTATGTATTTCTTTTCTGTTCACGTTGCAAAGGTTTGAAATGAACCAAAGTTTTAATAAAAATGAAAATATTCTCGCTCAGTTGTTGGATGCATGAGGTGCCTGACCCCACGTCCAAGTGCTGGGGTAATGGTGATTATCCACAAGTTGATCTCTCTTACTGATAGGATGGTGTTCAGCCTCTACGTAGTTTCATGTTCTCTTTTATTACACTTCATTATTCCCTGATGTTATCTCTATTGTTTATTGCAAACACTCTGGTGCATCGCAGACCGCATGAACAGGTTCAAATCCATTTTGGGAAAAGGGGGATTAACCTTATGATGCGAAATATGGCATCTCGCTGGGAAGTGTGATGGCAGTTTCTTTCCCACGTGAGTGGGTCTGTGATATTTTATTTATTCTGAGTCTCGTGATGGAACCGATGATGGCAGTTAGAGTACAATTAATTTCTCTACATGTTGCTCTCAGGCTGTTAGTTCACCCTGTATCCAATGGAAAATTCATTTCTTGATGTAGCATAGTGCCTACAATAATGTCCTCCTACCCATTGTTTCTTTGGGGTACCTCATCACCACTTAAAGTACATTGTGGTTTGGGAATTTAATTTAAATGTAGGTTTTATCCAGAAAGGGAAAGGAAGATGTGGCAGACCTCTAAGGGTGCAGGGCGTCTCGTGTCACATTGGTTTCATATGGCAAAAAGGGTCTGCTAATAAGTTCTTCCACAAACGGGTAAACGAGGTAAGCGACTTGTGTCACTCACATGTTTACGGTGTATGCACTTAGTGAAGCGCTCTGTTTTCTGGTGCAAATCTGGCAGCAGGTATGCATTTAGGTTTTTCTTATGAAGAAGCAGGGATTGTACTATGCTTTTGGGGTCTTTTTCTTTTTATGTTGATATGATGCAAACTCATTATATGTTTCACTCAACCCTGTACGAAAGTACTAGAAGTATGACGCAAAAGCTATACATAACTATTCTTACCAGGTGATAGAGCTGTGGCCAAGGGCTTAATTTAAGTGGAAAATGTACAATTAAACCCACTTCTTAGTTTAACTGAGTGTGTGATCCTGGACAATTTTTTTTTATCTCACTCCGAGCTCTGAGTACAGCTCCCTGTGGGCTGCCGGTCACTTTGAAATATGCAGCTATTTACCATCGCCCTGCATTTGTTTGGCTTTCTTATAATGCATCTGACGGCTACCCACATATGCCTCACCAGCTTATAGAGATTGGAAGCACTGAGGCATAAAAACAATAAAGGGACATGACATGAATGCTATATTGAAGCAGCTTTCCACATTTGCCTGGTTCACCCGCACAGTTTTCGGCTACGTCCCTGCCACACTGTGCAAGAGAGCACATCCCCCATTGCACCAGGATATTTGGTGTGGGGTTGATATGCCTGATTTGTGATCCGGGCGACTGCGATTTGGATCTTCAGGTGCTCTGAACATCTTCACCATTGCAGGTGTGCAGGTCACAGAAATGGATTAGTGGAGAGGAGCACAAATATACATACTACAAAGAAAATTGGTGTTTTTGGGATGGAACGCTGCTGAGGAGTATGCTTCAAAGCACAGCCCAGGCAGCCAAAATGCCTTGTTTGCTGCTACCAAACCGTCAGAGCAAAATAGACTGAGACACCCGAAAATAAGCTACATTGGCCGGGAACGAACACTGGGTCAACTGCTTGGAAGGCAGCTCTGCTCACCACTATATCACCAATGCTTACTTAATATGTGAGCAGAGTTTTTATGGCTGGATTCACCTTAAAATATAGAACCCATATATATATATCATCATGGGCTTATTTGTAAGACCAACAGAGTTATGGCAGTATGACATTTTTCAGAACAAAAGATGCACAAATCCTTGTTAATTTGAAATGATGTATCTATGCCCCTCCCTCAGCCTACATCAAACATATCTCCCAACCTCTGGTCTTATCAGCAGCCAGTGGGCGCATTATGGTGGGAGGTGAAGGGAACATCCTAGCCAATCCTGACCGCGGGAATTATGACAAGCTTGCTGTGTCACTAGCCCTAGACAATGCCAGGTTTGCATCAGAACTGGGCTTTTTGTGAATTATTCCAGGAAAGAGCTGTTGCTGGACTTTTGCGAGGAACAACTAGCAAAGAGGCCTCAATCCTTGCATTGGAGAGAGTGGCTGGGACATAGAGAAGCTAGCTGGGACCCAAACCAGAGGAGCAGAAGGAATCTTGGTGCAGGCGGAAATCCCTGACTGAAAGCCCTTGACCAGACCTGTGCTGTCCTCAGAGGAGCCCTGCTGTTTTTCCTGACCAAAGCCTCCCATGTACGTAGATATCCCAAAGCCATCAATTGTGTGGGGAGCCACTTGCCTTTATACATTTCCATTAGTGGGTAGAGGGGGGTGAAACTGGGTAGGCCCTTCGCACAATGTATTAAATCTTACTCAAACGTATTTCCCCATTAGAATACCACCCCTCTGTTGAAATTAAATTGTGTTGGGAGCAGCCATCCTTAAACCTTTCCATTAAAGTGTGGGTAGGGGGGAAGATGGATAGATCCTTAGCACATTGGATTAAAGTGAATCAATTAATTCCCATATGGAATTTCACAGCTTGAATGTTGTTTGAATTCAAAACTAACAAAATGTATACCTAGTGTGTTATAGCTGGTACAGTCCATAAAGACTTGGTTGACAGTTTCTGAAATCTTTCACTTCTATACCAAAAGGGGGGTGTCCATAATCCCAAAAAGAAGTAATCCATAAATCAACACCTTTCAAGTCAGTGTGGAGGGTGTAAAATGATATTCCCCATTAATTTTAAACCAGACTTGCGAAGTGTTGTATCTCATCTGCGTGTGTGCTGCAAAAAGACATTTTTTTTTTGTTTTCATTTTTTTCTGACCTCAAACTATCAAGTCCTGCCTTTTATTTTCATGTGTGTTAAAAAACAATTTTCATTTTAGTTCCTTTTTCTCAACCTTGCCTTTTAAATCAGTAGCAAAACGACATTTCCATTGTTCTCACACTCCTTGCACCTTGCCTTTCAATCAAAGGGGTCATATTTAATTGAGGCCTGGAGGGTGGGGGTTGCTGGGAAAAAAGTATTGTTTCAAATTAAGTTATTTCTGGGGATCTTGTGTGGTATTGGGAATGTTTTCTATTGGTTACATTGAAATTAAATATGTGTAAGCTATTATCGCATGTTTCAAAATGTCACCTGGGTTGTTTTATATAACCAAGTTATTGTGTGATCTTGGGTGTTGCCACATGATTGGTGGCTGATGTTAGCATTGTGTCAAATATTAAATAAATATATATATATTTTTAGTACACACCGGCCTGGTTCCTAGTCCATTGGTGACACAGGGTATTTATTGGGATTGAGTGCAAGATGGGTTGGAGGCCTCACCAAATTAAACCTAATGCTTTATTGTGCACCATCTTGCTTTGGTCTGGTTTGGCCTGGTTCCTAGTCCGTTGGTGACACAGGGTATTTGTTGGGATTGGGTGCGAGATGGGTTGGAGGCCTCACCAAATTAAACCTAGTGCCTTATTGTGCACCACCTTGCTTTGGGGGAAAGGAACTCCCAGAGTTGCGAGTGACCGCATAATATACAGCGACAGGGAAAAAACGAGGCTACACATCACTAGCCCCACCATTATATACTCATTTAGTCCTACTTCTAGTCCATATACCAACACTGCAATTTCATCCTTACATAAATCCCATCTATATGTTCATCTAGGCATCATCTCATGTCAACACAAACCTTGTTGTGGGGGAGGCTGGCCCACTCCTTCATCCTCTTCCATACCTCCCTTTAGTCATTATACCTACTCTCCACCCCTTAGGTCAGCTGACCTCCCAGGTAGTTGATCATTTAATAAACACCCTGTCCACAGGTAAATTAGCAACACTTCTCCAGGCACGTGCATCTTTCTTTAACCAAAACACCTCATACACCACTCTTACAGATCAGTAAGTGCTATTTGGCTTTAGTTATGTACTACTGGAAACATTTTGAGAGAGGTTATGGTTGTGCGAAGTTCACCCAGGTTTTCGTTCCCAGGAAAAAATGCAGCTAATTTTCGGGCATTGAGTCTGTTTTGATCAGACGCTTTGCTAAGAGCAAAAAGTATAAAGGTAAGAAGTGAAGGCATACATTGGAACAGTGTACATATGATCATTTAATTATCTGCCCACCAGATTAAACGGTAGCGGGTCATGAAATATACAGGAGGAAAACCCATATGGGCACGAGAACAGCATACTATTAACAGTATTTCAATTCTGTGCAGTCATGAAAATGGTGTTAAAAAACTCCTGCCAATTATGGAATGTGCTTGTTTACGTTTGGGGCAGCTACCACAGCTGCCAGGGCAGGGACAAGTGTGCAGGGGATAGAGGTACATAAAGGAAGGTTGGAGATGTAATGGGTTACCGATAGATTCTTAATTACCTCCCTGACAGGCGCCACAGTGCATGACTGGAATGTGATATGGTTGAAGATTTTCTCTCCACTGAAATGGTTCAGTCAGCAGTATGGAACAATGTGAGAGAACTACAGACAAGTATTCCAGGTGAACTGCAAGTCATGTGGTTCGGGCAACGGGGAATGAAATGGGCAGACCTAGAGACTAGATTAAAGGTGCAGCTGGGAGGAAAAGGACATCCAGTGGCAATAATAATGCATCTGGGGGGAGTGACTGGGCACAGATTGGCAGGGGTCTGCTGCTCAAGGAGATGTGCGCCAATTGTTGGAGAATCAGCAAGGAAGTGGGCTTGTGTGAGCTCAGGGGGTCAGAAATGATACCCATATACCAACGGACAGGTGCAAAGTCTCCCACGGCGTTGGAAAAATCACAGAAGGAATTGAATATAGCAATGGCATAGTTCTGCAGGGGCGCAGGCTTTTCAACTATTAAAGAGAGTTTGATAAATCTGGGAGTGCTAGAGTTCTATGATAAGGATGGTGTTCACCGGTCAAGGAGGAAATGGACCTCTCTTACTCGACATAGAGGACGCACTGAGCAAACATGGTTTAAAAAAAAGAGAGGAGAAGATGGTGCGGGTGGCAAAGGGGTATTACCTCGTCCTTGTTATGGTTGTCACACAGACGATCGAGCAGTGCAGAAGCCTCTTTGCAGAGCAAATTAAATGAATAATCACCCCCTTGTATAGCCTGACACGGCGGGGGCCAAAAGGGTCATTAAACAGGTGCACCCCCGTTTTCAGCTTCCAGGCTTGACTAGTGAAATGAACGAAATAACAGTGCTCCCCACAGTCCAATACCAAGGGCACATGATTCATCCCGAGTCAGAGGCTCAGGAAGTATGGAGGAGCAAGACCTGGATTATGGAAAATGATGTGCATTGATGAACTAAAGCTGAAGGAATACCAATTGAGGGTGCGTAGGAAAGTAAGAAATATGAAGAATATGCCCTGCCGATCGTCTATCTCGACTTATCTGCAAACAAATAATAAAAGTTGCAGCCATTTGCAGCCTTGTTTTCCCACAAAAATGGACTGTGCTAAGTTTGTGGGCATCAGGGCAGAAAGAGCAGGGAAAGTATATTAACCAAAAAAGAAGGGGAGCTTCCGGTGACGGACTGCCCATGTTAGAACTTCAGCATTTTCCTGGAGGTGAATCCTCCACTTTACCCCCAAACCTGGAATATGGCGGTGAAGTAAAAGTGATGGTAATTCTGTTACTGCCCAGAAAAGTGGAATTACCACTACTTTTATACCACACTACCAAACTCGTAATGAGGCTCAATACAATTATACAAACTGTATGCACAACAAGGTGTGGGTTAATGCCCATGGTTATTCAGCATGGTATTTCCAAAGGCAGGGTGAGCGAGGTCCAACTCTGGATTTGCCACTGTGCCTTGGATGTCTGGAAACTGCAAAGAAACCACATCTGGAGAGTAGGCCCTGG
Source organism: Ambystoma mexicanum (assembly GCF_040938575.1). Classification (NCBI taxonomy): domain Eukaryota; kingdom Metazoa; phylum Chordata; class Amphibia; order Caudata; family Ambystomatidae; genus Ambystoma; species Ambystoma mexicanum. The sequence continues at coordinate 869,884,970 of NC_090922.1, forward strand.
AGGAAGTCAGAAAAGATTAGGGATTGGACCCCTGAACCTCACTAATTTACCATTTATACAGACTGGCTGCTCCAGTAACTTATTGATACACTGTAGAAGAAAAAGCGGTTCTAAAGATTGAGAGTAGACTCATGATAAATACATGGCAAAACCCTCCTGACAGGGAAGTTAATAGTTCCTTGGAAAACCCAAAATCTGCCACAGCTTAGTGGTTGCCACTAATCCTAAAAGTTAGTCATTCTTAAATGCTGGGTAGCATTTCCTTTTTTGGTACATAGCTATCATAGTGAATTCCTTAGAGACAAAGGGCCTGATTCACACAAAAAGCGATAACAGAGCTCAAAGTTTTAGCGCCAGCACTAAGACTGCACCACACAACAAAAAAGGCTCTGTCAGGGCCCTGGAGCAGCCCCAGCCATACACCTATCGATCCATGATGAACTCGTAACGCAGAAACTAATATCTGCCATGGCTAAGCCCCAAATACTCAGTAGACTTCAGTAACATTTGCCTAATAGCAAGACCACCACACCTGAGCCACTAATTCGCCCTGCCACACAAATCCACTCCCCGCCTCAGAAACGCCCTTCGCGCCTGCTTGCTTGATCAGTCCGACATCCGCTTGAGGAATGCAGATCACCGCCTATACAGAGACTTTGCTACTCCAGAGTTACGCTGCCTGCTTCTTGCCTCTGGTGCCCCCATTGGTCATGGTTCCCCTCACTTTATGTATAACGCACATGCCTGCCTTAAAAGTATTTTGAATCCTATGCTGCATATGTATATTGTATCTGTATGATTCATCTTGCCCACTCAGATACCGCTGAAACTCTAGAGTGGCGGTATGTGCCTATCGTCTCCTGCGCCCCCACTGTTCAAAGTATCCTGTGCCTTGTGTATAATATATCTGTTTGCTCTCAGTTAACGACCATGGTTACACCCCAAAGTTTAGTGGGTGATATTGCGTAACTCAGCTGTATGCCACTGGTGAATGACCATTGTTATACGTGATCACTTATTTGTGGAGCCATCATACTGTGCATTTGACTTTTACGCTTTCTCTGGCCATAGCACACAAACAATTAGTATCAAATCAGGCGCCAATCGCCACTAGCTCCGGCTCCTAATCTGCCATATGCAAGTTATGATAGGCTAGTGGATTAGCAAACCTCTCCTGTGCGTACTGCTAGGCCCGCACAGATTGACTGCGCACTCACAAGGACGTTACTAACTATTATAGCCTACTTGCTGGCAGTGATTCCTATATGCCCAGTGACTGCAGCATATACCGCTAACCACACCATTGCCTAAATAGTAATCGCCACAGTGTGGAGTGTGAGGGAGTGTTCCTGGTCTGGAGTCCTAAGGTGTTGCTGGTAAACCTGGAGTGTTTCTTCTCCGTTTACCTGGTCTGGGCGGAGCACTACTACCAGTGCTTAATCACTGCCCAGACGCAGAGTGTGAGGGAGTGTTCCTGGTGTGGAGTCCTAAGGTGTTGCTGGTAAACTTGGAGTGTTACTTCTCTGTTTACCTGGTCTGGGCAGAGCACTACTACTACTACCACTACTTAATCCCTGCTCAGACGCGGAGCTTCGCCGAGTTTGAGGGAGTGTTCCTGGTGTTCGTGGTGGGCCGTGGCTGGTCAGCTGACTACTTATTCTTGCCAGTCAACTGCCCAATGGAACAGACTGCACTCAAGTCAGCCAATACTGTTCAGCTGAAAGGAGGAGAACCTGTGGTGCCTCAAATGGCCGCAGGAACTAGAGCTCAGATGCAGCACGGCAAAGCTAATACCACGCTATAGGGAAGGGAAGAAGACCAATTTGAACCTTGCACCCTTACCCAAGTAAGTGAGGATCTAACAAAAGCAGTTGAAACATACCTGCAGCAATGTTATGGAAAAAAAAAACCACAGACCCATGAGGCTATTGACCACAAAAGTGACAAGGGCGTGTATGCAATGAAGGGGGAGGTGGGAGGTGGGGAGGTGTCGCACAGACAATGGCATGCAATTTTGGGTGACGCGGAAACGAGTTGCGAGCCCCCTGCCCCTGTCCCTGTCTTGTCTCTGGTCTGTGCTGCCTGGGTAAAGTTGGCTTGCTGTGCGCGTGAGAAGCTTGTGGCGGTGGCGGCGGAGGGGATGTTAGTGTCCTCCCCCTCTTGCATGGAGGGCCAGCCTCGTGGGAGGAGACAACTCAGAGCGAGGGAAGCGGTCTCTAAAATGAGTGTAAATCCACCAAAAAAGTTGTAAATAAATGAGTTAATCTAACCTGGTCGCCTACCTCACAACCTTGCCCTCCCACCGTAAGGTTCTTCTGCAGTGAGAGCCCAGTAAGCATTCACGGGCTGGACGTCTCCCCACCGGGCCTGTTTCAGGAGCTTGCCGCTTTGAACACAGGAGGTGGAGCGCCGGTAGGAGTGACAGGGGCCTGTGCTGTGGAGCGAAGTGCAAATAAAGAAAGAGGACTTGCGCAGCAAGTACAACTGAACTCGTAGTAAATATCATGCCCCAACTAAACAACAATGAGGAAAATGTTGATCAATTGTCTGAAAGTGGCAGGAAAAATGAGGGAAAAAGCGTCGATCTAGAGGATGAAAGAGAGGAAGATTTTCTCTCCACTGAAATGGTTCAGTCAGCATTATGGAACAATGTGAGAGTACAGACAAGTATTCCAGGTGAACTGGAAGAAATAAATAAGGCAGGGAGCCAAAGAGACTCCTTAGCAGTCACTGATCAAGTTATAAAGGATATTATCGCCATAAATGGGAGACTTAGTAATCAAAAGCAAACAGCAGATGTAACAGTTCACATTCAAAGCTCTATAGGAGGAGAGCAAGGTTCAGAAAAATCAGGAAATGAAAGACGTGATAATCCATATGAAAAAGACATTAGAGGAGAAGGAACAGCTTCTCAGAAAGAGAAAAACCTCAAAAAAGAAGGCGATTGGACCCTAGTCCCCATGTAACCGTGGCCTGCTCACAGAAATGCGCAACTAAGAAAGATAGGTGAGAACCAGACAGAATGGAAGCCTTTGACCTTTAGAGAAGAGATCCTCTGTCTCTTATACCACAGAAGAATCCTCTGAGGAAACGACCTCTGATTCCTCTTTCATTCAAAGGGAATTCCTGAAAGTTAGAAGGCTAAGACAAGGGATAAAAAGAGAACTATCCAACAGCAAAAGGAGGACTTGCGTGACATAGGAATGAGAACTGAGCAAAGTCTGGCTGAAAGGGTCTCTAATGACTAAAAACCTCAGATTATGTCGGTCATCGGAATCTCTTTGGCTCCTCTAACAAAACTATATGAGCAATTCTATGAAACACACAGGGATCAAAATACCATGCTGGCGCTCATGATCTCCAAATTATCAAAGATGGAGATGGATATGATAGTTTGGAAGCAAGAAGTAAAACATGAGAGGAAAAAAAACAATGACGCTAACAAAATGATTAGAGAACAATTAAAAAACAATGTTGAGGAAAAGAGGCTCTTTGCAGAGCTTGCAAGCGAAGCATTGATAATATTGAAGCAAATTAAATACATGGAAGATGCAAAAAATGGAGAAAGAAAAGAACAGAACTCAACAATAATAAAGGAAACAAAAGTGATCCAGTGGAAACCGGTGTCAAAAGAGCGATAGAATCCCAAAGGTTTCAAATGGACAGATCAAGCGAAACAGCTATGAATCCGGTCATAAAGATATCTGGCCTGAACTTGAGCCTTCCCTCTGAAATGCCTGAAACCGGTGTGGTGGACTTAAAGCTAGACCACGATAAGCAAACTATCTCCAGGGATCAAATAGCCCCAACCCCCGGAGAAGTTGAAGAGAGCTCTGACAGCCCCATGCAAGATCCCAAAGTCAATGACCTAGCCAATAATGAGCAAGTATCCACAACCTCTGAAAATGTAGAAGAAGTTGTGGAGGAAGGGAATCAAGAGGCCATTGTCGACGACACAGACATAAGAAAAACTAGCAAAAAAAAGGAGGCAACTGCTAATCCAAAGGAGGGACCAAATAATGGAATGAGGCAAAAGAAAACAAAAAATATGGTGCCAAACAAAAACAAAATGTCCAAAGGATCATGTAAGTTCCTGAGGAACCTGAAGGCCCTAAATGTAACGATACGTACTGAGCAACCTGTAAATAGGAAAGGGACCAAACAGGACTAAAAATTGGCCAAAGCAGCTCAGCAAAAACGTTCTTGATTGAAGAAGATCTTGGTGGCTCAGAAGAAAATGAAGCGGAAGAACTAAACACAGATGACCTGTTGAATTTCTCTTGTAGCGTCAGAATTGGATCAAAATATAATGGCAGAAAACGTTGAGAGAAAAAATGAACTAAGAGCCTTACAGAAAAGAGTCTGTACCTTTGTCTCACCCCCAAAGAGCGTTCCCAAAATTCAAAACTCGGAAGTGAACAGAAAGGAAGTTAAAGAAATATTTTTCACATTAGAAGAAAGAAGGGAAAAAGACCTGAATCTGGGTGAGAACAAGGACAAACAAGGGCAAAAGAAAATAAGAATGGAAACTTGTGATGACAAACAGAAGAGAGTCAAAGATTGAGATTCTATGAATTCCCAAAGAGAAAATAAAGTGGTGAGAAATAAGTGTATTGTTGGAACGTTGAAGTCCCAAGGATGATGGGCTGGTCCTGAATAGGTACAACGTGATGCAATTGTTGCACCACATCCCTCACCTAAAAACAATCTCTTCGAATGATGTGAAGATAGTCAAATTTGTTGACCAGGATATACTAGACATGGTTCGAATTCATCTTCACTCCAAAATAATAAAGGAAATCCTAATTGAAAGTCAAAACAAGCTGAATACTCTAGGATTCGGCATAAGAGAGGATAATGGATATACGCCCAGTGAAGAGGCAAAAAGACCTATCAATAAAAAAGAGCCTGAGGCCAACGAAAACACAAGAGAGAAGAAAGGCAGGAAGAGGGCAAACGAGGAAATAATGGAGATGAAAGGAGACAAAGACACAAGCGCTCGAGCGGAAAGTGATGCCGTAAATGAAGACGTGAGCCGCAAAAAACACATAAGGATAACTTTTTCTGGGAACAGTCAAGATCCAAGTCGGCAATTGGTGGCAAAAATAACTACGGATGAAGGAATGGAAGAAGAAAATTGGTCCTGGATGTCAAGAGCATTATCTCTACCACGCAAAGCTAATGCCAGAATGTGGATAGACAGAGGATTAAGTGTGCCACTTGGAATACCAGAGGTCATGGGCACCTATTCTCTAATATATCGGAGTTTCTTAAGAACCTGGACATTATATGTTTACAGGAGACCTGGTTGGTAAACCCTCACTGTGCGGAAGGTTTTGAGGTAGCTTTTAATCCAGCATACACTAATAAAAAGGGCCGTCCGATGTCCGGCCTAATGACCCTGGTAAAAAGAAAAAGTGGATTGCGGATTAAGAAAGCAGTAAACCTCGATGCCTATAGTCAACTGACCTCGATCTACATGGAAGGATGTGGAATATCGAAGCCATGTCTCCATATTCTTAACATATACTGGCACCATCAGCAAGTCTTTGGAACAATATTTGTAGACAACATTTGCGACATCTTTGATGAACTAAGGATCCTGAATCCAGAAGATGAAATAATCATTTGTGGTGACTTAAACATCAATCTGATAGCCCAAGGTGAGAAAAAACTAACCAAGAACTCACAAATGAATAAGAAAATCTGATTTAGGCAAAACATTGATGTAAGAAATGGAGGTGCGACACATGAGTATGCTGAATGGAAATTTAAAAGGAGATATACCTCCAAATGCGACATGGGAAAGTGGGTCTCAAAATTCTATAATAGATTATTTCTTCGTCTGTGAATCCATTTCCAAAAAAACATTAAGTATGGAAGTGAAGAACACACATGAAAGTGACCAAAATCTTGTCACAATAACCTGGGAAACAAACGATCAAGTGAAACCTGAAAGATGGAAAAACGCCATTGAAATCGAACCAGGTCAAAACGGAATAAGGCTGAGTAAAGGAAACATCAAGGAACTCACTAACATACTAAAGGCACAGGACCAGGTCAGTGAACAATTGGCCTATGATGCCCTTCTCTTGAAATACTCGAAAACCTGTAGTAGTGGCAGAACGAATGGCGCTAAACGCCATGTATACGATTCAGCGATAGTGCTGAAAAAGAGGGATTTGAGACAACAAATAAGAGCCCTCGGTTCATTGGACCCAAAAGTAGCATCGGGCAAGAAAAAGAAATTAAAATCTTGCTACAATAACTGGATAAGAAGTCATAAATACATTATGCAGCAATAAGATTCTGAAAAAATGATGACAACATTGGAGAAAAAAAACCTGAGAGAGTTCTGGACTCTCATTAACAACGTAGGTGTGCTACAAGGGGCCCTAATAACTACTATGGTCTCAGAACAACAATGGATAGAGCACTACTCTAAGCTCTTCCAAAAACAAAATGGAAAGGCAAAGGGAACGGGGAATCCTCCCCTTAGATGGGACATTGAGATAACCAAGGAAGATATCCTGCAAACAATAAAAAACAACAGTTCATCGAGAGCCCCTGGCCTCTATGGCATAACAAACTTAATGCTAAAAGAACATCGAATGAATGTGCTGATTTTTGTGTGATACTATTTAAAAAAAATAATGAGGGATGCCACTGTTCCAGCGTCGTGGAAATCTGCAATTATTATTCCCATTTTCAAGAAAGGTGAAAGATCTGATCCAAAAACTATCGACCTATAGCCCTGCTTGATGTGCTAGGTAAAGTGTTTGCCTCTCAAATACTACATCGTTTGACAACATAGATCACTCAAGCTGGTGCCTTTGATCAGAGACAGACTGGCTTCATAAGAGGAGTGGGATGTGGGCTAAACTTATTAATATTAAACCTACTAAAGGTGGAAGCTTTAAGAAAAGGAATAAGAATCAATGCAGCTTTCGTGGACTTAGCCCACGCCTTTGACGGGGTTGAAAGAGATCTATTGTGGGAGAAGATGACAAAGTTAAAATGTTCCCAGAGTCTGTTGCATACTGTAAAGGAACTACTTTCAGAAACAAATGTTAGAATCCGCCTTGACCAACAAGGAACCCTAACGCAATGGATAAAAACTACGAGAGGTGTAAAGCAAGGGTACCCGCTCAGATCAACTCTGTTTAAATTACTAATTGCAGATGTGGGTGAAGTGCTGGAGGCAATTTTGGCTTTTGCTCCAAAAATAAATGGGAACAATATAAGCTGGTTGATATATGCAGACAACATTGTCTTGCAGGACCTAACCCCAATAGGTCGTCAGAGAAAATTAACCATGCTTGAAAACTACATACAGAAAAACGGGCTTGAAATTAATGCGAAAAAAACTGAGAGTTTACAGCTAGCTGACCTGAAAGGTCAAAGAAGCTCAAAGAAAGTCCAACAGAAATGGATCGTGGGAAATGAGACAATTAGGAGTACGTCCCAAGTGACATATTTGGGAGTCCAAATAAGTGCATGTATTACGGACGAACCAATAATAAGAAAAATAAAAACAAAATATAAAGCACTAGCAGTGCAAGGAGTGGTACTTCACAAAAAATACGGGAAATTTTAATTCCAGCCCACTGTACATTTTTATAAGGCCAAAGTCATTCCGGCACTAATACATGAAGTGGAGGCAATGTTCGGATGTCCATTTAGCCTTTGGTCGCAGTGCGAAAATGTGTTTTGGAAGAGGATCTTCCAAGTGCACCAAAGTACCCCAAATGGATGTATAAAGTATGAATTGGGACTCTTGTCAATTAATGCAAGAGTACTATGGAATACGCTATCCTTGTACAGTAAGATTATTGAAACAGGAGGCTCACCGCAGTTTGAAATACTGAAACCCGAGAGAACTATTAATCCAAACGAAATCTTTGAGATCTGGAAAAGAAATTGTGAACAAATCCTGGATCAATTGTCAATAACCAAAGAGACACTGGAGAAAAAATCCCAATGCAGTAAAGAACAAACTAAGGGAAATGGACTGGATCAAAACTATTGAACAGTGGGCAAACTATGTGTGCATGAAAGACTATGCATCTAGAAACAAGGCCCTAAATGTAATTCCTAAGTATCTGTAAAAATTCCCATGCCCAAAGAGAAGGCATATTTTCCTAAAATTCAGACTGAACTTATTTCACACGATGGAGATCAAAAACAGGAGAAAAATTAAGGGGGTGACGACGGATCCAAATTGTCGACTGTGTAACACCGAGATAGAGACGCTAAAACATCTAATGACATCATGCCCGAAATTGAGGGACCTAAGAACTAAGCTGCTGGAAATGGAACTTAACAAAATTTCAACATACGCTTCAGAAGAACTTTGGAAAAAAATGCAAGAGGGACAGTACAGGAAACTTACCTCGCACTAACCTTCTTCCTGGAGGAATTGGAGCTCTTATTAAAAGAGCTAGAGAATTGAAAAGTGTAAAGGTTTGAATGGGAGTGTCCTTCTTTTTTAAAAAGTTTGTAATAAACTGAACTAAAAATAATAATAATAAAAAAGTAATCGCCACATCTACTGCCGTTGGTATTTACTATCATATAACTTTGTTGAATAACTGATGCCTGCATAGACTGCTGCACATTCTGTTGTCCAACTGCTTCCTAATAATATCTGTTGTACACATTGTTGCCTAGCCGTTGCATAATAGTGATTGTTGCTTGCACTACTCTCATATTTAATGTTTGTAATGTTGCATTGACTGCTGCCTAACCGCAGCCAATTGTATAATTCGACTGCTAATTGCTGACTACTACTATCTACTGACACTTACCAGTAACCACCCCTACCAACTGCCTTCTGTTATAATTATAGGATTGCCTTAGAAGGTTCCCTAAGACTGCGACTCTCTCTCCTGGTTGGAAATATGATTCCCAAGAATACCCAGTTGACTTTATTATTGTTTACTCTACTAAAAGCCATCCAACAGACTTTAGCCCTAACAATGAACAACATGATGTGCTTACCTTGTCCCCTATCTGCAAGAAACAATAGACTCTGTGCCAGACTACCTTGCCTTTATGAGCCTCGAAGTAGCAATACAATGAATCCTCGCTTTGTAAGTGGTTTCAACCCAGCATTCCACCTAAGTCAAAGCCTAGCAGCGTGTGATGCACAGCTGGAACCCTTAATTATATATTTGTGTCTATAAGTTCTTTTATTTCTGAATGATGTACCCTTATATCATGCCCCTCTCTTTGAATCCCCCCGGTCTCACTGAACCAAGAAGAAGGTTGTTTTGCAAAGTTAAAAGATTTATTTTATGGATTTGAAATAGATATATATCACACTTTTATGAATTTGAATAATATCTATAATATCTAGATATCACACTATTAATGTTTATACAATGATCACCAATCGGTGATATTACAATCAAAAATCTCTTTAATCAGTAGGAGTATGGATGGGAGGAATAATGTAGCATAGAATAAAACTTTGTGTGGGTTCAGTCAAATGCAATGATAGGAAATTAATGCAGCACAGAAATAATACTTTTGTGTGTTCAATCAAATGCAATGTAATCACTCTTTTCCCCTGATACTACTCAATCCCCCCTAATATGCAATATAGAGATGGAAGGAGAGAAAACAGGTTTCAGGAATATACACACTCAACAAATGCAGTTTCAATCCCAATTCCCCCCAGCTAGCATAGAGAGAAACAGGAATGATTTTAAACAGGTCAAATGCTTTTGAATGTGGCTTGTAATGAATGGGAAAAACACTGAAAAATGAATTTAATTCTCTAAATTGGATTCAAAACTAGTGGGAGCCACTTTGGATAGCTTCAGGTAAACACTAGCAATGAGGACTGAATGACTAGCGGATTGGAAACTGAATTCTGAGGTCGGATGCAAGCAATAGCTATTTGACATGTGATGAAATTGAGCCAAATGCAGAACCTGAAAGCTGAGGATGTTAGCTTCAATTTGGCACTTGAATTACGTTTCCAGCAGATACGGTTCAGAAGTTACAGAGGTTTTAGTAGAGGTTGATTTTTCTCAGAAAGAGTCAAGATTTTCAAATGAAAGATGCACTTTTCAATTACAAACAAGAATTTTCTTTACACTAAGGGAGGCTGTGAAGATGCAAGATACCCAACGGGACAGCCACCAGAACAGCGGCGCCTCTGCTCTGACTTTTTCCCGCCAAGATACTTGTCATTCTTCCGCAAAGCGCAAAGATGAATTTATCACTACAATTAACAAAGGACTATATGGATGAGGGAAAGATTCAGAAAAGACAAAAGAGATTCTACAATGCAGTTATGGATATGCTAGAATGGTTTTGGATTGGAATACTTAAAGCTAAAAGATTGGCTAGGAACAATTCTATGCTAGATACTCACAACTATGGTTTGGAATAGGCCCGTCAAAGATCTGGTCAAAAGGGTTCTGGACTGGAATTCTGCTAGCCCACCGGACAGGATTCAGGCACCTGGTTCTGCACTCAGCACGGCACTCTGGTCTCTGCACGGCCTCTGAACTGGGTCTGACGGGTTGGTTCTGGGGTTATAGCTATCTGGTTACAGCTACGCTCTACTGGTTTGGATCTCTGGGTTCTGGCAAGAGTTCTTGGCAAGAAGCAGAAACAGCACAGCCAGGCTGAATCCGGTTTCAAGATTTTAAAGGCCAAGCTGAGAAAGGTTCAGCTTTGGGATTGGGCCTCTTCTTTCAAAGTTCTGGAGTATTGGATCTGGATTCTCCTACAGAGCGCTTCGCCAGTAAATCAGTTGATGGGTGAATGTGGCTGTGTGTCTAGGTCCTAAACTGTCCCTATTTATGTATTTCCCAAAGGGGTGGGTAGGCTGATTATACTAAGCCCACCCTCTAGGAATCCGATTGGTCAGAGTATTTCCCCTCTGCTGATTTGAGAAGGAAATCTAGTGTCATAGTGATGCTGCAATTTACAATCCAGGTAAAAACCTCCCCTTTGTTTCTACACAGAAAATCTATTTTTCATATAAAGCATATTTGCAAGATCACCAACCTACTAATAATACATATTCACATCAGAGATTTAATAGAGCACATATCCGTCTGAGTCCCATCGTCTTGAGAGTTTCGGTTCAAAATTGACAGTTTTCTGTGCTTTTGGTTGGTTACCCAGTGTCAGATCTGTGCACATTTTTCCACATACATGCGCATGACATCTGACCATAACCCTGTAAACTTTCATATTCCTAGCATTGCCACAATTGCTACAACATCAACATTTTGGTAGTGCGGTCTCTGAATATCGCTCAGTGTTCAGAGTAGTTTTAAACTGTTGGCCTCATTTATATATTACCTATAAAATACAGATTTTTCCAAGTTTTACACAGTTTTCTATGAGTCTTTTTCCAAGAGGATATTTCCTTGGAGTCTAAGATACACATATCTGTCTAGTCCCGCCTCCAATGTTGGGCTGGGCCAAGAGCAACCTGGGCCTCTCTTGATTTGGCAGTTGGTTTCTGTTGACACCAGAATTTGCATTTACTTTCAGTCAAGGGAGTCTTTTGTCTCCACTCAGGGCAACAGGCCAAAATCTCCTCCCACCTCCATTAACAACTCAGTGCCAGTTCCTGAGCAGAGTGCAGGAGGAAGATTCCTTTGTTTGGGAGAAGCTGTGGAATGTCTTTGAAGTCCAGTGTGGCTGACATTAGTTCACTTTTAAAACACTGTTTAAAATGGTATTTTCTGAAATCCAATTTACATTTTCAACAAATATACACACAGATCTCTTCATTCCAGTCTTTTTAAAACATAGAGATTGAATTGTAACAACCTATATGGCCTTTGATGGCAAATCTATTCTTTTCCACAATTTGATTTTAAGACACAAGTTTTAAACTGACAGTATAAGTAAATGACAGCTTGGACACAGGGGTGCGGCGGTACTGCGCCCATATCTGACATATTTTTCCCAGGCAAGCACCTTTTGAATATGGATTTTTTTATGATGAAAGGTGCTTCTCCTGACATTGTGCTTTCGGGGATTCCTTAAATAACGTGATGGTGAACACCCCACAAGGATGTTGGATCTTCTCTGCTGTTTGGGAATCATGATTTTGCACTTTCAACAGCCAAGGAAAAACGGATTTTAAAGCACTTCGGGATTTTCCTGGAAATGCAGCACTGTCTTTTCAAGCAGTTCTATTTCACTCTGTGGGCAGCCCAATGATAGGTTTTGGCAGTGTGGTCTCCTGTTTTACCACTGACATAGGCAAAAATAGATTTGGCAGCCTATTTCTCAAGTTTCCCTGCGCACTTCTCAGAGATTTTTAGCGCATAGGGCTTTTTGGCAGCCGTTCTGTTGTTTTTGATGAAAGCAGCACACAGTGATGTTGCAGAGCCAGTGGGTCAGAACATCCCACAAGCGATTTGGCGTTGGTCGCCCATCAATGGGAAGTTGCAAGACTGGGATGATCAGTCTCTTCTTTTGGTTCCAAAAATGGCAAAGTTCATTATCTTTTCTTCCATCAGGGGTGCATCGACCAGTTCTCCTCGCCCTGTCCTAATGTGAGTATGGAGCGATACTCCAGGCCCCTTGGATCTTTCCTCCCGGTCCCTCGGTGGTCCTCCTTGGTTTTAGTTTCCATGGTTTTCAATTCTAGGATGACAAAGCAAAAACATATTTGTAGACATTTCCCCACCACTATTAATGTAGTGGGGCGGACACATACATTTTGACAAATCAGGACCCATTTTTCTATTTGTAAGTTATTGACTATATATGGAATCTTTAATAGTGGGAATTCTAGGGAGCTGGAGTGACCCCCTCTGGGGTTCCAGAAGACTCCTCCAGTTGCTACAGAGTGTGCCTAGGATGGCAACACTTTAGTTGGTTAATATGGGCCCACTTATCTTCCCCCTCTGCCAAACTGCCTTTGGAGATGCAGATTTTGTAGGCGACTGGTGAGATTTTGTCTACAATTTCAAAAGGACCCCTCCAGCTAGGCAAAAATGTGCGCGGTTTGGCCTGGTTCCTTTGGAAATTGTATAAGTAGACCCGGTCTCCTACATTGTATTCTTTTCTAGTAGTCTTTAAGTCATAGTGGGTCTTCATGCTGTTGGCAGATCTTTCTAGATTTTGCTGAGCATAGGCAAAAGCATGTTGAAGGTGTTTTCTTAAATTTTCAACATACTCATGAGTTGTGGAGGCATTGATCAATGTCTGCTGTTGGGTTCTGTATGGCAGATGCTTGGGAAGCACCATCCTGCGTCCAGTCATCAGCTGAAATGGTGACATTTTAGTTGCAGATGAAGGGGTAGATCTGATGGCCATTAGGACAAGAGGTAATCGAATATCCCAACTTGGCCCAGAATCTGCAAAAAATTTTTTAATATGCTCACAATTGTTTTATTGTATCTCTCCACTGCACCACTAGAGGCTTGCCGGTAGGCAATGTGTAATTTCCTTTTGACCCCAAGTATCTCCCACATCTTTGTCATTACTTCGCTAGTGAAGTGGCTACCTCGGTCTGACTCGATCCTTTGGGGTAGTCCAAAACGTGAGATAATGTGGTTGATCATCAGGGCAGCTGCTGTTTCTGCCTTGCAATTTGGGGCCGGGAGACATTCCACACACTTAGTAAACAAGCATGTCACGGTCAACATGTTCTTATTTCCCGTAGAGGAGCGAAATACGGGCCCAATATAATCCACTTGTAAATCTGACCAAGGCAGTGTCATCCCCCTCTTTGGAGAGGCGCACGGTGTCTGAGGGATGTTGGCTGAAATTGTGCACACACAAGACACCCCTTCAAGAATTGGTCGAGGGCCTGGCCCATGTGTGGCCAGTATGCAACCTCTCTTAAGATTTCAAGTGTTGTATGAAACCCCCTATGACCGGCTGTGGCCGCATCATGGGCGTGACTTAACATTAGGCTTCGGAATGAGGTAGGGACCACCCACTGATCATGGCCAGCTAGGGATTTCCTTACCAACAAACCGTCTTGGATTTGGAACATTTCTGGACATTTCATCAGCACTCTGAGGTCCTCTTTCCCTATGTAATCGGTATCCGTCACGGGAAAGTTCTCAGGGTCCTCAATGTGTTGAAAAAACTTAACAATTATTGGATCCCCTTTTTGAGCCGTAATCAAATCAGCATCTGGGGTCTCCTTACTCCATTGTGCAGTTGAGAGTTCATTGCGAGCATTTGTCTGGGACCTAGTGATGGCAGTGACCTGGATTTCCCCCAATGGGACTCGATCTTAAGTAGATCCCCTTGGATGGCTCCGGTTTTGGCCAACTGAACACCTAAGTCATTGCCAGTTTTGTCTGGTCCCTCTACTTTAGAATGACCTTTGATCTTTTTCCAGTAGATGGTCATCCCATGTTTCAATGGTTTGTTATTAGCACATAACATGCCTCTGGTTTTCCAGTTAACCAGGTGTTCCACGAACCGGTTCCGTACATAATCCGAATCTGTTATTATGACCAGTTTGTGGAGTTGATGTTGAACAGCAGTGAGGATGGCTTGATGCACAGCCATCAACTCTGCCACTTGACTACTTCGGGGACCAATCTTGTACCCAGCGGAGGGTTCTGGGGTCTCATTCACCCATGCATTCCCTACGCCGGCCACAAGTTCTTTTTCCCCATTGTTGTCAACATGGTAAGAGCATCCATCCATATAGACAGTGGGTATTCCCTCACAACTGTCTTCTTCAAAGACCTTGTATGGGGAATTGATGTATGCCTCCATGTTGTTCTTGATTTTTAGACTTTCGTCCTCAAGACAGTTTTCTCTGGCACAATCATGCAAGTCAGCCAGACCTTGCGCGAGGGGACTCTTCTTGTTTTGGCCATATCTGACCTCCACAGGAAAGCCTTGCATTGATAGAATCCAGGAAGTAATTCAGGAATTACTGACATTTCCGGCCCGGATTCTGTCACTTTGGAGATATTGCAGAGGCTGGTGTGGAGTCTCCACTATGATGTGTTCCCCCTGGATAAACAGGCGGTAATTCTTCAATTCCCACAACGTTGCCAGGAGTGCCTTCTCACAATCGTATGCTAGGCAAGGCACTTGTGAGAGGCTTCTTTTGAGTTGTCTTACTGCCTCGGCTTGTTCTGGACCCCACTCCCACTTGACCCCCCCTTCAAAAGATGAATCAGGGGTCTTGTGATCTCTGCGTAGTCCTCAATGAACTTTCTACTGTAATTAGTCAGACCAAGGAGGCTCCTTAGTTCCCGCAGAGTTGTGGGGTCTTTCAATTTCTGGAGTGCTTCCACTTTCTTTTCAGAGACCCTGAGGAGTAATCTCATGCCCCAAGAAATTGACACGGGTTCTACACCACTGTGCCTTTGAAAGGAGAGTTTTGCTACGGCTTCCCTCAACCGTGTCAGAACATAACAGATCTCCGATATGTGTTCCCCCACATTTGAGCTATTGATGAGAACATCATCTACATAGGCCAGGTTACCCCTCTCACCCAGTTCGGGCATGGCCTTATGTAGAAAAATGTTGAATTAATTGCGGGAGTTGATGTATCCGACTGGAGCCCGGGTCCATGTGTACTGCTGCCCCCAAAAGGTGAAGGCCAGCTTGTATTGGTCCTCCCTACTGACAGGTACAGTCCAGTATCCATTGGTCAGGTCTATTGCAGTGAATACCTGTGACCCCTGGATCTGGGCCAGGCCTTGGTCAATGTAGGGAAGAGGCCATTGGGAAGCATGGACCCGTTTGTTCAGCTCCCTAAATTTGGCGCAGAGATTCCACTGGCAGTTTGGCTTCAAATTCCCCAGCACCGGATTGTTGAAGGTGCTGTGAACTGGACGGATTATCGCACGGGACTCAAGGTTCTTAATTATTTCAGTAAGGGACTCCATTGACACAAGAGGCAAGCGATATTGCTTCACAAACACTGCAGTCATGCCAGGGTCTGTGGGAATTGTTGTTGTGTGGATGTTGGTGCGACCACAGTCATATGAGTCCACGGCAAAAAGATGTTGCAAATCCAAGAAAACTTGTTTCAATTTTTGCTTCTGCTCCAGAGTCTCAAAGACATCAGCTAGGTTGACTCGCTCTTCAACCATCTGCCTGAAGCCCGGAAAGACTTCCGGTTTTGCTATCTCAGCGGCCTTCTCCAGCTGGGTGGAGAAGTCCCGGGTCAGAGTGCTGATTTGGACTGGTGGCTTCAGGTGGGAAAGGCAGCCCTCATGGACCTGGAAAATCACCTCATCCCTCCTGCAGTCACAGGTCACATCCTCCTTACCATAAGGGCAGGAAGTGTACGCCAGGAAGTTCCCCCCATGCCGGGTAAAGATCCTGTCTGGTGTTGTGTTGTCATCTCTATCACTGTCAAAACAGTCCTTGGGGATTGGTCCTAACTGTTCATTACCTTAATCTAAGGAGAAATGTCGGTCATCAACCGCCATTTCAATAATGGTGCCTGCGCCTAGAGTGATAATCTTTAAGTTTCTGTTATCCACCTCTATTGGAATGGTGTCATGTTCTATGTTGACTAGTGGTGTTGGGTTTACCCCCAGCCCCTGGTGTTGGAGATAAGCATTTAGATGAATATAGGTGTCAGGGATTTTCAATTTCTGTCCTCTCTTAACTTTCACTTCCAGAGAGAATTGTCGGGTCCTTTCTGAGCTGACCTAAATGCTTTCTCTGGATCATCAAAGCCCATGGGATTATCCGCTAATCGGGACCAAGCTTTGATGTTTATTAGGTCCAAACTAATGGCAAAGCGATTGAGAATGTCACTGCCTAAGTAAAAGGCAGCAGTGACGTCTCGCACGACCTAACAATTATGGATTATGCTCTTGTTGCCTATTGAGATTTTGAGCATACACCTGCTTGGCAGGAGATGTTTGGAATTGGGTGTTTTCAGATCCATTTCCCATTTGTCTATAAGTTTAAATGTGGGAATGGCTGGATCTTTTGGGAGTTTGCGGAACATGGCTTCGCTGATGAAGCTCTTACACACACTCGGGCGAGAACAGAGTCCTTCCCTTCATTTAACTGAACAGGGATTAACAACCGTTCTCCAATTTGCAGAATATCAGCCAGGCTCTGAGCTGATTTCACATCTTTCTGGACTATAGGAGTGGGAATGTCTGATTGTGGATTGGTAAAGAATGTCAGAGTGTTTCCTTCCAGTGTGGAATGCTACCGTAAACTGGAAGGAAGGTTGATTTTCAGAAATAGAGAGGACCCCCCATCACCAGTTTGTTGTCCTACTGCTATTACTGTCACGTCTGGGGTTTGGTTGTTCTGGAAGTGAAATTCTACTTGGTCAGATCTTTGTTCAACCATGTGGCAGGTGCCATTTAAACTAACATGGTTGACACTCTGTTTTAATTTTATTGGTCGGTTAGTCTGGGTCCAGAGGACCTTGTTTACACAGTCTATTAGGGGTGACAACCTTCGCAGAAGGTCATTCCCTAGTAAACAAGGGGTGCCCTCTGGAGTTACAACTATGACCGGGTGCTTCACCTTGTGTCGCCCAATTTTAATGTCCAAATCTGCAGTTTCCTCGATGGGAATTTCCTTCCCGTCAAAGTTCTGAAGTTGTCCAGGAAGAACCGTGAGAGGAATTTGGTAATTCTCCCCCCTTCCTGAATTCAGTTTATGAAAGGCCTTTTTGGACAGAAGGGTAGCTTGGGATCCAGTGTCCACCAGTGCCAAAATTGTACCCTGCCCCTTTATTTGGACCGGGGCATCGAATCTTCCCTCCTTCTACGCAAGGGGGCACAGATAATGTACGTTTTTGGATAACTGGTGGGTTAGTTTTCTAGTTTTGGACACTGATAGGGAGGTGAGTTGGGCAGAATTCTGTGGAGAGTCTTGGGAATCTGAAAAGAAAAGGTTGCAACTAGATATGGGAGAAGTTTTGGGTTTCCCTGGTTCTGGTTCTGGGCTGCCCCCCCCCCTTTTTTGGAGGCAGTCACCAGAATGGGTTTGAACCAGGGGCTTTTCATGCTGTTGTTTCTGGGGTTGGATGATGGGCGGTGCTAGCTCAGTCCCCACATCTACCCAGTTTGGATTTGAATCCTTTGTGACCCATTTTTCTTTGGGAGGAGTTCCCCCATCTCTGAAGGAGAAGACTCTTTTCCCAGGATCCTCTAAGGATCCCTCTCCTTCAAATTAGAAGATTTGTACCTCCTCCTCAAAATGGGTCTGTTTGGGTTCTTTGTTTCTCTTACTCCCCCTCTGCTCCTTGGGTGGCAGACTTTTAGGGGTGGGAGATTTTGGTTCCGGTTCCTCTGTTTCCAGGGGCTTTTTACAAGTGGGGAAGGAAGCTTCCTCCAAGGCTTTACACCCCCCCTCCCCTTGTACCTCCTCCCTGGCTACCGGTGGGTTGTCGGGGTTCTGCCTCTGTCATTGCTCTGGAGCAGCAGGTCTAGAGTTTGAGGCATTCTGCGCCGGCCTGCTCATCTGAGGGTTCTGTTGAGCCCTCATCATGCGACCCAGATCCTGTGCCATGTTTTGGACCTGGAGCTCTAGCTGTGACACCCGCTCAGGCTGATACGGGGTTCTGTTGTCTCCCCTGGGCTGATCCTGGGAAGGGTAGCTATCCCTTTTCTGAAAATACCCCGGGTTTGGAAAATTTGGGTACCACTCCACCCTTGGCCTCCCCTCTCCCGGAATGGGTTGTCTGGGCTCAGGAAAGTGGGGAAAGAAGGATGGATTGTTCTGGGGTTGAAAGTTTTGTGGGTACCTGGGGAAGAAGTTCTGTCCAGGATTTGGAGAATTTCTGCCCTCCTGGGGGAAGTGAGGAGGGAAGTTCCCTGGGTTAGCTGGTGCCTGGTTGGATCCCCCCCTTGGGCTGGAGGAGTCCACACATAACCCAGGATGGGTCTATTCCCCTTGTAGCGGGGGCTTATATAGTCAGGGGAGTGAGGGATCCCATTTGTTGGACTACCTCATTGGCTCCCTGTTTGTGACTGGCCTGAGGGCCTTCTGGGCTTGGGATTGCTCTGATTTTGCGCAGGTGGGTTTTTAGGCCCCCCATCTCTAAGTCTAAAATGGGGGCAACTTTCACCTCTACAACCTTAGCAGCAGTAGGGGTGTTGGTTGGTTTGGGATTTTTAGAATTTTTCTTGTTTTCTATCGGCTTTTGCACCTCATAAATTCGGGTGGCCTGTTCAATGACCCAGTCTAGTGATCTTTTCTCATGAAAATCTCTCACTAGCTGGGTCATGATGTACTTGGGGAGAGCGTGGAAAAAAGTATTCACAAATTCTTTTCTGTCCATGCGCACCCTTTTGGTGGTCTGCGCAAAGGCACGCTTTAATTCCTGCACAAATTCTTGAGGGGCCTGATCCGCCCCACATTGCAAGTTGCAGGCTGCCTTACAAACCTCCTGTGGATTTCTATGCACAGAAAAATGTTTCAAGATGGCCGCCCCATAGGTGGACCATCTAGAATGATTTTGGTCCTCCAGCCCCGCAAAGAAGCTGTATTATTCTGGGGAGAAGGTCCATTACACATATTGAATACAGCTTTGGCTGTCCTTCAAATGGAAAGTTTCCATCATCTGCTCAAAGAGCTCTAAGTGCTCCCAAACAGAATACTTAGCGTTCTTATGATAGGGCGTGATGACGCTCCTTATCGCTTTGATTTGCTTTAAGGGGTCCTTAAGCAAGGCCCTTTTTGCCTTTTGGCCTTCTTGGTTCGGGTAACCCTGGTCTACTCCTCCTCAGAGGTGCCCGTCTGGTCTTCTAGGCTCTCGGATTCTGCGAGCCTGGGAATGGCTGGCAAAATGTGGGGACCTAGTATCATGTGTCCTGGGGTGCTCAGAGGAGTCTTCTGATTCCTTCTTGCTCCCAGGATTTGATGAGTAACCCCCCACACCCCCACTGTCCTAGCTGGGCAGAGGTTTTCAGGATGCCCTTAGTGGGCCTACTCTCATGGAGTTCCCCACTAAATTTCATAGTACTTGGGTACCCATACCCAGATGCCTGCCCATCCATTCCTGGGAGGTGCTGTGATTGGATTGAAATCCGCCATCCCTGTGGCCCTTGGCCCATGTGCACTACTGGACATAGGGGTGACAGAGTCCAGGAATTGGAAGAGGTGAAGGCCTCTGGTACTAGGGTTCCTGAGGTTATGCTCAGGTGTTTCCCTTTCCCAGTGAACCTCATCTCTATCAGCCCCTGCTCCCTTTTGCCATGCAAGAATCTGAGCTTTCTGTTCCTCTACCAAGGCCTTGCTAGTTTCTATCAGTCTCTCTCGCATGGCTACCTGTCTGTGGAGCCTGTCATTGTTCTCACAGAGAGCTTCATTTTTCCTCTGTGCTTCCTGGGTTGTTTTTGAGTACTGGGCCAGTCTTTGCTGCAGGAGGGTTAACTCCTGAGTCCTGTCCATACTGGCCTGGTCCTTCCTTGCTAGAGCATCTTCCACCCTCCTGGTATGTTCTAACAATTTTTGATGGTCTTTTTGGAGGTCACCCAGTCCCTGGAGAGCCAGGTGATTTTCTTCCAGTTTCTCTTTTAAATAGCAGGTTTCCTGGCCTAAGGTGTCCCTTTCCTGAGCAAGAGCCTACCTCTGTGCTGCCAGGTCCTCCCTCTGTCTTTGAAGCGCACCAGCTTTCTGGCGCTCTTCATCAAATTCTGCCTGGGTAAACAGGTCTTTCAGAATTAATTTATTGCTCTCTTCTTTCTCTCTGTCTAAGTGGCTTTGCAGGGTGACTACCTGCTCTGCGCATGCCCTGTTGCAATTTATTTGTTGTTCCAACTTTTTCTGGCTCTGCAGTAGGGAGTCCAAACTTTCTTGGTACTCCTTCTGCAGGGCCAGCATTCTGGTATCCTGGTCTGCCTTTTCCTGCTGCAGGATACCCATGTCCTCTCTTACTTTGATTATGTACTGCCTACTTTCATTTTCTGACTCCTGGCTCCTCTGCAGCCTCTGCTCAGAAGAGTCCAGATCAGTTTGGGCCTTTTCTAATGCCTGAAGTTGGCTGTTTGCTAGATCTTGGCCCTTGACATATTTGTCCTGTATTGCTCCAATATATAGGTACAGATATGCCGCTATTTTGGCAATCTTGTTTTGCTCTTCCTTTGCCTTAGGGGCCATATATAGTTCCCTCAGGTCCATATGTAATGGACCCTGACCTTGCCATATATCTAACCCTGTTGCAGTGATCTGTTCTGTGATTGCCTGCAACCACACATTCTGATCCTGCTCTGTCCATTCACCTCTCACAAATAACTTATGCAATAGGTGTTCTCTAGCCATATTGTTCTCTACCAATGTCTCCATTTTGGAAATATTAATTTCCTTCGTGACTTACAGAGGTTTTCTTTTATTGCAAACAGACTGATCCCTTAGAGCATTCATATTGAGGGGTGCTTTTCACAGTGTAACACAGCGTGGTAGCCCAACAGGATTTATGTACCCTGTCAGTTAGCACACTGTATTAGACTGTCACAAGTGGTATATCTAATTCAGAAATCCGGCTACGAGCCCCCAATCCTGTAAGTGGTTTCAACCCAGCATTCCACCTAAGTCAATGCCTAGCGTGTGATGAACAACTGGAACCCTTAATTATATATTTGTGTCTATAAGTTCTTTTATTTCTGAATGATGTACCCTTATATCACGCCCCTCTCTTTGAATCCCCCCCAGTCTCACTGAACCAAGAAGAAGGTTGTTTTGCAAAGTTAAAAGATTTATTTTATGGATTTGAACAAGTTATATATCACACTTTTATGAATTTGAACAATATCTAGATATCACACTATTCATATTTATACAATGATCACCAATGGGTGATATTACAATAAACAATCTCTTTAATCAGTAGGAGTATGGATGAGAAGAATAATGTAGCATAGAATAAAACTTTGTGTGGGTTCAGTCAAATGCAATGATTGGAAATAAATGCAACACAGAAATAATACTTTTGTGTGTTCAATCAAATGCAATGTAATCACTCTTTCCCCCTGATACGACTCAATCCCCCTAAAATGCAATATAGAAATGGAAGGAGAGAAAACAGGTTACAGGAATATACACACTCAACAAATGCAGTTTCAATCCCAATTCCCCCCAGCAAGCATAGAGAGAAACAGGAATGATTTTTAACAGGTCAAATGATTTTGAATATGGCTTGTAATGAATGGGAAAAACACTGAAACATGAATTTAATTCTCTAAATTGGATTCAAAACTAGTGGAAGCCATTTTGGATAGCTTCAGGTAAACACTAGCAATGAGGATTGAATGACTAGTGGATTGGAAACTGAATTCTGAGGCCGGATGCAAGAAATAGCTATTTGACATGTGATGAAATTGAGCCAAATGCAGACAAACTTGAAAGCTGAGGATGTTAGCTTCAATTTGGCACTTGAATTCCGTTTCTAGCAGGTACAGTTTAGAAGTTACAGAGGTTTTAGTAGAGGTCGATTTTTCTCAGAAAGAGTCAAGATTTTCAAATGAAAGATGCGCTTTTGAATTACAAACAAGAATTTTCTTTACACTAAGGGAGGCTATGAAGATGCAAGATACCCAACGGGACAGCCACCAGAACAGGGGCGCCTCTGCTCTTACTTTTGCCCGCCAAGACACTTGTCGTTCTCAGCAAATATATTAGCGCAAAGACAAAAGAGATTCTACAATGCAGTTATGGATAGGCTAGAATGGTTTTGGACTAGATTACTTAAAGCTAAGAGATTGGCTATGAACAATTCCATGCTAGATACTCACAACTATGGTTTGGAATAGGCCCGTCAAAGATCTGGTCAAAAGTTCTGGACTGGAATTCTGCTCGCCCACTGGACAGGATTCAGGCACCCGGTTCTGCACTCAGCACGGCACTCTGGTCACTACATGGTCTCTGAACTGGGCCTGACGGGTTGGTTCTGGGGTTATAGCTATCTGATTACAGCTCTGATTTACTGGTTTGGATCTCTGGGTTCTGGTAAAAGTTCTTGGAAAGAAGCAGAAACAGCACAGCCAGGCTGAATCCGGTTTCAAGATATTAAAGGCCAAGCTGAGAAAGGTTCAGCTTTGGGATTGGACCTCTTCTTTCAGAGTTCTGGAGTTTTGGATCTGGATTCTCCTGCAGAGTGCTTTGCCAGTAAATCAGTTAATGGGTGAATGTGTGTGTGTGTCTAGGTCCTAAACTATCCCCATTTATGTATTTCCCAACTAGGTGGGTAGGCTGATTATACTAAGCCCACCCTCTAGGAATCCGATTGGTCAGAGTATTTCCCCTCTCCTGATTTGAGAAGGAAATCTAGTGTCATAGTGATGCTGCAATTTACAATCCAGGGAAAAACCTCCCCTTGGCCTCATTTATATATTAACAACCTATAAAATACACATTTTTCCAAGTTTTACACAGTTTTCTATGAGTCTTTCTCCAAGAAGATATTTCCTTGGAGTCTAAGATACACATATCTGTCTAGTCCTGCCTCCAAGGTTGGGCTGGGCAAATAGAGCAACCTGGGCCTCTCTTGATTTGGCAGTTGGTTTCTGTTGACACCCGAATTTGCATTTACTTTCAGTCAAGGGAGTCTTTTGTCTCCACTCAGGGCAACAGGCCAAAATCCCCTCCCACCTCCATTAACAACTCAGTGCCAGTTCCTGAGCAGAGAGCAGGAGGAAGATTTCTTTGTTTGGGAGAAGCTGTGGAATGTCTTTGAAGTCCAGTGTGGTTGACATTAGTTCACCTTTAAAACACTGTTTAAAATTGTCTTTTCTAAAATACAATTTACATTTTCAACAAATATACACAGAGATCTCTGCATTCCAGTCTTTTTAAAACATAGAGATTGAATAGTAACAACCTATATGGCTTTTGATGGCAAATCTCTTCTTTTCCACAATTTGATTTTAAGAAACAAGTTTTAAACTGACACTATAATAAATGACAGCTTGGACACAGGCGAGCGGCGGTACTGCACCCATATCTGACACATTTTTCCCAGGCAAGCACCTTTTGAATGTGGATTTTTTTATGATGAAAGGTGCTTCTCCTGACATTGTGTTTTCGGGGATTCCTTAAATAAGGTGATGGTGAACACCCCACAAGGATGTTGGATCTTCTCTGCTGTTTGGGAATCATGATTTTGCACTTTGAACAGCCAAGGAAAATGGATTTTAAAGCACTTCTGGATTTTCCTGGCAATGCAGCACTGTCTTTTCAAGCAGTTCTATTTCACTCTGTGGGCAGCCCAATGATAGGTTTTGGCAGTGTGGTCTCATGTTTTACTACTGACATAGGCAAAAATAGATTTGGCAGCCTATTTCTCAAGTTTCCCTACTCAGAGATTTTAAGCGCATAGGGCTTTTTGGCGACGTTCTGTTGTTTTTGATGAAAGCAGCACACAGTGATGTTGCAGGGCAGAGCCAGTGTGTCAGAACATACCACAACTTTCACTGTAACAAAAACGCCTCTAAGCTCAAATCCACCCACAGTCTAAATTATGAGGTTACGTCTACAACCCAGAACTTTACAACTAACATCCACTTAAAGACTAAAACAAATCCACCAAAACCTGAACCCACTAAATCTCAGGATCCTAAAAACACTACTATTATCACTGTACCACTATTAATGCTAGATCTCTAGTGGCACATGCTTCCGAAATAGCAGACCTGATTTCCATGGATGACCTTGACATCTTAGCTGTCACAGAGTCATGGCTGCACATCGCAGATGGCCCAGCCCTCACCTTAGCAGTCCCTGATAACTACCAAATCCTCAGAGCAGACAGAACTGATGCCAGAGGAGGCGGCTTAGCCTTCATCGCTAAATCCAACCTTGCATTAAGACTAGCTCCATCAGCGTCCATTACCGAGGAGGATATCTCCAGCATTCTTACAAATAACACTAAAGATTCTTCACAACTATTAATACTTGGCGACTTTCACCTTGGATTTAACGACCCTGCTGATAGACATGCTCAGGCAGTAGCTAATATCCTCTCAGAACAGTGAATTACCCAAAGAGTATCTCTACCGATCCATGTTAAAGGAAGGACGTTAGGCTGGGTGGTTGACCTGAACTGCGAAACTTCTATCACTTTCATAACACCTCAACCTTGGACAGACCATCTCCTGATTGCCTTCACCTTAGCAATAAATAGACACATGTCCAAAGACAAAGTTATGGCACCACCCATTCCTACTAGGAGTAAGAGAAATATCACGATGGATAGGATACTACCATATATCCTACCATCCTTAAACTTACTCCCAAGTGCCTCTGACCCTAACCTACTTGTTGAGGCCTATAATGATACTATGTCTAAAGCTTTAGACATTATTGCGCCTATCAAATGCTTAGAAGTAAACAGAGTGCACATCTGAATGCCTGGTTTACACCACAACTTAAAGTCCTTAGACTACAAAAAAGAAAACTGGAAACCTTATGACGACATAACTCTTCTGAAGAAAACAAGATGAACCTGACCAACTTCGCAAACAACCAAAAAAAAGAAATAATTTGTACCAAAAAAGATCTCTATAACGAAAGAATCACTAATGCTAGCTCCAATACTAAGGAACTATTTGTGATTCTATGAGAAATGGAATCTCCTATTCCTCCCACAGACAACGTGGTCAAGGACAAACCTTGGTGCACAAGCAAACATAATGCCTTCACAAGCAAATTAATATCACTCCAAAATAAGATTGCTGACAAGAAAGCCACATTGCCCAATCATGAGATGCAATCTATAAGTGCCAATGAATCTCCCATCACACTAGATCTATTTAGATTTTCAAAAGTATCCATCCTTGAAACTGAAAACATTATCTCTTCCCTGAAACCGTCCAGGTGCCAGGGCGGCAACTGTCCCGGCCAAATAATCAAAGATGCAGCTAGAGACATAGCGCCATTCATTTCTAAACTAATTAACACCTCCTCGGTGACTAATGTTGTCCCAAGTAACCTAAAAGAGTTCTGGGTCTGCAAAAAAAACAAACCTTGTACCCGTCCATACCAACTAACTATAGGCCTATTCTAACAATGCCCTCTCTTCTTAAAATACATGACAAAGTAGCATATCTTCAAATACAGAAATACCTCGAAACTAACACCTGGCAAGGAAAAGGCATTAATCGATTTAAGAACTCAAGTTGATGAGCTGAAGGACAAAGGGAAAACTGCCATGCTATTCCTCCTTGACCTGTCGGCTGCCTTGACCTGGTGAATCACGAAGTTCTGTGCAAACACTTGGCCTCTGCTGCCCACTTCTCGAAGGACGCAATAGCAGGGGT
The DNA here is from genome assembly GCF_040938575.1 of Ambystoma mexicanum. Lineage (NCBI taxonomy): Eukaryota > Metazoa > Chordata > Amphibia > Caudata > Ambystomatidae > Ambystoma > Ambystoma mexicanum. The sequence goes on from NC_090922.1 coordinate 869,911,174, forward strand.
CCAATCATTTTTAAATAACAGGACTATGAGAGTTTTCTCACCATCAGCATCAGCAGACCCTATACAGACTACCTGCGGCGTTCCACACAGATCTTGTGTATCGCCACCTATGTACAATATATTTACAAAGAGTCAGTTTGACAAATTGGACAGGCTGGGTGTCACCTACACTAACTATGCAGATGACACCCAGATCCTCATACCCCTTTCGGGTGATTACTACAAGGACACGTCTTTGATAAATAAAATGTACCTCCTCATTCAGGCATGGATGGCAGCCCATGGCCTCTGCCTGAATGACGACAAAACAGAGCTCCTGATTCTTGGAACAGCTGCCAACCTAAAAAAATGTAATTCCAACTATTCCGCCTTCAATATCAATGGAAATACAATTAAGGTAGTAAAAGAAGTGAAAACTTCAGGCTTCTACCTCGACTCCGCACTAACCCTAAGTAAACAAATAACTCTATAGCATCAGCATCAGCCTACACATGTAAGTTAATCAGGACCTGTAGGCCATTTTTATCCAAATCTAGCTGCATCATCCTTGCTAACACTTTGATACTCTCAAAATTGGATTATTGTAACGCCTTATACCTAGGCACAAATAAGTTTATTCTAGACAAAATCCAAATCTTACAGAATAAAGCTCTAATAGCTGCTTTGAATATTCCCATTTGGGAACATGTATCAGAGTTTAGAAGAGAACATCATTGGATGAAGATAAATTACAGAATCTTGCTTAAAACAGTATCCCTTACCTTCAAGTGCCTCAACGAAACGGCACCCCGTACCTAACTAAGAGAATAGTCAGAAAATCCTCCACCCGCCCCTCTAGAACTGCAATCTATTTTTGCCTTAACATATCTAGATTTAAACTAAAAAGATCTGGGGGTAATAGCTTCCCAGTTAAAGCTGCACAGACCTGGAACCCACTTCTACTGTCACTCAGAGTGGACCAATCCTTCCTTTTAGACGTAACACCTTGAACTGGTTGCAATCCAATGACATTTGATCCTGCTATACCCTACTCCTTTTGTATGTTTCACTTACCTTACTATTTGTCACTTACTGTATAATTTTGCACTCTTAACTGTATAATCCTGTTGCCAATTTGACTTACTATGTAACCTAAGCTTAAAGTATTCTTGTATTTGAGGCGCCCAGCTACTTCCAGGTTCGGTGTGCCATACAAATAAACAAAGAAACAAACAAACAAACAAAGTGCCCTCACATACAGCAAACACAAGAAGGTTTAATGCTAGAAGTGTGTTGGCCAGAGACACAACAACCATACTCCAAACACATGTATGTTTTGCAAACATTGCATGAGACAAATAATGTGATATGTGGCTCATTGATGGTGACCATGCAATGGGACATCACATGGAACAAAGGAGTGCACTCTACATCCTAGCAAATTATGAACATCTCAGATGTTGGTCCTGTTGCACTCAGAGGGTGCACAGGAGTTGCCCCAAATTAATCTGCCATGCAACAATGCTGGCACCGCATGAACACCCATATCAAGAATTTTGAACAATGTAATGTAATGTAATTGTTTTAATTGGTTACCACTATTGGTGGACTTGCTGCGCTTGGCTCTGTAAGCGAAAAAGGGGTGGGGTTCAATGGTGCGACAGCTGGAAACATAGATGTGATTCTTGTGTTAATGTGTGCTGGTCGGAAGTACCTGGTTCCTGAGTGCCCATTTGCTTTCTATGGGTTTGGTGGAAAAAACATATGAGTATGTTATCCAAAGGGAAGAGCCCAAGATATACTAGACTACTGCTTTTTGGGTCTGGTTAGCCGCTGATGTGGGAGAGTGCGACAGCGCTACAGACGAGAGCTAAATCATGACACGGTTAGTGTTGATGTGTTAACAACTGGTGTGTGTGTGTATTGTAAGATGGTAGGAGATCTTATAGGGTTGTTGGTTATTCAGGGGAAGGTGGGAGTAGACCTTACAATGCAAAACAACCTGCAACCCTGCACTCCCACCCCTAACCATTTGTAGACAGGTCCCATTTCTCTAGCTCCCTATGCCACCCCTCTCTTTCTCCTTTCTCTTTCTCTTTCACTGTCTCTCTCCCTCTATCTCTCTCTCTGTCTCTGTCTCAAGTAGAAACATTGTACCCCGTGAGCAACAAAACAAGTATCTATGAGATGGCAGATGAGGGAGAGGGGCGGTTTGGAAACTCAGACATTACCATAATCTGCTAAGGTGTATGGGAGGTGAGAACTTAAGGTTCAGTGGAAAGGCAGGTTAAAATTTGCAGACCACTGTCACCCATTTCACCTTCCTTAGTATGTTGATTGTCAGGCTGAGTGCTGCCTCAAACTTTACTCTAACGTGTTCAGGGGCAATGCTCAGTGGCCTTCTGGAACTTTTGCCCATCAAGGGAGGTAGAGTGTGTATTCATAAGAATGTTCAGAGTTTCCAGGAATGCACAATAATGTAGCTCGCTAATCCCTGGGCCACAGAGCTCTTCTTATTCTATACATACCTCAACTCCACGGTAAACCTTGCAATGCTAAATCCCATGAGGTTATACTTGATTGTGATAAATTCCCTGTTTGTATAAGTTTACTCTATGGATATTGTAATTGCTACTGTGCAGTTTCAATGATCATCCACTCACCCTGTAAGATGGGGCAGAAGTATTGTAAGGACCAAACAGTGCTCACACCCATTGCTCTTTGTCTGAATTTTCATAAGTGCCCTGCTGCCAAAAGCAATGCTCTTATTATTCTGTTGAGATAAAATACTGCTGACGAACACATCTCTGTAAATGAAAAGTCAAGGAAGAAATCCGTATCCCTCCTGGTCTACGCTAAACATGGGGCCTTGGCCAGGCTGTTCTTTAACTTAGGTACAGCCTGATGTTATTCCTCCCTCCATTTCAAGGGTACACCTTGTTTTATTATTTTTATTAGAGGTTGTGTGATCTCTGCCTAGTCCTCAATAAACTTTTGTTTGCAACTCGTCATTCCCAATAGACTGTTTAGGTTTCTCACATTGATCTAGTCTTTCAGCTTTTGAATACCATCCACTTTTCATGGCCCAGGAAGTTGGCTTTTTTCCTGTACACTTGGGCCTTCCTCAATGAGAGCTATTCCCCAGCCTTTTGTAATTGATTGAGTATGTATGCTTGGAAGTGTGCTTTTAGGTCCCTACTCTTAACCAAGATATTGTCCACATATATTATGTTACCCCGCTCGGCAACATCTGGCATAGTCTTGTGCAGAGAGATTCCAAACTCGCTTCCATTTTTAACATACACAAATGGGGTGTGCTCCCATGTATATTGTCTCTCTTGGAATGTAAAGGAGAACACATGTTGCTCTAAGGAGACACACCAATAACCAGCAGCAAGGTCTAATATGGTGAAGATCTTTGACCTCTGTATCTTCGCAAGACCCTAGTCTATGAAGGGAAGTGGCCAATTTAAGACTGGAAGTCACTTGTTGAATTGGCTTAGGTGGGTACATAATCTGTACTGACTATTGAGCTTCAATAACCCTAACATAGTGGTGTTTGATGTGCTATTGATAGGCCTAAATAACACACTTGAGTCTAGATTTTATGATGATTTCTGCAAATGATTCTAAACAAGCTAATGATAGCCTGTATAGTTGGACAAAAACTGGTTTCACCACACAACCTTCAGTTAAGGTAGTGACATGAAGATCTATGTGCCGATAATTGTACATATATCGGTCAAATACATCCTTAAATTCTAAAAAATAAATCCTGAACTGATATCTCCCTAAGTCATTTGAGCAGAAAACAAGAGGGGGATTTCTACGTTTTCTTGTAATTGACTGGACCTGTCTTTCTGGATTGTGGACACCTGTATGTAACTTGGGATCTAAGCCTCTGCTTCATGTGGTTGCCCTTCTTCCAGGCTCGCATCACCCAACTGAAACAAAATACAGTCATCGTGTTGGTGACAAATTACATCCCAGGTTCATATGCATACACAGATTGAAAATGTAAGACTCCTTTCGGCATAGAGCCAATTGGTTCAGACAAATCAGCTTCCTAGGAGCATATGACCTAGGAATGTGGCCGGTAATAGGATTAGTCAGTTCTGCAGCATAATCCATCTCTTAAAGCGCCATCCCTATTGGTGTGCCTTCTTCTGAATCAGTTTCCTGACACCCTTTTTTTCTGATCTGAACTAGCATGGTATTCACAATCTATACCTTGCTGTCTCATTGTTTCATTGATGCACATACATTCATCAGGTTTGTCAAGATTATATCCCTTCCACAGCTTAAATGTTGCAGTGAATTTTCTAGCGAATGGTGGGATACATAAACATTTCTTTACCTAATACTCAATGGTATATGGCATTAATTGAGCATGAAAGAAAGCCTGTCTTTTGTTTTCAAACTCTTGTGGGCACCTGCCCAGGCTGGACCACACTTTCTGGTTCAGCAAATCCAGAAAGCTGCTCATCCTGTATGACATCATTGCCGAGATATCATTGGGACACATATACACTCACTGTCCCAATAATGTGGTGAATACTTTTAGGCCCTATTTCTTTTTTTAACGTGCACCTTCCAACAACTCTGTGTTGATGGTCGGGTGATCTCTTCTTTTGGTCTAAATGGATCTCAAGTCGTGGTTCGGACTCTGTTCGGCTGACCTGTACATGCACATTAGAATGACAGCGTCACAGGGGCACATCCATTCTGAAGACACACCTCAACTGCATTTTTAGACATGGCTATTGTGGCATATTTATTTGCAGTATTGTGATGGTTTGCCATTGTCCGAAGCTCCAGCGGCCTCTTGGCCAAAGACTAGGGAGCCCCATTGACTCCTTCAATTATTGGAGACAGTCTTTTGACATTCTGTGCCTTTCAAGAAGGGTGTCTAGTCTACAGTGTTTACCATCTCTGGATGCTTCAAGTTGTACTTCCCTACGTTAATATCTGCCTCAGTGATACTTTCCACTGTTATCAATTCACGATTGAACCTGTAAACAAAGCTCTACACTGTCCATACTTTTGAAATGTGTTCCTGTTTTTTGGTTTATACAGTCTAACACTTTCCTTGACATGACAGTAGCTTGTGCAACTATGTCAACCATTGCAAACACATTACATTGTCCTTCCACTAGAATAGGACTGAACTTGCACGTTCTGAATATTCACACAGCATAGTTGGTTCGTAACCTCTACCCTTTTCCACCCTCTGCTCTTATACGTTGTGTTTTTAATTTAATGTTCCCTCCCTGCACTGTGGGCAACAGTATTTTCTTATTGCATACGCGCCTAACGAGCAAACAATAAATAGATAAATAAATACCCATTTACAATCCTCCAGGATGCATAGGACGTCTGAGTGGTTACTGATCTCAGGACTGGCCTTTCTTAGCCCAGCCAAACCCTTTGCTAAACATAGTGGCATGTGAAATGAGGCCTGACTCCACCTTTTCATGGAATCACCACTAGTTGTCTTTCCTTCTTTATTTATTATCTCAAATTGTGGGCCCTCCTGCAATTTGGCTATTGATTGGCTTCCCTGGGTACCAGGCCCGTTGATTGTCATACATAAGCCCTCACATGGATTTACAATAGTGTCAGTAGCAGTCATAATCTTACGTGAATCCTCTGGTTGCCTGCGAACACTTTGTACTGTGCGCACAGAAAAAGCACCTCATGATGTCATAGATGCATACATAAATACATGTGTGCATCTGCCAGTACAGCAGCCACAAATGTGAACATGTCCCCTGCTAACACTACTCAGTCTCCATCTACATACAGCGAACATGCTACCCTGATATACACCTGCACAGCCCCATGCAACATGAACACATCTCCTGCAGGACCACATCAGTTACCTGATTGTTCCACAGAGTATTGCAACCTTCTGACACTCACACCCTTGTGGACCATGAAGTTAATGTCGCAAACATATTGACACATGATCAGTAACCCACTCAGACACACATCCTACAGCATGCAGCCACATTCACTACACAGTCCAATAACAATGCAACAGTATGGATTGGCATAGGAAATACAAACACATAATCAAAAAGCACACAATGGCTGATGTACCTTATTAACATTAGAATTTAAAAAAACAAATAAAGCCTAGCCAACAAAACATGAAACTACCCTTCACCACAACAATATAAGTCCACACAAACATATTTAATTAAACCTTGTCCTCTGCCTCAAGTTCTGCAATTGTCTAGGCCAACTGGGCGTCAAGATCGGGATTCTTAAACCAGGCTTGTTTCGACATGTGGATGTGCTCTAGGCGCATGTCCACACCGCCCCTCTACACCTTTGGAGTGCTCCTTTCATGCAATAACCTGTGGAATGTAGCAATACCAACATTAACTTATGAAATATAGAAGTAAGAACATACTTAAAGAGAAAAGATGTCACATTTGATTCCTGGTTTGTTGTCATGTTCCGTGTAGCCCAAAGAAGGCAAGGAAATTGGGAATAACCTGACGAAGGCGGGTAATCTCTAGAGCTAGACTGTTGAGCCAGCAGAATATAAACGGAGATATACACATTGGAGACATGGGTAAGAACAGTACAATGTGGTTCCTAGAATTGTAGGATAACTATTGAAAATTGTGTCAAGAGCCTTTGTATACAAAACAGTGCGTGTTTGTTACTCTGCATAGGTTTTGCCAGAATGGGGCACTTGAATGGCTAAAACAATCGAGGGACTACCTGGTGTAACATAAGCAGAACCAGAATACACTTGTGTGCGAAGATAAGACAGATCTCGACACAGGATTGAAGTAGGATACTGAGGTAAAAAGAGAACTGGTCAAAAATCAGGTTGTCTTGCTAACTGAACAGTTAGAATAGATCAGATAGGAGATTGGGACATGATGGAGCTGAGATTAGAACATGGCTTACAGAAATGGTAAGGAAAACTTGACAAAGAGATAAGACTTTTTAAGAGAACAGTACATGTGAAACCTGTCAATACTACCATGTGGGGTTGTGCCATCAAAAGGTGAAAAGGAGGAGTCAATAAATCAATGGTTCCCTTCTGCTGTGATGTTATGCATAGCAAGTTGTATCTAATGATAAATACAACCAGGATATGTCGAACACTAAAAGTAGATTGTCCTCTACTTGTTTTCCCACAGATACCCATTCAGTGTCTTAGCCGTAAGAGAGGACCTAAGGGAGGGACAATATGTGGATCCCCTATTGATTCTAAGAAGATATCATTGTATTGTACATTGCAATTGAATGTGGCTGTACCCCTGATGAATTTCCTAATAGTTGTGATGAAAGTCTAAGGAAAGAAGCATGTTGGGAGTGTTTGTGGATGCAGTATGAAAGTTTGGAATGAGTGAGTAAAGACTGTTTGGTTAAAATGAAAAGGACTAGGGTGTGCCGGCTCAACTTGAGAAGGCTCTAACCATAGATCCATACTGAAAATTAATTTAATGAGAGAATGCAGAACATTGATGAATTAGTAGACCACAGTATATTGTTGTAGTACACTATCAATGGGTTAAAATTGTATAATCTGTTTTATATCGATGTATGCACGCTTGACAAAAAGGTGTATGCTTTTTTATGACATAATGTTTTAAATTAAAAAAAATGAATAAATTGATATTTTTGATACTTCAAATGGGTATGTGAAGATTTAATGATGAATAACACACACAGATGGTAGACACAAATGGAATAAGGGGAAAGAAGTGACCCAGTGAATACATTATATTATACCAATTTGTAGAGGGCTGTTCTTACGTGGTCTAGAAAAATATTTCCTCTAGTCTCTCGGGTGTTTGTAAAAAATGTGCTCTAGGCGCTGCCGCCTTCTTGCCTCCATGTCTTCAGCACCCACCGGAGAGTCCTCCTCGATTGAAGCCCGAGCATGGGCCTTGGTTCCATGGCTTCTGCCTTGGCAATGGCTGTGGTACATGTTGCAGCTCAGGCTGCTTGCCTAACCTCCTGATGCTGCCTACTGGCACCCACTGCCTCACCTCTTGCCTTTCCCTGAAGCTGTTTTGACCTACGTGCTTAAATTGGATTTCACATCTCTTATTTGCCTAGCAATCTTTCTTAGGAACTGTCTCTCCCTCTGCAAAGAGAGGGAAACCCATCATTGCATTGTCCAGTTTGTCTGCTGATCCACCACAGCCTGTCCTCCAGTGGGCATCATGACAGGGCCAAAGCCCAGCACAATTCCCTCCATTCCATCCTTGTACACCACCTTGTCTGCCTCTATACAGCCCTCCACTTCCACAAGGGACTGCAGCCCTACCAAAGTGGGCGATGGCAGGACAGCACTACAGGAGCAACAGTCGATTTTAGGCATGGAGGACCCACCACTTGAGGTAGTCTGGGGCACAGATGTGGAAGAGGGGGGCATTGATGTCACATCTCTAAAGAAACCATCCCTGGTAAGTAGTGTCACCAATTGGGTGAAAAGCATGACCACTTCCTTGTTATGATTTGCCTGCAGTTGACTGGCAAGCACAGCTTAATTGGTCCTATAATCTACCCAGCAGCAGTGGCAGTACATTAATAGTCTCTAAAGCCAATGAAGTGGGCTTTGGGTGGAGGCATCAAGGAAGTTATGTAGCCCTGCAACTGATGAACCACAGCCAAAGTATCCCACCCACATCCTCTTGTCTCATGCCCATGCCTGTAGAATGTGAATGACACTCAGATCCTCCACCAGACACAGAAGGCAAGACCTCACCGTCCACCTCCCCCTTCCACACCCAACCCGTACACCACAATGGAGGTTTCTGGGCTCTGTAGCTCCTCTGTACCCTGGGAGCAATGTCCCTGTTCCTCTGCTGCTGTGGTATCCACAACTATGATGTTCCCAATGCCCTCACTCTCAGCAGCTGTGCCAGTGGAATAGTTCACATGCCCCTACGTGCAGCTAGCTATCGTGGACATGGCTTGGGGTCTAGAGTGCCATCTGGAGTCCTTACCCCTGGCATGCAGTGCCTCCTCAGGGAACGGTCCCTCGTCAGCTGTTGAGAGACTCCAAAAGAAGGACAAGGGAAGGTAATCAATGCAAGAATGTGTATCTGTCTATCGAACACTAGTGACACGTGGTCATGCAGAAATAAGTGCAAACAACATGTATACATTTCTGAGGACACAGGTATGTGTCTCATGTGCGTGTCTGCATTGACAGTGTATTGGAAAGGGCATCTACACACATGCCCACTTGTCCTCCAATTCACAGACTCGTATCTGTCCAGCTTGCTATGAGCATCCCGAACAGTCTGGGAATACTGTATGCAATACACATATATTTTTCAAGAGTCAGCACCAGAGGCCAGACTTGTATCCCCTCCATCGCACATCCACTAAAAGTAACCATGGCCTCTGACACCCTGCAAACATGCCATGCTTCTTCAGCTTTAAGGCAAATGCATGACCACAGCAAGGGCGAGTGAAATGTCTCGCTGACATAAGCATCTGAAACAGTAGATGGGCAGCCCTGAATTGTATCTACGTGTAGGCCAATGAACACTCCACTCACAATCACCGGCACAGTCCCCTATGGCCTGCATCCTTCACATTCAGTCATCGCACAACAAGTGGGATGTAGTCTGTGCAGGTAAGGAGACAACATGTACTTGCACACTTCACTTATGAAAGGATCACACCGCATCATGTGAACATTTCTGTTGAACAAGACATGCACACAGATGAAAAGACTTATTTGCACACATGCCTTTAACAGCTGGCTGAGGTTGCTTCCACTAATTGGCCAGAAGTATGTAAACTATGTATTGGCTCACTGGGCCTATGGTGCTTTACTTTGGTTGCAGTGCGCCAATGAGGTACCACTGTGTGCCAATTAGACACCACTTGTTTGACACAACCCTGTTAGTGACCGACATGCTATCTTCCCTTTCCATTCATGCCATAGTGACATTGTGTGAGCTACTTTCCTTTGTGTACCTACTAGCAGCTTAGATTTGTGCATGCAGGTCAAGGACCTAGGCATGAAGAGCTGGGTTGACCTTCTCTATAATCCACACCTGTAGTGGTATCACCCGATGTCGGCCACACAAATGGACCTCATTACTGTACCCTACCTCAAGGCCACCTTTGCTTTCTTCTGGCTCTGGGCCCTCATGTCACCCGTCCTCTGTATTGATGGCAGCCATAATGCTCTTCCAGATCCAAATCCTCCCTGAGGTTGATAGCCCTCAGCCTCATAACCTTTATGGGGACAAATGATGTTGCAGCCATTGAATCGGTGATGTTGGTAGGGATGACGGTGGGTCCTGAGTATTCCTGAACTGAAAGCTCTGATGGTCATATGGTGGTGTTGTGTCTATATGTGCCAGACAAGGTGGGCTGGGGGGAGTAGATGGTAGACTGGTGCAGAGTGATCCTGCAAGAGCTAAACGTTTGTGGCCGTCAATAAGTCACTCCACGACAGAGGTAGTGGTCAAACAAAAATAACAGACAACCAGGCAGCAGGAGTTGTCTTTCAGAGAAGACAGACAGAGGGAACCGATACGGAAAGGCAGGAGGACAAGCAAAACGTAGGTGGCATCAATGAGCATGGCATCAATGAGCACACTAGGTAGCAGCAGGTGAAGGGAAGACCCTCAGTGCATATGTCCTGCAAGGCACACTTTACACGCTCCACCTGCAGAGTTTTCACGTACTGTTCAGATATGAAAAGGAGGTGCATTTGTGGATTACCTTTTCATGGGTCAGTTGCAGTGGACATGCACTACTTTTCACCACGTGAAGAACCATGAGTGAGAAGGAACAACAACAGTGAAAGAAGGAACCACGGAACAAAAATGTTCACAGACAAGGATCAGTTCATCCTCACAGATATTGTTGAAAAGCATTGTGTGGACCTCTATAGTTTTCTGGCTGCACTCTCGGTGTTACAGAATGTGAGCACCTATAGAAGGGGATTACTGATAAGATCAGTGCCTTTATAGTGGAACATTGTACTTCCAAGGAGGTAGAAAAGTGTACAGGTAATCTTAGTAAAAGAACACCCAGGAAATGTGTGGGGGACCTCAGTTCTGCCCAGGAAACTGATAGAGAACACCCCACTAGATATAGATGCTGTCTTCAATTGAACAAGTAGTCAGTGGCCTCATTCCAAGTGAGCAGTTCATCAGCGTAGGAGGCATGAACAAATACGTGCCCACATCTAGTGAATTACATGTCTACATCATGATCTTGTTGTTTACTGTTTATTCCCTGTTAGCAAGTGGCCTGCTGGATATGTGGTGGATGGATGTGTTGACCTTTTTCTTGTATGTATGGGGATGGGCTCTCTCTTCTAGTGTGGAAGGGTGAAGTGTGCAATGTTTAATTGTTCCAGACAAATATATGTTACTTTATCTATAGCGAAAGCATGTGTGGCTCAGTTGTCATGCATGTGCAATGGCCACATCACCTACTGAGGGAGCCTCTTTTGAGTTAGCATTTCCAGATATGTGGTTCTGGAACATGTACAATTGCATTATGGCTTACACCTCTCAAGAGTATGATTACAGATTAGTTAGGTCATTATTATGTGGCCTTCTTTCCCTTTACACATTCTTCATGTCATGTGATCACTTCCTGTTTATTATAATGTGGTCTAGCACATGTGATGAGGGTAACATCCTAGGGACAGTGTTACATAGCTGTACTTTCATTCTGAAATCAGTCATTGGCACAAGAGAAATATGCCATCATACAAAACTGCCCTTGGAATGCAACACACAGGTAACGACCATCAATACAAGGGTCAGGGGAAGGCTATGTGGCAGCACTACAAATGACTCAATATGGAATATGCTTTAATGCTGCCCATGAAGGGGGCAAGTCTCGAGTGCCTCTGGTAGCCACTACCCAAGGATGGGTACAGATGAGGTTTCATATGCAATCTGGACCTCTGTGCTCACCGTCCATGCAGATGTAGCAGTGCTGATCATGATTCCCTAGCCAAACTGAGTGACAATCACACACTGCCTATTGCCACCCATTCTGCCCATGTATAGCTTTGACTCACAACAGACATGTAGTGGCTGCAGAGGTGCATAGACAGGCACACCAGCGAACGTAAGTAAGTTATGAAAGACAAGGTGGTCATGAGGATGTAAATCGAGGGTGGTAAGGCATGACAGTCGGCCCTCATGCATAGTGCCTGGGTAGATCTCATAGGCATATATGGAACATACTTCAAGACTGACATGGTCAAATGGCTTTGCCACCACAGAGGGTAGGGTGATAGACACATCCTCTAACTGCCTTTCTTCAAGTCCCCTAGGTTGTGCACATGAACATGACCTGTTTACTCTTCTACGTGTGAGTGCGTACCCCCCTTATCACATTCAGTAGGGAGTATAGCACATGATCCCCATAACATGCACCCACAGGGCCAAACCTATTACCTGCCATTATGCATGTTGTCCTCATGACGGTAGGGGAAGGGTCACCGGCACGTGCTCTTCACCCAGCCTCAGTCTGACATTCATTCTTCCTGCTGTTCATGCACACAGTGGACAGGGGTGTGGGGAAGCACAGTCTAGAATGAGTCCTGAGAAGCAGGGCCTCTGACATGGGTGTGCAGAGATCATGCACCCTATCAGCTGACCAAGCCTGGGATGATTGGAGCGGGACGGCCTTACAGGCAAATCAGAAAACACTGCATTTCCAACTATTTTCTGCACAGGGGCAATCAGGGAGCGCTGTGAAGAAAACAGTAGATTGTGTACTGTGACCCTTCTGCTTCTGCTTTGGAGTGATTAGCATGGTTTGACATTTTTAAGAGGCTGAAATGCTGGGCTGTGAAATAGGGAGCTACATGTCTTGTGAGGCATGGACAGTTGAAGGGATTTGGATTGGAGCAACCTAGAGTGACATGGTGGAAATGAGGGGTCATGCATGCTCTAGGTGAAAGATTATAGGCAGTGTCCTTGGCAAGTATGATTTAGATGTGTAATAGCAGGAACGTGCCTCATACACCACATGTCCGCTGAATGTGGCATGTATGGTTCAATTACATGGGACCTGCATGGTATACACAGTCAACGATTGGTTAGATTGTGTGTAGTATTTGGATGTTTTGTGTGGTGATTGTTCCATGTTCATAGCAACCATTCCCAAGGCTGACACCCATATGTGATTGTGGGAATGACATTTGAGTGGAAAGCATTGCATTCAGCATGTTTGGTTGCTTTTCTGACATGTGATGTGCTCTGTAAGGAGGTCATATTGGATGGGCATAGGAGTCCATTAGCCTGGTAAGATGCTTGTGGTGCTGGGTTCTTCAAGTACATTGAAAATGCATTGTACCCTTTGTGCCTAAGTGGAGTGGTTGATGATATGAGTTGCATGATCATTTACAGGCCAGGAGCGCTAGTGGAGGTGCAGTGTGAAGATAAATGGAACCCAAAACTATTTCTCTAAAGCAAACTGATGCTGAAAAACTGTGAACTGTGCTGCTTCTTGTAAGTGTGAGGCAGATGGCTCAGTGTTGGGGAATCAAAGACACATGATGATAGTTTCAGGTTTAAGTGAGATGCATCAGAAAAATTCAACATTTTAATTAAATATCTACCTCTTGCTCACTATCACAACAAGGGTGCACCTGTGGGTTGCGGGTAAAATCTGTCATATTATTGTACAAAGTTTGTAATAATATAGTGGATTTAAATATAATCCTACAGTATAAATATGTAAAAAAGCAGTGATTCTTTTGTGTAGTTTGAATAACGTTGGTGTTTGATTCAGCTTGAAGTGTGTTGTGTACGAGTTGGTCTGGGTTTAAACTCAAGCCAGCTACCCATCTCACCTTCAGGAATCTTCCAGGGGAGAGTGTTAGAAAAAAAACCTCTAACACTCTAGGAAAAAAGATTTTCCAGTCTATGTAAAGATTACTATCTAGAGTGAACAGATGGTCAGATTTAAAAGCCCGCTTCAAACAATGTCATTGCATTTAACTTAAATGCAATGTCATTGCATTTAACTTGTCATAAAGTACCACACATGTGTTAGTCTAACCTGAGAAGAAGAAAAGAGCCATGTCAACTGACCTACACTGACCTAGTGTCAGCAACTAGGGTCCCAACAGGGCTTTCCGGGGGCATCCCGGAGCACCAACCGTCCAATGTTTAGGAGCACAGGGGGTGACAGCCATCTCAACAGGAGTAGTAGAGGGCCCAACTTCAATGGAGGAGAGCAATGCACCAAAGTTTCTGTAGCTATCAGTGCAGTCACCACATTGGCAGTAGAGGAGCCTTGTCCACTTACATGTTTGGATCAATGCTGCAATAACAATGGCAGCCACATCCCAGCCACACACATGCCTCTGCCTCTTCCCCTAGAGGCAACAGTCTTCCTGCAGTCCTCGGGAAGGAGGAGCGGCACACAAGCAGGGAGCCACAGGGGCCGGTGCACAGATGAGGTGCCCACTGGCATTCCAAGGGTTAATATCCGGTGGCCCTTAGGTCCCACTGCCCTTCCGACAGCAGAGCGTCCCTGTGTCAGCGCCTGCTCTCCCCGTTACTTCGAGCGTCGACACCGCCCGGGGCTCCCAGTGTCACAGCTCCGCCACCAGCCTTGGTGTTCACTTTGGGGCAGCCGCTGCACAGTCCCAGGTCAGGAGCGAGCACCTGTTCCTGGTGTCATAGACTAGACAGCGCCATACGGTTCACATTCCCCTGTGCTAAATAAAAGGAGATTTTGACATTAGGATTTTTAGTGGTCGCAGAGCTGTTCAATAAAGAAGCTATTTACATTGCTGCTCAGCAGCACACCCCCCAAATTGAAAACGAAAAAAAATGTTTGATGGTGATTGATGGTGCTTGCTTGAATCAATAAGTGTGGTTTATTTGATAAAGTAAATAAAAGATCTGGTAAGTATTCACAGTCAAAACTGACTTGTCACCATGGGGGACACTCCCCTTTTACATCTATGCAGGGCACTGTCAAGATATAGACCAAAAATACAGCAGTAACATGCGGGATGGGTGAAGGGCACGACTAATAAAACAGTAATGCCGTGGCCTCCAGAAGGTTTGTTGCCAAAAACAGTATTGCGACACATGACAACATACTTGCATGCTACATATATGGGAAGAAGTTGCAGAAAAGATTGGCCGTTTTAGAGTTGTGGAAGATGTACCAGTGTGAGAAAGAAGATGAGCCTGAGAAGGAGCGGATGCTTAATCAGCATTAGGGGGAGGATGTAACACCTTTGGCTCCCAAGCCCCCTTTTGAGAACAAGAGAAAACATACTGAGAAGTAGAGATTTCATCCTTTAAAGGAATTAAAAGAAGCGGCAGGGTATGTTAGTCCAACATAAAAGCCTCCCACTTATAACAGTGAGTACCATGTGGAAGAGAGCAAAAGAAGAGAAGATATGGCAACATGCGATGAAAATAAACAGTGTGATCAGAAAAAGGACAGGCAGGACAGACATACATATAGAGATAGAGGAAGAAGCAAAGAGGCAAATAGAAGTGAAAGACAAGGCTTAAGAACTGACAATAGTACAGAACGAGTGAATGGGAGGACAATTATTACTCAAACTGGACAACAATGTCATTGATGGGGTTAGAGAAAGGGAAGAAAGAGAAGAGTGGGAAAAGAAAGAAAGAGAACAAGAGAAAGCATACAAGGAAGATAAGGAAAAAGAGAGGACGCGAAAGGTAGAATGAAGAAGGTACGAGGCAAGGGAAGAAAAGGAGGGCCTAGAAAAGAAGAAAGTGGCAGAGTTATAATCACAGAGATTGAAAGTAAATAGGTTGCAAAGAAGGTAAGAGGAAGAAATATAAGGGAAATGAGGAGAAAGGAAGGAGTGATGAACTGGAGTAGGGGACAAAGCGATGACAAGATAAAGTATTTATTTAACAAAGACAGGGTGATGATTGAAGGACGAGAATGATAGGAACAAGAAAGAAGGTCAAAACAGCCCCTCAGTGAGCTGCAAGGGATACCGTGAATACAAACATGGGCTGACGAGCATGAAGCAGAAAACATAGCAAAAATGATTGAGAATTTATATAGGCAAATGAGTAATAAAGATAGGTACAACACCCAAGAGGGAACTCTATCAAGGGAAATGGAAGGTTAGGTCAGATAACGTAATAACAGATGAACCTAGAACACTGTCTCTAAGTAGACTAGATCTTGATGAGTTGGAAAGGGACGAAAGCCATACAAGTTGGGGCATAATGATGTCAGATGAAGAAATGGAAGAAAGCAAGAGAGCATGTGTTTTTTTGAAAGATTCAAGTGAAGAAGAAGGGGTAAAATGGTCAGACTTACAGGATCCTAAAGAAAAAACACCATAACCAACACCATACACTGAGTGACCACAAGTACGATTGTGCAGTGCAGGGGATATATCCCTGCCTTATGTAAGCAGATTAAGGTCACTGCCAGGATAGAGACAAATGGGTGAGACTACCCCCACCTGGAGAACAAGAAGTGTAGTGGGTATGATTATGGATCAGGATTCACACAATTCCCATTATTTGAGAAAGGAGAAGGACAGATGGACAAGGATCATTTGAAATGTAAATTAGCTAGTTTGACTTCAGGTGCAGGAAAATGGATTTATGAGTTTGTAAGAATTATATCAGGAATGATGTTAGCAATAGTTGACATAAAAAGGGCTGCCAGCAGCCATTCTTGAGAAAAGGGCTGATGACATTTGGAAATGAGTAGGGTATGTGGGTGTGACTCACAAAACACTTCACATAATGGAACGCCATTTAATAATTGTAAAGAAGATTTATGGCTGGTGCTCAGATTACTATATCCCGATACATTAGACATGGGTGCAATCATGACTAGGAAATTGGGTGAGGACGAAGATCCTGTTGCCTTTATTCAAGATATTCAAGAGAGATGGCGTCTTGAGATGAGATAACCGTGGGATAAACCAGTAGCATTATTTAACCACATTTTATGTCAGGGACTGCCCGAGCCAGTGCAACGCCAGATAAAGAAGCAGGTAGGCATTGAACCAAAACCATGGCCAGAAATGCAGTTGACTATTGTACATCATTGTCGATTGTTGCAGGAGAAGAATAGGAAGAAAGCTGAGATTAGGACGCAGGAGGAAGCCAAGTTAGTTCAGAAGAAATTGTCAAAATTAGCCATAGAGGGAGTGGTTTTGATGAGTGGTGAAGGTGTGATGACACAAGAAATGCGACCAGTGCAGCAAAGCAATGTACTGTACCCTATGGATCAGAGTAGGTATCATTTTTGGTCAAGAGGGAGAGGAAACAGACCTAGTGGAGGAGAAGGCAGATTTCAAAACCCTCGAGGAGAGGAGGATTTAATGGTGGGCAGTCGCAACAATGTTGGAATTGCGGGAGAATAGGACACATAGTCCAAACCTATAGAAGTTGAAGGGGCATGCAACAGAACTGGCAAGCTCCGAGAGGGGGGGATGGGCTATGTTCCACAATATAATATAGAACCACAGGAGTAGTATGCCCAAGATCAAATGCAGAATCAGAGACATGCGCTGCAAACACAGCAAACACATCAGACTCCATTACAAATGCAAATGCCACAAGGACAACCACAGCAAGTGCCTATGCAAACACAACAGGCCATGGTACCACAATGGAACACAAACACAGGAGCCCAGGAAACACTCACACCTATGATAGGGAGTGTGACCATGGTAGGAGGAAATCCTTTCACGGGAACAGGGATCAATTTGTATCCTCAAAGGGACAGCCCACAGAGCGACCTGATGTGTTCAGTATTTTCAGTGACAAGGGAACGATAGGAGGCAAGACATTTTTGTTTTTTGTAGACACTGAAGCAACTCGTTCCTGTGTCCATGAGGGAAAATACCCAATGTCAGGTATTGCAATGAATGTGCAGGGATTCTCTGGGGTGATGAGTTTAGTTCCTTTTACAGATGAATTACCAAACTCTATAGGAGAACATGACATGTCTATGATATTATTATATTCCATCAGACATCAGTTAACGTACTAGGGCATGACCTGATGACAAAACTTAACATTACAATATCTTTTACTGATGAAGGAATAGTGTGCTCCACTCCAGGGATACATGATATGAATGTGAAAGAGTTTATATTAGCCTTTACATTCCAGGAGGCATTACGAGGAGTCCATTTAGATACGGAGGTATTCTTGTACAGAGTGACCGTTTTGTCAACGTGATTATCCAGGTTGGTAGGTAAAATATTGAGAATACCTGGAGAATGTATGTTTAGACCAGAAATACTTGATGATAAAGAAGGGCAGGTCATTTCCTTGGAGCAAGACGCAGCAGTGGTTAGAGAAGAAAGGGTGATTGTCCATGGGACAGATGATGAGGGAAGAGGATGGGGATCGGTGATAGCCCTCAGTGAAGGATATAGTTTGACAGACTTAACAGACAAAGAGCTTTTCAGGGATGATTATTCAGATTATGAGTTAGGATTTTTTATGTCTCACTTATTGGATTAAAGTTGAGAATAGAGAAATACTGCAAGGAATGGCAATGGTATAAAAGAAACCATAATTTTTCAAGGAAGATTTAGAAAAGTGCCAATTATTTTATGGACTACTTGTCCATATGATGTGGGTCTATTGAAAGGAGCAGTTAAGAAAGTTTAAACCAGGAGAAATCTTGCCAAGAGCAAAGCAATATCCTATGTCCAGAGAAGCGGATGAAGGCATATTTGAGACTATTTCCGCTTTAATTAAACTGAATATTGCTGCGATCTGAGTTCCCATGTAACACAGCTGTGTACCCAGTGAAGAAATCAACTGGGAAGTTGTGCAGATTTATTGAGGATCCCTGACCCCTAAACAATATTGTTGAAGCAGAGTTTCCTTTAGTTCCAAATCACACAACAACATTGTGCAACATCCCATCAAAGGCTAAATATTTTACAGTCATAGATTTATAAACTGTTTTTTCTCAATACCCCTTCTTGAGGAATCACAGATTTTGCCCTCATATTCTTATAGAAATACTCGCCTGAATCATACTCGTTTGCCCCAAGGCTACTGTGCATCCCCTTCGATCTTTAACAGGGTCCTTCAGATGGATTTGGGTAATATACAGCTTGAGAGTGCAATATTTCAATACATAGATGATATTTTAGTATGCTGTGAGACAGAACAAAGATGTAAAGAAGACTCAGTTCGACTCATGACCATACTAGCAGAGAAAGGATACAAAGAAGACAAAGAAAAATTACAATATTGTCAGGAAGAGGTCCAGTATATGGGACAGTTGTTCTCTCAAGAAGGGAAAAAAGTAGCACCTGAAAGAGCAGAAGTAATTATGAAGACTTCAGAACCTACAACGGTGAGTGAAAATCAACAGTTTTTAGGCCCATGTAACTACTGCAGAGCCTGAGTTTTTGATTACTGTACATACATTTGACCACTCTTAAAAGGACTTTAAAAAAACATGTAGACAAAAATAAGATAACATGAACAGATGAAATGACTGAATGGTTTGAGGAGTTAAAAATGGCAATCAGTATAGCCCCTGTGCGAGGGAGTCCAGACCCTCATGAAGAATTTTACCTACTTTCCCATTCATATGGAGAAGTTATGACAGCAGTCCCCACACAGAAAACAACATCAGGACATGGGCACAAACCATTGGCTTACTATAGTGGGATTTTAGATCCAGTAATGAATGGGCGTTACACTTGCGAACAAGCATTAGCTGCTTCTGCATTTGCTATTGAAAATGCTTCAAGTATTATAATGGGGTGTTCAGTGACATTATTTGTTGAGCATGTATTATTTGCTATTTTAGAGAAACCCAAAAGTACATTGATGACACCAAGAGCATCAGGGTGCAATGTAATTATTTCACACCTTGCGATCAAAACTGTTAGATGCAGAATAGTGAACACAGCAACATTCATAGCAGACCCAGTAGGAAAGGATGACTATGCACATGACAGCACAACGTATAATGAGTTGTATGATGACATTCCCTGTAACAGAGAAAATGTTCTTGGAGGGGATGAAATTCTCTTTATTGATGGTTCTTCAAAAATTGGCCAATAGACTGGGGAACCAATTTGAAGCAGTAACCGGTGCACAATTGCCTTTCCATTGTTCAGCACGGGCTGCAGAATTAGTGGCGCTTATCGCACACACAGGTTGTGAGGCTTGGTAAATTGTTGGCTGAGACCTTCAAGTGTTGGTTGCAGTGTATCATCTGTTGATATATCAGTATTTCTGAGGTATGTCCATGTAGGTTGTTCTGGTTGTTACTGCTACAAAGCTGGATGATGTGATGATGGCACTGCATGCATCCATATGTTGCACATGGTTAGTGATGTCATGTGGTAAGGGAGTGCTGGGTTTGTATGGGTATGTTTGTGGCATGTAGAAGCAGATAAGTGTGTTCCTTCTGAATTGTGCATACGTTTATTGTCCCTCTGAGGAATACTCTTTCATGGTGTTATGCTAGGTAGAGAGGCATTGCCCTTTCTCATCACTGAAACCCAGCATGGAGGGGTTTTGGAGTTAGTTCACAACACAGGATGTCATGCAAAGAATGTATTTACCACATGGTTGCAGATAGCCTCTTCCTGAGCTCTTTGGCCCACTATGGGCATGGGTTGAGAAAGTGTATTGGGGGGAAACCCTTTTACACCTCCACTGGCAGTTCAAGTCATATTGCAATGTTGTGCAAGCCACAGCATATAAAAGTATGACCTGGCATACCACCACCCGATTTATCCAGGCACAGGAACTGTGATTTGAGTACACCAAATGTGTGCCCAACTATGGCTCCTGTGGCAATGTGTACATCATTGTACTGTTCTTTTAATGAATGAAGACCACAGCTCTTCATGGAGGTCTAGGGTCCAGATGGGCAGCAAATCTACAGCCTGCCATGGGAACCACAGTCAAATCTCTGTCTGCATGCTGTGTCTGTTATTTGCTTGCATACTGGTTGAGGTGAGCTGGACTGTCTGGATTTAAACAGATGGTAGACCCATCATGCCGACCACTCTCAAGTGATATCACTGCTGCTAACATCAGAACACCCACTCAAGTCATATCTTCATGCCAGAGCTGAAACCAGAGAAATGTGGTAATTGCAACTGCATTGCAACTTGTGGCCCCAGCACGAAGACCATATAAGGCTTGTCTTATCTTAATCCTGGAACAGTGCCAGTTTTTCACCAGTACTAGTACTGGTGACAAACTAGCACACGTGCAAGTAAGGTCATTGAGCAACCCCATCACTCTTAATAGCCTTCCACTGCGACAACAAATAATCCAGAATGTAACTGGCCAATACTCTGAGAAAACAACTTGCAATGTTTGACTGCCATAAATGTAGTTACAGATACAGATTCCAACCACCCCAGTGTATTCCCAATTCCCAATTTGTACACTCCCAGTTTATTGCAGAATGTCAATTTCAGAATACTTACAGTATGAACCCGGTTTATTAACTCCAGCAAACGCCAGTTTGACAACCCAAGTATATTACATTTGTATTGCTAAAATATATTCCCAGTTTCACAATCCCAGTATACTACTAGCATGCAATATCCTATTATATTTCTAGTTTGACACATTTTGTCTAATCCTATTACATACCCAGTGTATCAAACCTCATTATACTCCTATTTTGAAAACTGCAGTAAAATTCATAGAAAACTATCAGTTTCACACCAGTTTATTCCGAGTTTGCACAATCCCATTTTATTCCAAGTTTGAAAATCTCACAATATTCAAAGGATGACCAACCCAGGTAAATTGTAGTTTGCACAAATTAAGAATACTGCCAGTTTTACAACCCAGGTGTAGCTCCAGTTGGTAAAAAGTCAGTATATTTATAGTTGTGTATCCTGCAATGTTTTCAGTTTGCAAGTTCACAGTAAATCACCAGTTTGATAATCCTTGTCTTTATTTATTTTATTCATTGTGCATTCGTAAGGCGCTTATACATCAAGTAAATTGTGTTTCAAAGCGCCTACAGGGCAACAGGGAGGGAACATGGGAATGAAAAACAATATATATCATTGAAAGATAGAGGCGGGCCTCCTAGGCCTTGTGAGCATTCAGAACGTGCAAGTACAGAGAGGGAGAGAGTATGTAACAGTTCCCAGTGTACACATGTTATGCATTGTGTTCATGATACCGACACACACCCAGTTTGCCGAATTTCAGAATATTGCCAGTTTACAATACTACAGAACTATTGCAGAATCCCATTAGAAGTCACAGTTTATGGTTAAGCAATTCTACTACACTCCTTGTTTGGAAAGCCACAGTGTAGTCCCAATTTGCACAGTACCCGTATGCTACTACTTTGAAGATCACCAGTTTCCTAGTTTGACATTCCGAGTTTGCATATTTCCAGTGTATTCAGAGTTCGAACCTCCTGCTATGTCTTACCAGTCTTTCTAACTCCATTTGAACAAATTCAGTATACTAGCGGTTGGTCAACCCTAGTGCACCCTACCTTGATGACCACAGGACACTGTCAATCTGCACAAACCCACTATACTTCAACTTCGACAATCACAGTTCAATAAACCTGATAAACTCCAATTTCAATAATCCTAGTAACCTCTAGTTTGACAGCCCAACTATATTCTCAAAGTTCACAGTTCAGACATACTCATGGTTTTCAAATCCCACTATTCTCACAATTTGGCAAATCCCATTATGTAAAATATCGGTATAGTCCAAGTTTGACAATCTCAGTACAATACAATGCAGTATACTTATACTTTGACAGACCAAGTATGCTCACAGTTGAATCAATGCCAGGATATTATCAGTTTGGCAATCACAGCACATTCTTAAATTCCAACACTGCAGTATAATCTGAGGTTGCCAATTTAAATCAAATCCAAACTATAACGAACTGAGTATATTCCCAGTTTGAAAAAATCCCAGTGTTCTCCCATTTGCCCTATGCCAGCATATTTTTTGTTATGCACCCCGGGTATGATTACAGTTCTCCAACTCCTAGTGCACTTTATCACCAGTTTACCAACCCCAGCCTTTTCCTATCTTACACCTGTTAAACAACATGTTAAGCAGTATTTGTAGAACTCAATGTTTTCCACTTCCATGGCTTATTGTCACTCTATACTCCCCATTTTTAATGTTTTTGTGTTTGATGAATTTCTTCAATTTTGGATATGATCCCTCAGTGATCGGATTTATGCATCACTGCTCTGGCCAATGCTTGTCTGCTTTCTTCCCCTGTATTCTATTTCCATCGTTCCCCCCCTTTTTTTAGTTGAGGCTTTTAGGTAGTGCTTGCAATATCTATAAGACGAAAGTATTTCATTAGAGTACAGATAGGGAGAAATGGCATATGAGGGACACACAGCTTATAGGTGTTCTTCGGGTATTTGCCCATCTATTGACTGCCCATGGGCATGCTAATCCAGATGATATGATGTGGCATTTATAACGTGCCTCTACACAAGTGTTTCTAGGCATGGCAAGACAAGGAGGGGAAAACAAGGGAGGACAAAATAATGATCTTTCTAGGCCTTGTGTAATTCAGATCACGGAAGTGTGGGGAAGAGAGAATGGGATAAGTGCCAGGGGGGAGGGAAAGGGGGAAATGCAGTTAACTCACAATTGCATCCTGTTAAGGATTCTAATCGGGCATCACACACCAGACCAGTACTCTTGCCACTAGCCTAGGATGCAGCACACAATTAAAAGACGTTTACTTAATTTCCTAGAATTTGGATTGAGCTGGCACCCAACCTATCTCACAGCGCCTCTTACAAATACCCTGGGTCACAATGGACCATGAACCAGGCTGGTGGGTGGTAATACAATATTTATTTAATTTAAATTCAAAGAAAATCACACAAATTTAATATTGGGCAGCAATCACCTATGGGGTGATAATCACAAGGTACATTGATGAAATACACTTAGTTTGACCTTCTACTATAACATATCCAAAGCACAAATGAATGGGAACAATTTTAATGTTCGGGTACATCACACCAAAGTTAAGATTTCCCCCTGCAATGTTCCCCCAAACCCCTATTAATCAAATTGTGAGTGGATAGAAAGGAGCAGCAAGAAGTCAGGTATACTAGGCAGCAAACAGAAACAGAGGCAAAATCGGATTTAGAAACATTTGCAATTGCACAATAATAGCACTCGTAATTAGTAAATATTGTTTTTACCTGTGTGGTTGAATAAATGAGGTAAATATGAGTATAGCAATATCACAGATGTAGGAACACTAGCAGACTACAAGCATTGTCCTAACAACGGGCATACTACTCCGAAAATCACACGCATAGACATTGCATTTGCTAATTTATGCAGGTTTAAATGTCAAAACAGTTTGAAAAATAGGTGAAATAGACAAAATCGGAATGCAGTTTTTATGTTGAGTGACAGATCACTTTATGTTGAGTGATCGCAAGGATAATAGGAAAGTGAAAAGGGAACTCTGGATGAGATTCTTAACAAGACAGGAAATTCAGTTTTAAAAATAAAAGCAGTTGCCAGAGGAAATGGGTTCAAAAAGGAAAGGACAAGTCTTACAGAAACTATATTTTAGTGGCTAGAAAAGAGAGACGCCGCCCGCGACACAGGTTACTTTGCAAGTGTAACTCCTTCGCGCTGTTTGGCTCTTTCTGTGGAAATTAATTAGTTTAATCAAAATGGTACTTACACAAGACAGAAACGAGTGGAAGAATGGTGCTAACACTTAGAGATCAAGGACAGGATTCTCAGAGGATTCTGACAGTTTTAAGGATTTCTGCTAAGGCAGTCATGGGATTATTATGGGATTGGACCTTATTCAAGCTAACGGAGCAAAGGAGGCAGTTTGTGGTTGTTGGGGAAGGGGAATACTCACAACAAGCACTTGAATTAGGTATTTTGGACAGTGCACTGGGTTTCTGGGCAGCAAGGCAATATCTGGTCACTGGTCACAGCGGCAAGCTCTCCCAGAAGAAAACAGCTGGGCAAAGGTCTGGTCATGGCACAGCGGCACCTCAGCTGGATGGCAGACTCTACCTTATATAAGGCGGATGACATCACAAGATTATACTATGGGGGCAGGCTTTGGCTGGACATGCCTCGAACAACTGGATAGGTCAGCCTATGTATGTCACCTCCTCCCTAGAAGCAAATTGGACTGAAGGAGGGGACTCAGTTTTATGTGGTGTGTTTGTATGAGGTACAGAGCCATCCCAGAGTCACTTTTTCCAAAATCAGTTATGACACAAAAATGCACCTTTTTACAGTTGTTGCACTTTTGCAAATCACATAGACAAATGACATATTTCTTACAGAGCATCGCAGTCCAACTCTCCGGTTTGTACAGTGTCATTTAGCCCCCCTAATAATCTTTTGCGATTTTCAGTGGGAAATATTTCACTTAAGCATGTTTGCATTAAATTTCAAAGTTATGACAAGTATTATTTTACCACAATTTACATTTTTCTGCCATTTGCATTTTCTACATGCTAAGGAAAGCCACAATCTCTTGTTTTAATGCCCCAAAAATTACATTTAAACTGTTAAACTTTTGCATTCCTGTGTTCTCCGTTTACAGAAATAAAGTCTGAAAGTTTATTAATTCAGAACAGTCTTATTCCCCAAATAGCAAGCATTGTCTTCCAAATAAGGGCATTCTTCCCAATGTTGCTCTGGAGTTGCCTTTGAAGCTCCCCAATTTAAGTTGAGGCGAGGCACTGCCTACAAATTCACACCTACGTGTCCCAGAAATCCATTGTAGCCAGCTGGAGCACTGCTGCGGAGTCTGATGAGGGTGTGAGTTGCTTCACCCCTGCCTATCCATATGCCCCATATGCTGGTACACTTAGGGGGAAGTAGATCCTGTAGCCAGTCCTTTGAAGCCAAGGCCTAAAAATCTGTCCTGCTGGTTCCATGGTAACTTTATTTATTTATTTATTTATTTATTTCCTTTCCTGAACAGAGAGCAAGACTGTTGGGATGAAACATCCTATATATGTTTTAAAACAAACCCCTATCACATTTCTATGCAAGGAGAGGGCCTCAATTTAACATTCCACTTTCAAGTCGATATTTCATTGTTTGTAAAAAGCACCATTTTAAGTTTAATTTTTCTTTGCTATCACTTTCAAATGCGTTTTTTCCTGGTATCTTTATTCTGAGCATTCACATGGCCACAGTCAATTTCTACTAGAAAGGAATCTGTTCAAAGCAAGGGTCCAATGAAACTGACATGAGCAAAGAGAGAGAAAGCTTCTTATGAAGGGTTTATTTGTGTCATTTATTTGCAAACAGGAAAGCATTTTGTGTACTGCTTGAAGCGAAGTCCTTTGTTATTTCACTGATCTTGCCTGACAGAGCCTGTCATTCAATGAGAACTGCCCCCTTTTTGCTGGAGCACAACCTAAATATGGAGGGACCTAGCTGGGTCTCACTGAATCAGAACTGTGTACTGTTGAACAGAATGAAAAAGAATGTCAGGGCGTAGTCATTTTAAAAAGCCAAATATTTTCTTTCTCAGTGAAAATGTTTTGAGCTGGCAGCATAGCAGTGCTGCTTTTCAATTCTTTTCTATGGTGCACATAAGGAACACACTGGCCGCCATTCTCGGGGTGTTCCATGTTCCATCTCACCCCATGTGTGGCTGGTAAGACGGCCCAGCTATCATTTTTGAGAATGCAAAGGCGATAGTGCTCAACATAGCCAGTGCAGCCATTCTGCTGGTGACTGCTGAGATATAGTTTGGTGAGGTAGGGGAGTTCTGCTGGGCTTGTCAATGTACCCCACAGATCCTCCCTGAAAGTAGGGCAAAGTTGGGTTCATCGGGGGGAGTTCTTTTTTCCCTTCAGTGAACAGTACGCCACGATCCTCCCTTTGTTTTTCGTCCCCTTTTCAATCTGTTTGTCTTTTGTTGGAGTGTGGCGCGACACCCCCTTTTTTGGGTCCCTTTGTCTTTCGTTGGGGTATGGAGGGACACCCCCTTTCCGGGTTCCCAGGTACGTCCTCCTTTGTCTACAAAGGACGAAATTGGTACGAACTAGTGGATAGATAAAGATAGATTACAACACTTTCCCACTGACTGTCTTCCCGGAAGGTTGACATCAGAGGGACAAACAGACATTAGATTAATTAAAGTACTTAACCACATCAACAAATAATTCCTTAACAAGGCAACGATAACTATCCACATTTACACCATGTTTTGTGATTCCTTTTTGCAATGGCAGTGAAGAAAAGTACTCCCTGTTAGATAGATATAGTTATGTACCTATCCCCTTCTGCTTTTTCTTTCTCTGGCTTCTTATTCTCCAAAGGTCTCCTCTATTTGACCTTCCTTGGGCTTCTCAATCAACTGCAAAGGGTGCCTGGGGTGACAACTCTTTAACTGATTAATGTGGACCCATTTCTCTTCTGTCAGCTCTCCTTTGCGGATGCAGATTCTGTAGGCGACAGGTGAAATTTTATCTACAATTTCAAAAGGACCGCGCCAGCAAGGGAGACATTTCTGCTCCTTAATCTGGTTCCTTTGGAAATTGTACAAGTAGACCCTGTCTCCTACTTGGTATTTTTTTTGTTGTTATTAAGTCAAATTGAGTCATCCCGTCTGTTGATTTTTCCAGATTCCACTGAGCATACACAAAAGCATGCCGAAGATGTTTTCTTAGATTCTCAACACACTCATGTGTTGTGGAGGCATTTATCAGTGCCTGCTCTTGTGTTATATAGATCAGATGTTGAGGTAGCACCATCCTTCATCCAGTCATTAGCTCAAATGGAGACATTTTGGTCGCAGAAGATGGTGTAGATCTGATGGCCATCAGGACAATCATTAATCGGATGTCCCAACTTGGCCCAGAATCTGCCACAAACTTCTTTAGGATTCTCACAATTGTTTTATTGTACCTCTTAACTCCCCCACTAGAGGACGGCAGTATTCAATATGAAGTTTCCTTTTTAGCCCAAGTATCTCCCACATCTTTGTCATCACTTCGCTGGTGAAGTGACTTCACCCGTCTGACTCAATCCTTTGAGGTAGGACAAAACACCAGAATATGTGGTTGATCATCAGGGCAGCTGCTGTTTCTGCCTTGCAATTTGGGGCGGGAGATATTCCACCCATTTGGTAAAAAAGCATGTTACTGTTAACATGTACTTGTATCCCCTAGAGGAGAGAATCACGGGCCAGATGAAATCTACTTGCAAATCGGACCACGTCAGTGTCATGCCTCTCTTCTGGAGGGGAGCTCAGTGTGTGAGTGAGCTTGGCTGAAATTGTGCACACAAGACACCCCTTCAAATATTGGTCGAGGTCCTGCCCCATGTGTGGCCAGTATGCAACTTCATGCAAGATTTCTAGAGTAGTGTGAAACCCCCGATGACCGGCTGCGGCCGCGTCATGGGCATGACTTAGCATCAGGCTTCGAAATGAGGTAGGTACCACCCATTGGTCGCATCCAGAGATAGATCTCCTTACCAACAAACTGTCTTGGATTTGGAACATTTTGGGACACTTCAGCAATACCATGAGGTCCTCCTTCCCAATGTAATCAGTATCCATCAGAGGAAAGTTCTCAGGGTCCTCAATGTGTTGATAACATTTCCAAATAAATGGATCCCCTTTTTTGCCGTGATTAAATCATCATACAGGGTCTCCTTACTCCACTGGGAAGTTGAAAGTTCATTGTGAGCATTTGTCTGGGACCTAGTGACAGCAGTGACCTAGATTTCCCCCAACAGGGACTTGATCTCAAGGAGATCTCCCTGGATGGCTTTGGTTTCTTCTCAGCTAGGTCATTTCCAGTTTTGTCTGGCCCTTCTATTCTGGAATGACCCTTAATCTTTTTCCAATAGATGGCCATCCCACTAGAGATGACAAGATCATCAATATTTTGTATTAGCTTGCCATGTTTAAGTGGTTTGTTATTAGCACACAGCATGCCTCGCATGCCTCTGGTTTTCAATTTGCCAGGTGCTCCATGAACCCGTTCCGGACATAATCTGAATCAATGATTATGACCAGTTTGTTTCGTTGGTGTTGGACGGCAGTGAGGATGGCCTGATGAACTGCCATCAACTCCGCCACCTGACTACTGCAAGGCCAATTTTGTACCCAGCGGAGGGTTCCAGGGCATCATTCACCCAGGCATTCCCAACGCAGGCCACCAGTTCCGTTTCCCCATTGTTGTCAACATGGTAGGAGCACCCGTCCACATAAACTGTGGGCATCCCTTCGCACTTGCCTTCTTTATAGACTTTGTGCAGGGAATTCAGGTATGCATCCATGTTGTCCTGGGTTTTGAGACATTCGTCCTCGAGACAGTTTTCTCTGGCACGATCATGCAAGTCAGCCAGACCTTGTGCAAGGGCACTCTTCTTGTTTTGGCCATATCTGACCTCCACAGGAAAGCCTTGCATGGACAGAATTCAGGAAGTAATTCTGGAATTGCTCACATTTCCTGCCCGGATTGTGTCGCTTTGGAGGTATTGCAAAAGCTGGTGTGGAGTCTCCACTATTATGTGTTCCCCCTGGATGAAAGGGTGGTCATTTTTCAATGCCCACACCGTTCTCAGAAGTGCCTTCTCACAATCGTTGAATTTTTTGTCCACAGAGGATAAAGTCTTGCTTGCGTAGGAGATGACTTTATTGACCTTGTCATGCTGTTGATATAATGCTGCTCTCAAGCATGTATTCAAGAAACCTGTCTCCAAGAAGAACTCCTTGTTTTTGACAGGGTAAGCTAGTCAAGTTGCTTGTGAGAGACTTCTTTTGATCGTGCCTGATGTCACAGGTCACCTCTTCCTCTCCATAAGGGCAGGAAGAGTACACCAGGAAATTACCTCCTTGCCAGGCAAAGATACTGTCCGATGGTATGTCATTGTCACTGTCATTGTCAAAGCAGTCCTGAGGAATGGGTCCTATCAGTTCATTTCCTACATCCATGGAAAAATGTCAGTCATCAACCGCCATTCCAATAATTGTGCCTGTGCCCAGAGGGATACTCCTAGGGTCGCTGTTATCCATCAATATTGGAATCGTGTTGCGTTCTACATTGACTAATGGTGTTGGGTTTAACCCCAACCCCTGCTGTTGGAGATGGGCATTGAGATGAACATAGGCGTCAGAATTTTGCAGTTTCTGTCCTCTTTTAATTTTTAATTCAAGTGGGAATTGTCAGGTCCGTCTTGCGGTGGTGACCTCCTCTCCAATTTGAACTTCAACTGCATATGGCAGCTATTGGGCTAACCAAAATGCTTTTTGAGAATCATCAAAGCCCATGGGATTGCCCCCTGGTCGGGAACAGGCCTTGTGAATTATCAAGTCTAAATTTATTGCAAACCGATTGAGAATGTCACTGCCTAAACAGAATGCAGCAGGGACATCTCGCACGACCCAATAATTATTCTCTATGCTTTTATCACCTATAGAAATTTTGAGCATACACCTGTTAGACAGGAGATGTTTGGAATTGGGAGTTTCCAGGCCCATTTTCCACTTATCAATCAATTTAAATGAGGTAATGGCTGGATCTTTTGGGAGTTTTCTGAACATGGCTTTGCTGATGAAGCTCTTTCCGTTGTTCATGCACCCTCGGGTGAGAAAATACTCTTTCCCCTCATTTAACTAAATAGGGAGGAACAACTGTTCCCTAATCTTCTCAATGTCAGCTAAACTTTGATCTGGTTTTTCATCACTTTTGACGATAGAATTGGGATTTTCAGATTGTGAATCGGTATAAAATATCAATGTATTTCCTTTCAGTGTGGAATGCCACTTGAAACTGAAAGGAAGGTTGATTTTCAGGAATGGAGAGGAGCTCCCATCAACAGTTTGTTGTCCTACAGCAATTACTGTAACATCAGGTGTTTGATTATTTTGGAAATGAAACTCAATATGATCAGACTTTTGTTTAACCATGTGGCAGGTGCCATTTAAACTAACATGGTTGACATTGTTTTAATTTTATTGGCCGGTTAGTCTGAGTCCAGTGGACTTTGTTCACACAGTCTATTAGGGGAGACAACCTGTGAAGGATGTCACTCCCTAATAGACAGAGGGTTCCCTCTGGAGTCACTAGGACCGGGTGTTTCACCTTATGTCACCTTATTTTTATTTTCAGATTCGCAGTCCTCTCGACAGGAGTTTTATTCCCATCAAAGTTCTGGAGTTGTCCCGGAAAAGGGGTGAGAGGGATCTGGTATCTCTCCCCCTTCCTAAATTTAGCTGCTTAAAGGCCCTTTTTGACAGAAGAGTGGCTTGGGAGCCTGTGCCCACCAGTGCTGAAAATGCTCATTGCCCTTGCACTCCAACGGGGGCATAGAATCTCCCCTCCTTCTCCTCAAGCGGGAAAAGGTAATGTGCATTTTGGGCATGCTGGGTGGTCAATTTCCTTATTTTTGACTTCGATACAAGGGTAGTTTGGGCATAATTCTGTGTTGGAGTTTGGGAATCTGAAAGAAATATTTAGCATTCTGATATTTGGGGAGTTTTGGGCTACCCTTTTTCTGATTCTGGGCTGCCCCCCCCCCTTTTGGAGGCAGTCAACAGAATTGGTTTGTGAGGTTTGGGATCCCTCTGTTACTATTGGGTTTCCTGTATGCTCATTCTGGGGTTCAAGGATGGGTGGTTCTGACTCAGTCCTTACACCCACACAGTCTTCATTTAGATCTCTTGGGACCCATTTTTCTTTGGGAGGAGTTCCTCCGTCCCTGAAGGAAAAGATGGTTTTCCCAGAATCCTCTAAGGTTTCTTCCCCTTCAAATTGGAGGACACTGACCTCCTCCACAAAATGGGCCTTTTTGAGTTCTTTATTTCTCCTACCCACCCTCTGTTCCCTGGGTTGCAGATTTTCAGGGGCAGGAGATTTTTGTTCCGGTTCCTGGGTGTCCATGGGCTTTTCACAAGTAGGGAAGGAAGCTTCCTCTAGGGCTTTAAAACCTCCCTTCCCCCCGTGCCTCCTCCTCTGAAACCGGTGAGCTGTCAGGGTTCTCTCCCCATCATTGTTCTGAGGTACCAAACCCTTGGTTTGTAGGGTTCTGAGCTGCCATGTTCATTTGAGGGTTCTGTTGAGCCCTCAACATGCGACCCAGATCCTGGGTTAGGTTCTGTACCTGGTGCTCCAGTTGGGACACCCATTCCGGCTGGTACGGGGGTCTCTGTTCCAATCTAGGTGGATAACGGGAAGGGTAACTATCCCGTCTCCCGTAGTACCCTGAATATGGTGCATTTTGGTAACCCTCCACCCTTGGCTTACCCTCCCCCGGATAGGGTTGTCTGGGTTCCTGAAATCGAGGAATGAAAGGAGGGTTGTCCTGCAGGTGGGGGTTTTGTGAGTATCGGGGGAAAAAACGTAAACCAGCATTTGGGGAATTCTGCCCTCCTGGGGGAAGTTAGGAGGGAAGTTTGCCGGGGCGGTACTTACATGATTGGCTCCCCCATGGAGCTGGGGGAGTCCATAGATACCCCAAGATTGGGCGGGTGCCATTGTATCGGGGACTGAAATAATCAGGGGAGTTAGGGGTCCCATTAGTGGGATTGCCTCCCTGACTGCCACCTGTTTGTGACTGGCCTGAAGACTTTCTTGGTCTGTGATTTTTCTGATTTTGTGTCAGTACATTTTTAGGCTCCCCCATCTCTAGGTCTGAAATGGGGACAACCTTCACCTCCTTCACCTTAGCAGCAGCAGGTGTGTTGGTTGGTTTGGGGTTTTTTATCTGCTTTTTATTTTCTGCTGGTTTTTGGACCTCATAGATTCGGGTAACCTGCTCTATTACCCAGTCCAGGGATCTTTTTTCATGAAAATCCCTCACCAGCTGGGTCATTATGTATTTTGGGAGCGCATGAAAATAGGTAGTTATAAACTCTATACTATCCATGCGTACCCTCCTGGTAGTTTGTGCAAAGGCACGTTTTAGCTCCTGCACAAATTCCCTTGGGGCCTGATCTTCTCCAAATTGCAAATTGCGAGCCTCCTGGGGGTTTTTGTGGGCGGAAAAGTGCTTCAAGATGGCCACCTTGTAGATGGACCATCTTGAATGGTGATGGTGTTCCAGTCCAGCAAAGAAGTTGGAGTACTCCCGAGAGAACATCCATTTGGCATAATCTATGCAGTTCTGGCTATCTTTGATGTAAAAAGTGTCCATCATTTGTTCATATAGTTCCAGATGCTCCCAGACAGAATATTTTGCATTTTTGTGGTACAGTGTTATGAAATTCCTAATGGCCTTGATCTGCCTAATGGGGTCTTTCACCAGAACTCTCCTCTGTTTCTTTGCCTTTCTTTGCCACCTAACCTGAGTCCACTCGCCCTCAGACTCAGAGCCGCTACTGTTTGAGATCTCCTCATGATCTTCTAGGCGCTCCCTCATTCTGTGAGCTTGTGAGGGGCTCGCAGAATGGTGGGGCCTAGTTTCTTCTCCCATGTGGCGCACAGGAGAGTACTCTTCTGACTCCCCCCTGCTTTCAGGGTTGGCGGACAATCCCGCACTGCCCTGATTGGGTGGACGTTTTCAGAATGCTCTTTTGGGGCCTCATTTCATGCTGTTTTTCTGCAAATCGCACCAAATGGTCCCTTTGGAGATAGAGCTTCTGCAGATCTAATTCCCTGACTTT
This sequence comes from Ambystoma mexicanum, assembly GCF_040938575.1. Taxonomy (NCBI): domain Eukaryota; kingdom Metazoa; phylum Chordata; class Amphibia; order Caudata; family Ambystomatidae; genus Ambystoma; species Ambystoma mexicanum. The sequence continues at coordinate 869,944,741 of NC_090922.1, forward strand.
CTCCTCATAGGAGGCTTCCTGGTCAGATACATCAGCCATAATATTTTAGTATTTATACAGGACGCCTGTCAATCAATCTTTGATGGGTGGTGGCCTACCTGTTCAAACATGCTAGGCCTGTTTAAGTCTGGCTGCCCCATGTCACCCAGTTCTTGTGAACCGGTGGACATGAATTCGGCAGTGCCTTGTGCATACAAATTGGTAAGTGGGTTTGAGGCCCTTAGTACAGAGGGCATCACACTGTGATCAGGGGTTTTCCTGTCCCCCTCTACTTGTTTGGGGTCCCTCCAGTTTGGGTTTAATCTAGCACACTCTTTTTCTAACCTCCCTAGTTTCTCCTTCTCAGCCCCTACCTCTTGATAGTAGGCAAAGGTCTGAACCTTTTGCTCTGCTATCAGGGCTTGAATGGCCTCTATGACCTGCTCTTGAGCTGCCACCTGCTTGTGGAGTCCATTGTTCTCCTCACAGAAGGCCTCATTATCTCTTTGCGCTACCTGTATGGTTTGGGAACACTGAGACAATTTCTGTTGCAGGAGGTGAACCTCCTTTTTCTACACATTTAGAGCCTCCATGACCTGCTCTAACTCGAGTTCCATGTGTCTCCTCTGTCCCATTAATTTTTTACATTCTTCTTTTATGCCTGTCATTCCCTGAAGGTCTGACTCCTTTCTCTCCAGATTGGTTTTTAAATTGCACACTTCCTGATAGAGGTCCTCTTTCTCCTGATTCAGAGCGCACCTTTGTTTAGCCAGGTCATCTCTTTGCTGTGTTATGGCGCCTAATTTCTGGTGCTCTTCATCAAATTCAGACTGAAAGTGGAGTTCTTTCATAATTAATTTATAACTTTCCCCTTCCAATGTTTTTATCTGATTCTGTAAAGTGACCATTTGCTCTGCGTTATTGTCTCTCACTTGTTTTAATTTCAGTTGACTCGCTTCAAACGAGTCAACCTTTTCTTGACACCCCACTCTTAATGCATTTAATTGGGCCTCTTGGTCTGAATTATTTTGCTGTTGTAGAGCCAAGTCCTCTTTTAGCTGTTTAATATAATTTACCAATCCTACCTCAGAATCTTTTGCAATTTTTCTTCCACTAATTTTAATTCAGTCTGGATTTGGTTTAGGAGCCCAGACTGGTTTTGCGCAAGCGTTCTGTTTTCTTCATGTTTTGCCTGCATCACTCCCTTATGGAGGTACATGTAGGATGTGATTCTGACAATTTGAATCTGCTTCTCTTTAATTTTGGGAGTCATGTACAACTCGCTCAAAGCTTGATGTAATAGTCTGCCGTTCTGCCACATATCCATGTCCATGGCGGTGACCTGTTGCATCATTTCTTTTAGCCAGACGGCCTCATCTTGCTGTGCCCATTCCCCTCTGACAAATAACATGTGCAGAAGGTGCTGCCTGGCCATGTTGATCTCTACTGTGGTCATTTTGGAAAGTGTTCTTTCTTAATTAATTTATTTATATATGGGTAACCTGTGTTCTGCTTTTTGTCTAGTTTGGGGTTGATTTTGCTTTAGTTTTACACACAGGCCTTCTATTTATGGTGTATGTTTTGGGGGAGGTGTGTTCTACAGCATAGCACAGCTTTCTACCCCACACAGTATCACTACCTTAAAGGTTAGCATGCTGTGTTAAGCTGCCATGCGTGAAAGCACAATCTCAGTCCCCGGCACAAACCCCCAATCTGTTAAGGATTTTAATCGGGCGTTACACACCAGACCGGGTCTCTTGTCACTAGCCCAGGATACAGCGCACAATTAGAACACTTTTACTTAATTTCCTAGAATTTGGATAGAGCAGGCACCCAACCCATCTCATACCCCCTTTTACAAATACCCCGGGTCACAATGGACCATGAACCAGGACTGTGGGTGGTAATATGATATTTTTTAAATTTAAATTCAAAGAAAATCACACAAATTTAATATTGGGAAGCAATCACCAATGGGGTGATAATTACAAGGTACATTGATGAAATACACTTAGTTTGACCTTATACTATAACATATCCATATTCAAAGCACAAATGAATGGGAGCAATTTTACTGTTTGGGTAGATAGCACCAGAGTAAAGATTTCACCCTGCAATGCTCCCCCAAAACCCTATTATTTGAATTTTGAGTGGATAGAAAGGAACAGCAAGGAGACAGGTATACTAGGCAGCAAACAGAAACAGGCAAAATCAGATTTTAAAACCTTTGCAATTGCACAATAACAGCACTCGGATTTAGTAATACTTGTTTTACCTGTGTGGTTGAATAAATGAGGTAAATATGAGTATAGGACTGACACAGATGTAGGAACACTAGCAGAGTACAAGCAATGTCCTAACAATGGACATACAAATCACACGCATCGAAATTGCATTTGCTAATTTACATTAAATGTCAAAACGGTTTGAAAAACGGTGAAATAGACAAACTTGGAATGCGGTTATTATGCTGAGTGACAGATACACATCACAGGGATAATAGGAAAGTGAAAAGGAAACTCTAGATGAATGACTGGATGAGATTCTGAACAGGAAAGGAAATTTGTTTTTTAAAATAAAAGCAGTTGACAGAGAAAATTGGTTCAAAAAGGAAAGGACAAGTCTTACAGAAACTATATTTTAGTGGCTAGAAAAGAGAGACGCTGCCCGCGACACAGGTTACTTTGCAAGTGTAACCCCTTTGCGCTGTTTGGCTCCTTCTGTGGAAATTGATTAGTTTAATTAAAAGGGTACTAAGGACTTACACAAGACAGAAATTAGTGGAAGAATGGCGCTAACACTTTGAGATCAAGGACAGGATGCACAGAGGATTTTGACAGTTTTAAGGATTTCTGCTAAGGCAGTTATGGGATTTCTATGGGATTGTGGGATTGGACCTTATACAAGGTAACAGAGGAAAGGAGGCAGTTTGTGGTTGTTGGGGAAGGGGAATACTCACAACAAGCACTTGAATGGGGTATTTTGGACAGCACATCGGGTTTCTGGACAGCAAGGCAATATCTGGTCACTGGTCACAGCGGCGAGCTCTCCCAGAAGAAAACAGCTGGGCAAAGGTCTGGTCATGGCACAGTAGCACCTCAGCTGGCTAGAGCGGGTGGCAGGGCAAGTAGGCAGCATTGGATATCCCAATGAGGATTCAGCCACCTTTCCCCTTTCTCCTTGAGTTATTGGACTTTTTTTAATGGTCTTTTTTCTGGATCAATGGTCCTGCCGTAACAGGGTCAGCTATGCTCTGGCCTGGCAGTGGAATCTGGAATCATGCAGAGGGAAGATGGAATATCTGGATGCGCAGGAGCTGGAAAATTCAGAAAAGAGTGAACTCTGTCTCTGTGAGACTTTACTTATATAAGGCGGATGACATCACAAGATTATACTATGGGGCAGGCTTTGGCTGGACATGCCTCTAACAACTGGATAGGTCAGCCTATGTATGTCGCCTCCTCCCTAGAAGCAGATTGGACTGAAGGAGGGGACTCAGTTTTATGGGGTGTGCTTTTATGAGTTACCGAGCCATCCCACAGTCACTTTTGCCAAACTCAGTTATGACACAAAAATGGACCTTTTTACAGCTATGGCACTTTTGGAAATCACATCGGCAGATTACATATTTCACACAGAGCATGTCAGCCAAACTCCCCAGTTTGTACAGTGTCATTTAGCCCTCCTAATAATCCTTCATGATTTTCAGTGAGAGATATTTCACATAAAATTCTACAAATGTGTACCTATTATCACAAAGCATGTTTGCATTAAATTTCAAAGTTATACCTTGTATACTTTTGCCATGATTTACATTTTTCTGCCATTTGCATTTCCTACATGCTTGGGAAAGCCACAATCTATTGTTTTAATGCCAAAAAAATTACATTTAAACTGTTAAACTTTTGCATTCATGCGTTCTGCGGTTGCAGAAATAAAGTCTTAAAGTTTATTTATTCAGAACAGTCTTTTGGCCCAAATGGCCAGCATTGTCTTCCAAATAAGGGCATACTTCCAAAAGTTGCTCTGGATTTGCCTTTGAAGCTCCCCAGTTTAAGTTGAGGGGAAGTGCTGCTTAAAAAGTAACACGTACATGTCCCAGAAAGCCATTGTACTCGGCTGGAACACTGCCACAGAGTCTGATGAGGGTGTGAGATGCTTCACCCCTGCCTATCCATATGCCCCATATGCTGGTACACTTAGGGGGAGGTAGATCCTGTAGCGAGTTCTTTGAAGCCAGGGCCTAAAAATCTGTCCTGCTGGTTTCACAGTTACTTTATTTATTTATTTATTTTTCTTTCCTGAAGCAGAGAGCAAGACTGTTGGGATGGAACATCCTATATATGTTTTAAAACACATCTCTATCACATTTCTATGCAAGGACAGGGCTTAATTCAACATTTCACTTTTAAGCAGATATTTCCTTGTTTGTAAAAAGCCCCATTTTACACGTGGTTAATTTTCCTTGGCTATCACTTTACAATGCAGCTTTTCCTGGTATCTTTATTCTGAGCATTCCCCTGGCCATAGTCAATTTCTACTACACAGGAATCTGTTCAATGCAAGTGTACAATGAAATTGAAATGAGCAAAGAGAGAGAAAGCTTCTTATGAAGGGTTTATTTGTGTCATTCTTTGCAAAGAGGAAGTCATTTTGCGTACCGCTTGAAGTGAAGTCCTTTGTTATTTCACTGTTCTTGCCTGACACAGCCTGTCATTCAATGAGAACTGCCCCCTTTTTGCTGGAGCACAACCTAAATATGGAGGGAACTAGTTGGGTCTCACTGAATCAGAACTGTGTACTGTTGAACAGAGATGAAAAGGAGCATCACAGCGCAGTCATTTTAAAAAGCAGAATATTTTCTTTCTCAGTGAAAAAGTTTTGAGCTGGCAGCATAGCAGCGCTGCTTTTCAATTATTTTCTTTAGTGCACATAAGGAACACACTGGCAGCCATTCTCGGGGTGTTCCATGTTCTATCTCGCTCCATGTGTGGCTGATAAGACAAAACAGCCATCATTTTGGAGACTGCAAAGCGCAGTTTTAATTCAAGGCAATAGTGCTCAACAGAGGCAGCGCACCCATTCTGCTGGTGACTGATGAGACATAGTTTGGTGAGGTAGGGGAGTTCTGCTGGGCTGGTCAATGTACCCCACAATCCAGCGGGTGGCTCATAAGTGCAAAAAGAAGGGACTGTAGGGTTGCAGATGCAGACCCTTAAGTGCTGGGGAGCCCAGAGGCAGTACAAGGGCAACTGGACATGCAGGAGCCTGGGCCAGAGTTCAGAGGGTGACCAGTGCGTGGAGCAGTCAGGTGCATCAGCAGAGGAGTGGACGAGAGAAAGGGGAAGTGAAAAGGAAGGTCTTGAGTTTCTCCGGATCCGGAAGTGGTTCTGCTCAAGTTTGAGAGAGGCAGGGAGGCTGTTCCAGAGAGAAGCCCCAGCCGAGGAGATAGATCTACCCCCAAACCTCTGCTTGGAGAAGCGTCTGACCCTCAGAGAGTTGGAGGTGGATGAGTAAAGAGCTTGAGAAGCAATATATTTTGGAAGAGAAAGTGGGAGGTCGAGCGGTCTCAGGCCCAATTCCCTATTGCCATTCCCACCCACATTCTACCCCTCCCTGCCCAAAACACCTTCTCATTGAAAATCTTTGAGCTCGCTTAAATCTAGCCTTACCATCAGACTTTGCACTCAAAGTGCCTACCAGTGTTTTTTCAAATCAGTCTTCTGAGAATTAATGACTTAACTGGAGTTATAAACATCCTACTGGTGTAATAAAAATGTCTTAATTATGTTTGCCTTTAGCCACTCAATTTATGAGCACTCTGCATGTCCTTCACTGAAGTCTTGATAAAAACAAGTTTTGGCAAAGCCAATGAGTTTGGCTGTGTACAGGTATTAGGCATTTGTCAAGCACTGCTATTATATGCCGATGCACTCACACCATTTTGCACCTGCTACCATCAATGACCAGTTAATACCACTATAGGTGTAACTGGCAAGTGTCTTTGACATGCCTACGCAAAAGCCCAAACTGTTGGCATTACCAATGCTTGTTCTCTTTTCCACTTGCCTTTCTCTGGCTCTTGTTAATTAGAGGCATTACAATCTCATCCTGGACAATGACAATTAACAATAACTTGTATCTCAGATTCTGGAGGTTAATTTATACAACAGCTTCAGCCTGAAGACTGTGCTACTGACCCGGTTGGAATATACTGCTCAGATGGAACACAAATAGCATCTTCAGCGGACGTGGAGATTATTCTACTAGAGGACTTCGAAATAGCCATTGATTACATCTTTTACCATGTGCAGCAGTTGTATGACATCTTGTGTCATGATTGCTACATGGAGTGGGAATTAACAGGATGACTAGAAGAACTTCAGGAATATCCCGACCGATTAGAAAGGCTGAAAGAGGATATTAGCAGGGGATGAGCCCTGTCAAAATCTATGGCTATCCCTTGCCTTTCAGTGAAGTTTTGCAGGCAGTAGCTGTGAGGTGGACCAGCATGGAATATTTATTTTGTACCTCTGGTTAATAAAAAAAAAAAGAAAGAATAATAAAAAAAAGTCCAAATCAATCTCTTAACACGTCACAACGCTTTTGGAGGACTTGGAGTAATGCAGATTATTATATGGACTTGTCCATTACCTCGAACCGCCCCTTCTCACTACAGTCCTTACTCAATGAGGATTTAGAAAGAAGAATGCCATCAGTGGCCTCTTCTGTCAAATAGAGAAGATACATATGCCCCCAAACTCTGGAATCAGAGATCTGGTTTTCTTTATTATTGTGGACAGTTTGGTGAGGTTCCATAAATCAGTTCAATGTCATTTTGGGGTTCTCAAAACATACATTTTCCCATTCACTTCCTATAGGTGTATGCTTGCTATCACTATCGTCTGTATCAGTTGACAGATTTCGGCCAAATATGTGTAACGTGTAGGCATCTTGTCCCGACAGCATGCTTTAACTAATTTGGCACAAACCTTTCCAAAATTGTAATTTTTATGTTAGTGATATTTTGGTACAGGCGGTCTCTTTGTGGAACCACACACTTGTTTTTTAAAACCGTGATCAACCAATTTGTGTTTGCGGACCTGAAAAATGCCTGTGGAATTCATTAAGAGGCAACCATATAGTTGACCCTCAGTATATCTTGATGCCATCGATCAGTGGAAGGGGCCAAAATAACCTTCCAGGTTCGTGGTTGATATGGTATCCTGTCATTTTAACGAACGGAACATTTTTGAATGGCAAACTTTCAATTTTTGTTGTCGAAATGCCATTCTTTTGAATGACAATTGCTTTGAAAAAAATTGGAAAGTGCGTCGACATGGGTTAGAGTTAGGGTTGGGGCTTGGGTTAGGGTTGGGGGGTGGAAGGGTGGCGTGGGGGTTGGGGGCGTGGGAGGGAACCTCCCAATATACACTAAAACTTTGAAACGTTACATGGAGCTGTCCAGTGCTGAAATTACAGAACTGGACAGTTCCATGTAACGTTTCAAAGTTTTTGTGTATATTGGCATTTTAATTTTTTTTTTTTTTGTAACTTTGAAACGTTATATGGAGCTGTCCAGTGCTGTAATTTCAGCACTGGACAACTATATCTAACGTTGGAAAGTTACACAAAAAAAGCATTGAAATGCTACTTTTAACATGCAAAAGTGCATTTCAATTGCAATCAGTCCATGACTATTGTCGATGGATTGGTTTAGAAAGAAATGCACTTTGCATGTTAAATATAGGCTGTCACAGCTTTGCTTTTCGAAACTTTGTTTTCAAAACTTTTATTTGTTGAAACTTTTTTTTCATAATTATCTTTATGAACCAGTTGATATCAGTCATGAACTTGAAAGGAACATATACCGCTGGTATATGTGAATCATAAACTGTTATAATTAAATATGGTGATAGTGATATCCAATATTTCACTGTTTCAACCAATCTTTTTAATTAATGTACTGTATTTAGGTATCCGTAGGAAACAAAACAAATCAGAAAAAAATGGAGGAAGAAATTACCGAATTTCTTTGGCCGATTCTTGTTTAAATAAAAGAAAATAGATTGGGGGTTGGGTAAAGGTATAACTTGAGATAGGCGGAAGTGGGTGGGAGGTGCAGGGATTCTCCCCCACATAATTATTTTTTAAAAAGTGCAAAAAAGGCCCAAAAGGTTTGGAAAGCAGTCCTTTCTTCTTTGATTTTCTTTTTCGTTTTTTTTCACGGTCAACCATGTATTTAACTAAGCTTGGAAAATATACAAAACTGAATCAAATTTGTGTTTGAAGAGTTGCATGTCTTACACACAACAGTGTATAATAAAATATTATAGTTGGGTTGAAGAAAGGTGGGTTCAATACTAGGGCCCCTATTTTGTGATATAAACTAAGGAAGAAAGATCTGAACTGCACATACTTGAAAACAAATCTGAGCTTTATGTTTTGAGTTGTACTTTACAAAATGTGACCATGTCTGCAGTAAGACGGACATCCCCAAATGATTTGACCCGTAAAGTGTCCCATTTTGAAGCAACATGATCAGCTAATTTATGTGATGATGTACGATTATATATTAGTACCTGGCGAGGGCGAATCAGAATGAAACGACCATCCTGATTAGCCCTCGCCGGGGCATTACCTGGCCGTGAATCTCTGGATTCTATGCCTTTGTCCCCGGCGGTGGGCATGGCAGACCCTCAGCCAATGCGGAGGCTCAAAGTGGGGCCATCCCCGCTCCGAGCCTCCACATGGCTGGAGGCAGCCTTCGTCCCCCGTCGGGGATTCAGATATGTTTTTCTTTGATCCAGTAATGCCCCCACCACTTGGGGGGAGCATTGCTTAAATAATGGTACAGATTTGAAAATCTGTGGTAGCCTGAACAATTTAGAAATATTCCTGCATATGTAAACTGGACTGAGATGAATCTTAGGACAGATTTGTTCTAAAGCATGGCTTATTGAATATAAGTAATGTATTGAATTGATTTACCCTAAAAAGGTAAATTAACGGTTCTATGTCATATCATCGATGACAGTTTTTTCGATGGGTGTTTTTCAGACTTTTTTGCCGAAAAACCTCATTGAAATGTTTAATTTTATTTTTAGGGGTTCCCCCCAAATCCCCCTCCTCCACCTCTTTTTGCTGTTCCTGACCCCTCCAACCCTTTATACCCCCCACCAAAAATGTCAATGTGTTTTTTCAGCAAGAACTTTCAGCAAAACACCTGTCGAAAAAACAACTGTCAATGATACATCATACCAAATTAATATATTCCGGGACTGTGGCATTTAAATTCATGGCATAGTAAATTTCTTCCTCCATAGCAAGTTTATGATAAAAATGAAAATGTGAAATTTTTAATCATCCTTCAATAGTTGGTAGTCAGACGTTCGCTCTATGTGTTTGTTTTGTAGCCCGGACAAATAGAATTATTGAGCCCAGAAATACCACGACATTTGTCAGAGGCATGCAGGTTGTCAAAGCAGGACTTTGTTATACACATTTGGGCAGGGTGACTACTTTGACCATGTTAGTGATCTAACATGGATAGTGGTAAATATTTCCCATATTGGACGTTTTGTACAGTGAACATAAGGAGGAATAATTGGTAATATTCTACACATCTTGGGAATACGAGCTGTATTTGACCCTTAAATATTTTATCTTTTCTTTTACCATAATGGGTCAAATCAATGATACTAATGGTTAGTATCAGGGATTTATTCGTGGTTAGTTGGGATCATGAATAAGAGACCACATGTTTTGCACTATGAAACACAGCTGCAAGTGCAGTTTCGGGACCAACTGAGAAAAAAGCAATGTCATCTACAAATGCAACAGCTCTAATACTCAGATTTGAGGTGGAGAATATGGGATGTTGGTGTACGTCTATGATGCCAGGCACCGGACTTATTGTCAACAAGCTGGGTTAAAGGGTACAGCGCTGCCTTTTTCTATTTTAAATGGCGTTGTCACCGTAGTAATCATGCAAATGGGCCCTGTATGTGCTTGATATAGATTTTGAAGTGCTGCTATAAACTGTGATGGATTTAAAACATTTAAGTGTAGCCCATGGATAACTTCATCTTACTTGTCAGATGATTTTTCAGCACCATAGCCAATCAGTATTCTGGGAATATGGGCATTAACTGCTGGTAGTTGGGTAACATTCCAAGGTTCCATGTGGGCAAAACTCAGCCAGGGTCTGGCCCACTCTGCTGCTCTTTCCTCTACATGGTTACTTGGCTCCCACTCCAGCGTGTCATCCCCTCACCTCTGTGGCCCCTGCTGCATTTCCTCTTTACATCTCCCTGCACAATTTAGTCACCTTCTACTTTCTTCTATTGCATTTGCTTCTAGTGGCTTCCACGTAACACTACATTACACGTAACACCACACTGCACAAATAGTCTTCGAATTCAGACGTGATCTCAATATTGCAAAGGGACATCCATCACTCTCCATGATCAACTGCTCTTTTTGTTTCTTCCATGCTCCTATCTTTTAATGGTGTATTTTACTTTATTTGAACACTGTGTTTTCTCGTTTATGCACCAAATGATTAGAGTTGTGTGCTCAAACGTGTACGCTGTAAACTGTCACCTAGCAGCAGCCCATCGTTCTGAGCTCTGTTTTCACTCAGTCCCTGAGTGTTTGTTTTCCTGTCTAAAACTAAACTCCTCCCAGAAAGAAGAGAGAACACGAATATAACCTTCTTCACTTGAAACCCGAAAGCTAACGGCTACAAGCTGGCTCTTTATGGTGTCATATATACACATTTTCATGACTGAGAACCAGAGCAACACGTCTCTGTGACTAGGGTTTTACGAATGTGTGAAGAGAAAGATCCTTTCCTCGCACACACCACGCCAGCCATCACTACCATCAAGTACACAAAACAAGATTTGGCAAAGGCAACATGTCTGGTTTCTAAAGCTTTCCCTGCACAGCACAACAAGGAACATGTGTGCTGCATGGCCTATTTGGTTTGCTAAAGCTCGCTTTGTACAACACTCAGTTTTTGTACGTAGGCTTGCACTATATGGTTCCTATAAATACCTAGATTCATGTTTTCTCTTCTGCGAAAGCACAATAATCCACTTTCCACTTACAAAATAACAGGTGAGTGTACACATTCTAGAGCTAGTAATGAATGAAAACCAATCAACTACTTTATTTATACTCTTGTGTCATAATAATATTGTGAAATGGCGCTCTGAAGAAATGTTCTGTAACTGCTGGCATTGTTACCTGTAAGTGATATTCAATCAACACTACAGCCAAGTCAATGCCTAGTCTGGGATGCTGAGGAAAACCCTTATTAATGTATTTTAGTTCAGTACTCTGGATGTCCACCCTTGTATAACACCCCCCTCTTAGAATCCCCCTGACCCCACTGAGCCAAGAAGTAGGTTTGTTTTGCAAATTAAAAGGTTTATTTGAGAATTTAAACAATATATATATATCACACTTTATAATAAATTAATATCTGATAGTACACTTAGACATATGATGTTGATCAACAATGGGTAATCTGGCACTAGCACACTTCTTTACAATCAACGAGGAGTTAGTATAGGATGGATAAAGTAGCACAAATACTTTTATGATTTCAAATTGATGCAATGTTGAATGGAAATGCAGTACAGAAACTAACTGATATGGTTTCACAAGATATCATATGTTCACTTTTTCCCTGGTGGCAATTCACCCCCCCCCCCCCTTATATGCAATGCAAGAAATGGAAGGAGATGGAAAGAGGAGCACAAAGTTCTCAGGAATGCAATCAAATACAATGCGAAATTCAGTTCCCCCCAGCAAGCTTAGAGAAAACAGGGATGAGTTTTAAACACAGGCGAATTACTTTAATGTGGTTTGCAAGGAAGTGAAAATTGCTTTTAATTCCCTCTAGAGGTTCAGGCTAGGTGATGGCTACTTAATATTAGTTCAGGCTCACTTTAACAATGCTCTATGAGTTATTACCAAGTTGCAACGGATTTTAACAAAAGAAAGAATGGAGCTGCTATTTTGACAAGTGGAGAAATTGAGCCAAAATCGCAAATCGCTGTAAATTTCACGAGTGCGTGAATCGTGATTGTGGAAAAAGTATAAGGAGTAGGAAGTCGGTTCTAGGTTTGTTGGAAAGCTTAGATTCTAAATTGTGTTCCTAGCCCAAACGGTTCCAGAGATACGGACGATTAAATAAAGGTAGATTTTCGGATTTAAAGTAAAACTCAAAATGACAGGTGACAGCTTGCAGCTTCAGAATTGACAGGTGACAGTTGTGCAGCTTTAAAAATGACAGATGACATGATTTCTAGGAGGCAGTTCTACTTAGGTTAAAATAGTTTGGATTAGATTATTTTAACTAAGAGATTGGTTCTGCACAGTTCTGCTAGGTACTCACAATATAAATTTGAACTAGGATCTGGTCAACACGTCCGGCTGCGGTTCTGTCTGCTCGGCGGGTCAATCATGTGCGCAAGGAGTATGGACATTAATTGATGAAGTGTCAGATTTTTAACATGCAGACATTTGGAGTGAGACCCTATTTTCCGCTAGCAACCCCCCAGAATACACCACAGGGTCCTAAAGCCTCTCAAAATGTTCACAGAAAAATCACAAAAATAATGATATTACTAAGTCCGCACTATGAATTATCTATCTTTTTAAAATAATGCCCTGGTCAAAAAGGGGTGTGGCTTCCCACATCACAGGGTGGAATAACTGGTTTATCCACTTCCCCCAAGCTCAGCTGCTACCAGAGGCACTGCCCCTCCCAGTTTCCCCTAAGAGGAAGCCACTTTACGACGCCCCCAATATAACATTTGCCTGAATCAAGGGAGTTGCATTGTTCTGTTCCTTCCAGTTCCCAGGTGCTCCACCCCTAATCTAATCAGAGAGGTGACAACTCCTTTTGGCAAGGGGCAGCAGGATGCAGCTAGGCCAAGGAAGAGTGGCTGAACAGGTTTCTCCTGTCGGGGGTAGTTGTCAGGCAGAATCCTGTTTCACTAAGCCAGGTTTCAGCTAAATGTCACTTTTTGTTCCCAGTTTAAATCACTTACAATTTTTACATATACATTAAATAATTACTTCCTTCAAGTCATTTCAGAATATAGTTTTACATTGTATCCACCTCTCAGCAAGTCTTTGCTTGGTCTGGTTTTGTTTCATTTGTTCAGTTTTACACAAAAGTCTGGTGGTTTTAAAACGCCGGCTTTCTGATAGTGGTGAGTACTGGTAATGCAACCTTTTTTGGGATTAAGAAAATGAATTCCCCACAGTTCTGAGTTGCTTTTTTGGCAATCAGCATTGCCATTACCAATGGTTTCAGGCTACTGTGTGTGTAGCCCAATTGTGGTTTTAGGCAGTGCCCTCCTGTGCTCACAACAATGGCAAAAATGGGTGGCAGCCTATTCTTCATGCTTTCCCTGTGCATTTTCTGGGAAGTTCTGGCCATCATGATGTTTTCAATGCCAGTAAGGCACAGTTTTTGTGGTAGGGCTCGGATGCATGGGTAAAAACATCCCACATACCTCAAGCCCTTACACCCTTGTACTTACTGTTCATAAATACAGGCCAACGGTACCAGAAGTCACAATGGCATAAGCCTAAAAGCCAATATTGTATTATTTCACACCTGAAATGGTACAATTTAAACTCTAAGAAAATAAGCTTGCTACTTCCAGCACCTCCGTGTTAGGTCACATGCTTGTAGGCATTACTTGACAAGGCATGCACCCTATTTGTTTTCCATTTGCAATTCCACCAAATGTGTTCACTTATGTTGGTACATCAAACAAACACATTTAGCCTGTGACGAATCTTTTGAAGCTTAGCTAGGCTCTGGCCAGAACAGTAGGTTGGACCCTGGGGCAATTAAGGTTGGAACACTTGTGTATAGGCGCGTTACAAATGCCATATCATATCATATCATATTATATCATATCATGCCTTCTACCTGCAGGCATAAATGGTCAGTGCATTATTTCGAGATTAGCAAAGATAGCAGAGCTGCATTTACAGGTGTGCAACTCTTGCTTCGCTCCAATCTTGTTCAACAACAGTGCTGACCGTACTTGCTGCAAAATAGGGGTGGGAAGCTTTTTAGCTTTTTTTTCTTGGAAGCATATTACCAATTAAAAACCCTAATACGGAGCCATTGAATTTCCTGTAGACTGCCTGCCTGTGCTAGGACACATTACATACATACATACAAGCACAAAGGCTTGGAACAAGGACATAAGGAGTCAGGTGCAGCCCATTAGCACATTTTCCCCATGCCACACGTGTGGGCATAGGGAGCACGGGGCATACTGATCCAGGGACAACCTATCACACACAGGCTAGGAAATAGACCTATTGAGCCTGTTTCCCTTCCTACTATTACCCACAACTACAAAGAGTACCAACACCAAAAGAAGACAGTTACCTGTGTAACCATCCCTATGGTGATTACTGAGGTGGCGGCAGAGCGTGGTTTCCCGACATGAAAGCTCCCATAAAAAGCAACTGTGCTTCTCTAGGTCTCAGTGGAACAGATCAGGGGTGATGAAATAGTCTGTTGAATGGCATGGTTTGTTCGATAAAGTGGACGGAGCGGCTGGTGTTCAGGGTAGATTATGTCAGAGCAAAGAAAGAGGGACAGTGGGGGAGTTCCCCTGAAGGAAGAGAGAGCTGTTCTGAAGGAAAGGAGTCCACTGATGGAGAGAAGGGAGGTGATGAGCCAGTAACTTATAAAAGTATTTGATTCCGGAGTGTGGCTCCAGGGTAATCATCTAGTTACCTATGGCAGGGGTTGGTTTTGGGGATTCACTACAAACAGATACATTGGTCTCCTGAAGGAAGGATGGCTTGTGGGAATTTAGACAGGGATCAAGAACTCTGGAGGAAGAAACATAGGGGCTGTAAGCTCAATGACTCAAGCTGAGCTCTCACAACACCTTCCTCAACCAGGCCAAGTTCCTCCACAAAGTACCCCTAGCATAGGCCAGGCCAACCTCAAGACGTATCTCTGCCTGTGGTGCTGGGGGTTAAAGACCCAAAATTACAATGCAGTTAAAAATACAAATTATCAATAATTGATTAATGAGATTAACACAGGGAATACAATCTGTTATCTGCTGGAAGAATGGATTATGGGATTCACTGACCCAGGGAAATAAAACATATCAGTGAACCTATGTACTCTAGACTAAAGTCTTAGGCAAGTAATTAGCTTGCCAAGCTATCGCATAGGCTTAATCACCATAAAACATCCTTTCTGCATGTGACAAGTTCTATTTTCCCAGAGTGAATCATATGATGCCCATCCTTCCTATGGGCAAAGCTCCCAGTCTTTCTCTGCATGAACCCATCCTTTCTAGGGCCAACAGTTTACCCATACATACGAACCTATAAAGCCCATCTTTGCTAGAGTTGACTAATTTTATATCCCAGGGTGACTGATATGGGTGACATATCAATATTTGTCAGTGGACAGGGGATGTTTGGAGAAATTGTAGCCAGCTTTTAGCCATTTCTGAGACCACACATTCAATTGGCCCCAAAAACAAAATGGCCCTGAAATTAATTTAACACAGTTCCTCTAACCGACCCTGACCACTGACAAATACTTGTTTCCTTTTACAAATACAAGCAATGTACCATTGTATTTGCAGTATCTGCATTCATGCTCCCAGGCTCTTTGCTTCAGTCCCTGCACAAATGTTGAGATAAGGCAAGCAACAGGTGTGAGGGAGGTGGTTGTCGAGGGAGTTGGTGATAAAGTACATTGTTGCACAGTATTGCTAGTCTTGAGGACCTTCCTACTCCAGCACATTGAGGCCCTACCAACCCTCCCTAGTCTCCACTTGAATGCCTGTGTAAAACTATGACTCAACCAGGTGACCCCATCAATGTATTCTGTTGCACCTTAATCTTGAAAGTAGTTTTACAAAACTCAAAAGTCATTATTTATTCTCATAATGTTTTGAATTCGGATGCAGCCAGGCTTCTGTACAAGATGGGGACAAGAAAGCTACTATTATCCTCTTTAGGCTTAACATATTTCTACAAGGATGTATATGTTTGTCAGAGTGGTTTATTATGTTTTTTGTATAGAGCATTTTTTAAAGATAAAAACAGACATTTCTGCCAACTAGAGCTTAGAAGATATATGTGGTCATAATGCTATGTTTAAGACTTTCTCAAATCCCTTCATCACCACTTTACTGAAGTGTGTGATCTTAGGCAAATCCTTTTATCTCACCGTGGCTTTTCCATGAAACGTAGATGTCCTTAGGACTGATTCTGTCCACATTGTACTCTGAAAACAAAATGTTCCACTCATTCTATTGCTCTATAAATAATAACATTGGACATTCATGGAGCGCCTGTAGACTATACAAATGGCAGCAGTGCATGGTATAAATCAACTTAACATAACATAACATAGCATAGCATAACGTAACATAACATAACATATATTGCACATAAAAAATAAATGTTGCTTGCTTTTTGGTTTACTCATGTCAATTTCTTGTGGTGTTGCTTTCCATGATACCATCAAGTATCAAAGCATCATGTCACTTCCTGTATCATAATTTTCTATGATTTCACAGTGATGTCAATACATACAAGTGAGAGTCGTTCTCTGTGATTAAGCATTCTATATA
Organism: Ambystoma mexicanum; assembly: GCF_040938575.1. NCBI lineage: Eukaryota > Metazoa > Chordata > Amphibia > Caudata > Ambystomatidae > Ambystoma > Ambystoma mexicanum. The sequence goes on from NC_090922.1 coordinate 869,961,378, forward strand.
GCCATTTCGCAGTTCTTGGGCCAAGAAAATATTTAAACCAGGAGGTGGCAGAAGGTGTACACTTGCCAACTTTGATCAAGAGAGTGATCGACAAAGTCAAAAGTGGCAGAGAGATCTAATAGCAAGAGTAATGACATACTGCCATCATCAATAATACTTGCAATATTGGATTTTAAATCCAGAAGAGCGGTCTCTGTTTCATGGTTGGGGCGAAAACCAGACTGTTCCAAGGCAAGAATGTATTGTTGCTCTATAAAAGTTTGTTATTGGTCATATGCAATTTTATCTAATATTTTTAGAATGTTCGTGTTGGCCTATAATTGCCAGAATCCATTGGATCAAGATTTTCCTTTTTCAATAATGGTGTAATCCATGCCTCTTTAATACTGTCAGGGACATGAGCTTCTTGGAAAGAATGATTACTAAATCTAGTAACCCATGGTACAAGGGTCCTAGAGAAATCCTTGAAGAGGGAAACAGGAAAAATGTCCCCTTTGCATGATGTTGGTTTAAGCTTGTGCACCACTTCCATGACCCCCTCTTCTGATACCTCTTTAAAGGTAAACAACGGAGCCTCAGGAACTGAGTTGTTATCTGATGGAGATATTAAATCAGCTGTATTATGCATCGATTTTACTTGGTCAGAAATATGTTGTTGATGTTTTAATGTTTTCTGAATGAAACCATCATGGATACACTGACATCAATCATTGTCACTGATGACCCACGACTTAGCCATAGTCCCCTTTAGTTCCTGTAGAATGGCGAACAATTCTTAAAGTCGTGACTTTGTCAGTTCTATCCTGGCATTCAGGTTAGTCTATTTAGCTTTGAATACTGTAGACTTAAAAGTGTGGCTGCATGTTTGTACGCTATGAGATTAGTATCTGAAGTAAGCTTTCGCAAGTACGTTTGGCTTTACATTTAGCTAATCTGGCACGTAGGACTTCCGGAGTATACCGTGAGTTTATAATAGACTTCTTATGGTTTGCCGATCTCATTGGTGATAATGTATCAAAAGCGTGATTTGTTGCAGGTCTAAAAAGATGAATAAACTCCTATAGAGGGAACACATCTTCCAAGCAGGGTAGTAGTGGATTCACTATGGTCTCAAAAGCCTCAGGCATCATGTTTTTATGGTGTATTTAGCTGGAGGTTACTGTTGAAGAGACCAAATACAGTAATCGACCAATATGGGGGATAATTTTTGATTCTTCGACAATACCCAGGCCAAAGTATTACTGCCCTTATGGGTGGGAAGATTGACATGCTGAATAAGTCTCATGGATTGAAGAGTTTGTAATGAAGATATCGCATCAGAGTCTGAGGGATCATTGGCCCATACATTAAAAGCACCCAACACCAGAAGAGTAGATTGATTTTTGGAAATACTGCCCAAAAAGACAAGAAGTTGTTCCTCAAACGTAGGTGTCGCCATGGGTGGTCTGTATAATAGCAGTAAGCTAAAAGTGCTAACAGATCCTCCCCAATCTTTCTGAGGCAAGTCCAGCTATCATCGCCGCAGCTATTATAAATACGAAGCTGGATTATTGTAACAGCTTGCTAGTAGAGACCTCCCAGGCAAACATGGGAAAGTTGCAGGTCACACAGAATGGCGCAGTACAGGCTGTTTGTGGTTTGAAGCACCAATCTCAAGTATCTGAGGCCCGCAGGAAATTTCATTGTCTCCCGGTTGAGCGTAGGATTCAGTTTAAGGGCCTCGTTATGGCTTTAAGTGTCTCTGGGATGAAGCGCTTTCCTATCTCTCTTCTAGAATACACAGGATTCCTTTCAGACACACTATGCACTCCAATAACACTGTTAGACTTCATCAACCGCTAGTCACATTCCAAAACATTGTGTAAAAGCAAAAGTAAATATCGAGGCTGAGTACCCCAAAAGGAAATACACCAAACACAGGCTTATAAAGATTGTCAGATCTTTATTCAAATAACTGTACAGTTTACAAAGAAACAAAGTATCAGATAGCTATCTGGCCCTCAGTACATCACAGTGAATACCAGCACTTTCGGTGTGAGAAGTGAGAAGTACTGGATGTTTAAACATTTGCATCTTTTATACAGTTTCCAATCGTAATGTCCAACCCCTCTGCCAGTTAATAATTGTCAGTGTAGGGTTCGTGCCCAGTTCACCTCTAGTTTGTCTAACTATATGCATGTGGATTAGTTCCAGTTTGTACAACAACAAGTCACAATGGCAACAGTGTATCTTCAAATTTAACATTAAGCCTTAGTACACGTCCTATACAATGTAGTTCAACAAGTGTTCACATTTAGTATTTAAACAACATTGTATTTGATGTATGTCCGAGGATCGGACTTGTTGGCGCAGGTAATCCTCGATCTATAGGTCAAACGTAGGACAAGGTCTCATTACACGGTCCTAACATTTGGCCTACGGGCAGTTTGGACATTAACTTTGCACGAAGGTCAGGATGGCTAGGTTACAAGCGGGAAAACACTGTCCACCATTTTAGAAACTGAGTGACTTTAAAATGGAAATCAAAATGGCGGATGGACCTAAAATGGCAGCTAGGTCGATCTAAGGTCGGGACCTTGCAACGTGGATTTCTTCGCAGAGCGACTGGACTTAGGCCAATATATACAATAAAGGAGGTACAATATGATATCCTATTTAACAAACCCTTCTTTTGGCCTAAACCAAGCGCTAAACTACTTCTAGCCACTTTACGAGTAACTCCACGTCTCAATGTCCATGCATCCTGAATCACTATCGGAGATATCATTTGCCATGAGGTCGGAAACTAAGATTTCGTTCAGCACGAAATCATTCGATATTTTCTCTGGGGTGTATACCTTGCGCCCTAATGCTCCCATTGCTTGTGCACAACATCCTCCTACCATCGAACACATACCAGGAAGACATTGCATACAACAGCAGAGAAACAGCAGAATACCTAAAATAATCAGCAAGACTGAAAGTAGCTTCCATCCCCAAAATCGCAAGAAGTCCCAGAACCAAGCGCTAAGATCCCAATTTCCCTCGGGAACATGCACTTCTGAACTAAGGACGTGCAGATTTTAATTGCTCTGAAAATCGTTGGGGAGGAATCTGGCACGAAAACACAGCAAGCGGACCCCACTAATTTACATACCCCACCACGTTCAGCCAGAATGACATCTAATGCCATCCGGTTCTGAAGTGCCACTAACCTTATGGTTTCTGTTCTAACGTCATATTATACTGTGTGCCAGTGGTCCGGTTGATGGTCCTCTCCAGTACTCTTGCTAGTCTCCTGATATCTTCTGAATTTAGTAATTGTCCCCAAAATGGCACAACGGATTTAGCTACATCGCCCAGAATTTGTGCTGAAGTATCCCCATTCTAGTCCCGCCGTGGACGAGCCTTTGAATCTTCTATAGTGCTAGCAATGAATACCCCAGGTAACAGAATCCCTAAATAACAAGTTCCCTGCCAATCCCTGGGTAACCATGGAAATGCTACATTACCGCAAACAAAGTAGACAGGTTCGCCTACATACAAAGGTTGTCCTCACTAGTCAAATTCGCAACGTTGGTGCAACCCTTAAAATCACCCATTGACTGAGTACCGTTAATCTGTATGCAGAAAGAAACTGAATCGGGGCTGTGGTTAACAGTATAAGAAGGAGGCGTGGCATCCCTATTGCCTATAGGAGCCATCTTGAAAGAGATCAAGGATTGAAAAGGACGGGACAGTCTGTCAGAAGGCCTAATAGAAGAAACATTTGGCTTGCTCCTATTCGCAAAGAGTGAGCATCCCAGGGCCGTTAGAACACGTTTCTCAAAATCATTTAAGTTAGTTCCATCAAAATTCCCTGAGATGCTATCGTTCCATCGGCCAAAGAATAGTGCTTTAAGAGAAGCATAACAAGCAGTTGTGAAAGGTAAAGGATGAATATACCAACCCAGCCCCTTATCCCCATGTTGCGGTAAATGCAAATAAACCCAACAGTTGAACCTATTAAAAATGGCATGTGTAGCATTCATAATTAGTAGCAGAGTGTAGTTCTGGTTACTCTGTCTGTGCTGAGAGTCTCTAGGAGATAGAGTGTGCAGATGCACAAATGGAGTAGAAACAGTGGGTACGTTTTCAGTGGGTAACACGTTTTCAAGCGGATGTACTTTTTCCAGATACCAAAATCCTAGAGCAATGGCTATTGTAAAACCAGTTAAAATTATCACTAAACAAAAATATGTTTTCAGGGCCCACACATTCGATCATTCTTTTTCGTGGCTGGTCACACTGTCTCTTATCTGTTCCGTACGAGCGGGAGCGGTTGTAGGCATTGTATTCTTCAAACGATGTGCACTAAAGTTTATTTGCTGGCGACCTCCAGGTCGAGCGTCTTCTTAGTCCTTTCACAAACCGTAGTCAACAGAATCCCCTTATATACAAATGATCGGGCCTAAAAGGTAAGCCCTTTGATGATTTTTCTTGATGGCACAGCCAAACCGTGCTGTAGGTCCATTTCCTTGGATGTAGATCGTACCTTGTGACTCCTCGTACTGAGTGATCTGTAAACAACGTGTCGTCATTTCCCGTTGGAAGCGACAAATCCAAAGCAGGATCTGATGCAAGATCCAGAACAAATTCAAAAGACAAAACTGTTGGAGAGTGTGGAGGTGAAATGGCAGTTTCCCCAGGCCCCCCAGGCTCAGGGAGAGTCTCCGACGCACTCCCGATGCTGTTTACTGCTTCGTGATCATTGTTTGCAGTACTGGTAAGGGGGTTCTGTATCTTCTGTAGTGTGTGGCACGGGGCACGGAATTCTCTTGATGTGAGACGTGTGGATCCAGTTCTTCTTGCCTGTTACCTGCACCACCGTCTTTGTGACCAGGATGACCTGGTGGGGCCCCTCCAACGAGTGACGAGGCAGGAAGATCGCTCGAATGCTTTTGTGAGGACCCAGTCTCCCGGCCGTATGCTGTGACCGGGGCCCTCGTATCTAACAGGTAAAGCCTCTCGCACCTGGTGATAAATCAAATACAGATTTATAGTTAACTGGCCGCAGTAGTCAGAAAGAAGTACATTTTTGACATCTCGTAAAGAACAGGGCTTTGGGACATTCCAAATGTTAGCTGGCCTACTCATAACCACCTCAAAGGGAGAGAGCCTAGTCTTAGTTTGAGGGGTCATCCTCATGGACAATAATACGATCGGTAAGGCGTCGGGCCATTTTAGTTTGGTGCCGGCACACGTCTTAGCAAGCTTGTTCTTGATGATGCCGTTGTGTCTCTCTACTAGTCCAGCACTCTGGCCGAATGGAACCGTTTATCGATCTGTAATCCCGCGCATATCTGCAGAATTACAGCAGCAATAAAATGTGGACCATTGTCTGACCAGATGACTCTTGGCAGACCAAATCTTTCAAAATATTCCTTCAGCGTGGTCTTTGCCGTGGTCATAGCGGTGGCAACTTTGACGGGGAAAGCTTCAACCCATTTGCTAAAGGCACAAATGACAACTAGTACATATTTAAGGTTGTTACAACGCTCCATTTCTATGAAGTCAAAATGGATTACTTCAAAGGGGACTGAAGGTGGACCAAAACTACCCCTAGGAGTTGATGTGCCCTTTTCCACATTGTGCTGTAAACAAATCATACACCCCTGAACGAAGCGTTCAGCTACCTTAGGGATTTTGTCATTTACCCACACATTTTGCAACCTTTTGGTGACCTTACAAGCACAAATATGGGTGGGACCGTGAGCCATAATAACCATCATCATAATATATGCGTCGGGCAATAACCACGTCCCATCAACTGTGTCCACCCAACACCCGCCATTATTCAATATCGCCAAACCCTCAGCCCACTTCTTAGACTCCTCTAACGTGGCATCAGCTTGAATGTTCTTTATAGATTTGATACCCTCATCCAAAGTACAGGCATTTGTCGCTCCCCATGAAGTATACATTTCTGAAGAGAGATCAGTGGCAGTCTGTTTGGCTATCTGGTCACCGAAAGCGTTCCCCTTTCCTACATTATCTACAATCCTCTGATGCACTGCACATTTTACAATCGCTAGCTGAGTACGGAGTGCAAGCGCTGAGAGTAACCGTACTATCAAGGAGCCATGTTGAATTTTAGTGCCATGTGAGGTCAAGAACCCTCTTTCTGCCCAAAGTCTACCAAAGTTATGAACCATCCCAAAGGCATACTGACTGTCTGCATATATGTTTACGGTAAGCCCTTCGGGAAGTTCACAAACTCGGGTCAATTCTATAATATCTGCGGCCTGCGCAGAGTTATGCGTGATTCTTTTGGTCTCCACGACTGTGCTCAATGTGGTGATTGCATAAGCAGCTGTGGATGTACCATCCGGGAGTTTGAAACAGGAGCCATCGCAAAACAGCTCCCCTGTTGATTGTTCAAAGGAATGTCTCTTAGATCGATTCTGGCTTTGGTCTCTTGTTCTGTAGTTTAAAGGCAGTCATGTGACTCATCGTCACTGCAAGCAGTACGTTGTGAGAAAGGTAAAAGTTCAGCCGGATTAAGAACACAACACCTCTTGATTTGGATGTGCAGTGCAAACAAGATCAATTAGTATCTCGTTAATCGTGCGGAGGTGAGGTTTTGCATTTGTGTTCTGTTTAATAGAACATCTACAGAGTGAGGTACCATCAGGGTTAAAGCATGGCCTAGGACCATTCCCTCGCTCTGTTCTATGGATGCAGCAGCAGCAGCGACAGCTCTCAAACATCTTGGCAAAGCGCATGCAATGAGATCAAGGGCAGAAGAAAAGTAGCCGCACGTCCTATTCTTCCCTCCATGTTCCTGCGTTAATACAGCCAAAGCACATCCATCCAATTCATGCACATACAACACAAAGGCCTTTTCATAGTTTAGTGTGCCCAAAACTGGTGCAAGCACAATGCAGTCTTGAGCAGATCAAATGATTGCTGGTGTTCCAAGTTCCACGGCAATGGTGAAGAAATGCCCTTCTTCGCCAAAGCCAACATTGGTTTAATCACTAAGGAGAAATTCAGGATCCACTGCCTACAGTAAGAAGCCATTCCTATCAAGGCTCTGACTTCCTTCTGTATATTTGGGACAGACATGCTAGAAATGATTTTTATCCGTTCAGGCTTCAACCTTCTTCCCTTCTTTGACAGGAGATAGCCTAAATAGGCGACCTCCTGTCGACAATATTGAAATTTTTTGAGCAAAGCTTTATGTCCATGTTCTGCAATGTGAATCGTATACATACTGAAGCAGTGTACAAGTAGAGGGCAACTCAAGTGTGTCGAGCTGCTCTTTCAAAGCCATACTATAGATGCTAGGACTTTCTGTGTAACCTTGCAGTGCACGGGTAAAGGTAAACGAGCATCCGCCTAAGGTGAACGCGAACAAGTATCTACTGTCCTTATGTATAGGGATACTAAAGAAAGCGTTCTTTAGATCCACAACACTAAAGTGAGTAGCTGAAGCCGGAATCATGGTCAATATTGTTGTCACATCAGGTACAATGGGAAATTGTGGAGCAACAATCTTATTAATGGCATGTAGATCAATAATAAAACAGAAGGGAATCGCATTATCGCCTTTTTTGTACACGGGCAAAATCGGACTATTGCACAAACTACCTGCAATTTCCTCAATCACCTCTCGATGCACAAAATCAGAGACGATGCATTTCAAAGCTTGCTCACCAGCGACCGAGATCTTATACTGGGGAATACGTGGCAACTTTACTCCATGTTTCAGAATAATCTTAACGGGCTCAATTTGCAAAACACCAACATCATTGTCATTGATTGCCCACAAACACTCCGGAACATTACTAAATTCCGGCGCAAATGTCTGGTTATGAATTGGGAGAATTGGTGAAATCGTCAAACGCACCCCATCAGAAGAACAATGAATTACCACATTTAATTCTTTCAACAGATTCAACTCCAACAAATTCTCTCCACAATTCGTGGTCAAAAGGAATGGACAGTGGTCCGTAAATGGACCCAAAGTAATAGGTACCGGCGAAGAAACCAGACAGACGACTGGTGTGCCAGAAAACCCTACAGAAACATTGGTTTGCCCTGACAGTGAAATGTTTGGAACCCGTGAATGATCAATGGAACACTTCTGTGCCCCTGTATCTATCAAGAATAGATGTTTCCTATTTCCCACTATCATTTCAACATATGGACCTTTCTGATTAACGGGAATAGGCATTGGTTCCAAACCTTGCTTCGGGCAATCCTAGCGAAACAGAATGTCATTGAAAGGAAGTTTTTCAGAGAGGTAAGCGGCAGACGGATGATCAAAAATGTTTCTATTGTCCACACTTGGTGCCTGATTGTCCTGCGAAAAAGGTTGCTGTGAATCCTGTGAAAACTGACTTCTACCAGGACCCCCTGACCCTGGGTGACCTCTGGATTGTCTGCCCATATTCCAAAATGCGTTATTCGACCTCTGCTGGAGGATCGGGCATTGTGCACACCAATCACCCTCTTGTCTGCAATAAGCACACTGGTTTATGTTTACAGGACCCTCTTGCGCATTTCCCTGTGGAACGTACTGATCTCTAAATTGTGAAGTACACCCTCTAAGGCCTCTAACAATTTGTTGCAATAGTACTTTTGTCTTTAAGTCACCTTTTCTCTTTTCAACTCTTTCCTTTTCATTATTGACACAATTCTCATAGTACTGAGCCATGTGCAGTACTTCTAACTGAGACTTTGCTTGCCAAGTGCTCTCGGAAGACGTAATTTGCGACTGGATATCAGGCAGTAATCCACGCACAAATGTATCCACGAATATTTGTTTCCCAGACTTTGGCCTCATTCCGGGTTTGGAGCTAAGCATGGAGTAATTAGCTCCATGGTTGCCTCCGAAACCGTCCCAAATCCGGCATGGTGAATGGAGTAATTACCGGTCCATTCCAGGGTTGGAGGGACCGGTAATTCCCCATTCACCTTTTGCCCTTCCCCATTCCCATTTCTGCCCCATAGGGCTCAATGGGAATGGGGAAGGAGGTAATTACGGCACTGTAAATTACGGTACCGTAATTACCTCCGAAGTACCTTTGCGGGTCCCGTACTTAACTCCTGCTAAAAGCAGGAGGTAAGGAAGGACCTGCAAAGGGACCTCGGAATACGGAGGTAAGGGATTACCGGCATCGGCACCCTTACCGGTGCCGGTAATTCCTTACCTCCAACCTCAGAATGACCCCCTCTGTGCTTAAGTCTTGCCCACTGTAATCCGAAAATACTTGTTCGAACTGGTTAAGGAACTCGGTAGCACCCTTGGATTTTCCTTAGACCCAGGCTGTAAGCTTGTCCCAAATAATCCTTCTTTTAGGAATTATAGTTTTCAACTTTGTAACTATTCTATAAGGCAAAGTTAGTATAACCTGTGGAGGTCTCTCACCAGCTGGCCTTTCTCTATAGAGTCTAGCCATAGTATCCCATGTATCTCCTAACCCTGGTACATAATCTACAGTCCTAATCTGCTTCCATAAATCAACAGGCAGGAGTACGGGAAATAACACATCAATATTACTTAAGGTGAATACTGACGACTGTAAAACAGACTCAATTTCTTTGTAGAGCCCTCTCGGATTCTTCCTAATATCGGGAATAGATTGTTTGATGGTGTTCACTTCCTGTCTTGAGAACGGGACGTGAACTGACTGTAACACATAATGTGCTGGAGTATATTGAGCAAGTGCAACTGTTGCAGGATTAGTGGGAATCTCTACTTTTGGGACAAATGTCGGAGGAACCTCTCTCATAGGCAACTTAGACATAGGCAACTCCGAACGCTTACTAAGCAACAGAGCTAAATTGAGCGCTAAAGCAGCTGAAGAAGTGTCAAACGAAAAAAGCCCTCTTATAAATACTCAATAACTCTGCGGGACAACAAATCTTTCTTTTTACGCACTCATCCTGCAGGTACTGTACCATTACCTGTATCACTTTCCTCTGCCTTTCTGGCCTATACTGACTATATGTGTCATATACTTCAAAGGGAGTTATCGACTTATCTGAGATCCACCTAATTGCATCTTTCGTACAAATTCGTGTTTCCTCATTTATCGATTTTCGACAAGGAAAGAACCGTTTCTGCACAAACATAACGTCCAAACTATCACCATCTTCATCTTCATTCTTCAACCTTTCCAACTCCTTTCTATACTCAAAAACCCTCTCAACATGCTCTTGTACTTTCTCTGCAATATCTCTAGAGAATGCGAAAGTATTCAGATCCCTTAACCCTTGTGGGAGATCTATATCATTTAGTCTATTCCACATTATACATAAATGAATTCCTAATCCTTCAATAAAAACATTTTTCTCAGGAAAATTGCCCAAATTACAGAGTGTGGCAAGAGCATTATCTTGTTCATCCCTCTCCATGCAATGTTTAGCCCACGCAGTTAATTCACGCTTTTTTCCTGAAGACACAGTATTATGAGTTACAACCCTCGATCCCGCTCCCCGATCTACTACAAGCAGTGTAGAACCCCTTGTAAGAGGGAGATTAGGCAATTTCTGAACATCTGGAAACAAAGGTACTATCACTGACGCTGGCACTGGAGGAGCAGGTGGAGGAGCGACCACAAGAGGAGGAACAACGGGAGGAAGAAGAGGAACATTAAGAGGAGCAATAGGAGGAGCAGGAGAGGCTATGGGAGGAGGAATAACAGCAGGAAGAGGAACATACAGAGGTGGCACAGTTAATTTAGAAGTTTGTCAAAAGTTCATCAGATACATAAAAGTCTTTGGAAGTATACATTTTCTGGATACCAAATGAGAAAGCCCTATCCATATTCCTAACTGACTCAGACTGTTTATTCTGGTCATATAACAACACTTTTTCAGCGTTCGTCATATGACGGCGCGCCTGTTTTTCTCTACTCTTAAGCTGCTGCATAGCTTCTTTCTTCCAATTCTGTAATACATCAAATGCTGCAGGTCTAGCCTTTTTCTTCAATAATATGGATTCTAAGTATTCAATACAGGGAATTTCAAAACTACCATTGATTGGCCTCTGAAGTTCGGAAGCATGTCTAGTTTGTCTGTGCCAAATATCATTAAATACTATACTACCAATGCCGTGCGTACAGAACATAGTACACGCCGGTGAACCCTCCATTGTTGCCGGTCTGCCAAATTCCTAAGATTGTCTGTCACTGCGGAACAACGCCCTGAAGCAGGCAGACAATTTCCCAGGCATATCAGAATACTGGTGTTACCTGGTCAATAATTGTACTTGCAAGACCAATACACCAAAACGAATTATCAGGATACTTAAGAATCGGGTCACGACTCACCTGATCAATTCCTAAGGAGGTCCGATCGGATTGCAAAAGGTTCTAACTAAGGTCTCACGTGGTTGGTGATTTCAGCAAATCTGCCCTCCTCGATATATGGACCCTCGTCAAGAGGCCGATTCGAACCGCGGGCTTAACGTCCAGTGATCGGGCCATGCAGCACTGCTGAGGTGTCATGTCTCATCCACGAAAGGGCCCCCTTTTACACCATCCGATCCCGGCCGATAGCCGCGTCAACCTTCAACCAGCTGGCAGCAATCTTGAGGGTCCCTATTCGGGCGCCATCTGTAAAAGCAAAAGAAAATATCGAGGCTGAGTACCCCAAAAGGAAATACACCAAACACAGGCTTATAAAGATTCTCAGATCTTTATTAAAATAACTGTACAGTTTAAAAAGAAACAAAGTATCAGATAGCTATCTGTCCCTCAGTACATCACAGCGAATACCAGCCCTTTCGTTGTGAGAAGTGAGAGGTACTGGACGTCTAAACATTTGCATCTTTTATACAGTTTCCAATGGTAATGTCCAACCCCTATGCTAGTTAATAATTCTCAGTCTAGGATTCGTGCCGAGTTCACCTCTAGTTTATCTAAATATATGCAGGTGGATTATTTCCAGTTTGTACAACAACAAGTCACAATGGCAACAGTGAATCTTCGAATTTAACATTAAGCCTTAGTACACGTCCTATAGAAAAATGTAGTTCAACAAGTGTTCACGTTTAGTATTTAAACAACATTGTATTTGATGTATGTCCACGGATCGGACTTGTTGGCGCAGGTAATCCTCGATCTATAGGTCAAATGTAGGACAAGGTCTCATTGCACGGTCCTAACAGTTGGACATTAACTTTGCGTGAAGGTCGGGACGGTTAGGTTACAAGCGGGAAAACACTGTCCACCATTTTAGAACACAGAGTGACTTTGAAACGGAAATCAAAATGGCAGATGGACGATCTAAGGTCGGGACCTTGCAACGCGGATTTCTTCGCAGAGCGACTGGGCTTAGGCCAATATATACAATAAAGGAGGTACAATATGATATCCCGTTTAACAATTGGTGGTACCAGTATTGACGCATTGGCTCCGGTCCTATGGAATGTACTTCCACCGGACCTTAAAGAGTGTGACTCAACTGCTCTTTTTAAAAAACATCTAAATACATTTCTCTTTGATTGAGAACTAGGCTAAGTCTGCTGTGTCATCTTGTTTCCCAGTCGCTCTGGCTGACCCATTTTTGTTTTTCTGTTGTCTTGTATCATGAGCGCCCTGAGGCCTATGGGCGAGTGACACTATATACACATTCTTTAGATAGATAGATATGTAAATTAGGGCACCATGCACGTCCTTTGTCACACAGGCACTCACACGTTATAGAACATGCCCTGGATATTGATAAAGGGCATCATTCTGCACACAAAATTGCCTACCTCCGTACCAGAGGCAGTGTCTCACTGACACCTGTAGCTGGCTTTCTCAGCTAACGTGTGCTGGCTCACCCTTTTGAGAGACTGCTCACTTAATAGCCTGTCCGTTGGGTACATTGTATATCCCATGATATTTCTACTCCAAAAAGTATGTGTGTGAATAAACACATGTTTTCCATATTCACACGAGGAACACTGCCACGCTCCATTATTTTACACAAAAAATATATAAACACTGATATTTAAAATGTTGTCAAAACACTGGAAAAGCACCCCCAACATTGACAAAACAGAAACACTAAAAACCAGAAATCCTACGAACAGCATAGTCCTCTGGAATTGCAGATAGGTACAGGGCTTCACATCTCTCAGGCTGCATTGTGCAGAGTACTGTCATGGCGTTTCAAAGGCTCCCCCTCAAAGAAAGGATGTGTGCAAGTTCTTATCACATGAGCAAAAAACCTGTCCCCTGCAATGCAGGATGAGACAAGTGGATGAGACCAGGTATACAAAGTCATTCACCTCATATATTACATACGTGCAATCAGACGGGAAAGGTGCAAAGGATCGAACAGAGAAACAACTACCTATCTTTTGGACTTGATGGATTCTGAGCTGACCACAGGAATATGGGTTTTGGCCAATTAGCAACATTCATATCAACACCACCCTTAATTAAAAATGGATGCACACATGGGAATTGAACCGGATGCCTAACTCAACACCTGATCATTTCAAAGGTTCAAGACAGGGATTGACCAGTCATGTGCTTCTTGATGCCTTTCTGGCGGCCTCATATTGTGGTGATTGAATTTTACTGATCATCAGTACTTTGACCTCTCTCTAAAGGGGTGCAATCTCAAAGGGATTTTCTATACTAGGCCAGTGCAGTACCTTGCCTAATACTGCACACACTCCTCTATAGATGGCATGTTCTGTATTCATGCCCATTCAGTGCTCATCCTTTCTCTGGAGAGATCCCATCAAAAGGTGGGGTGTACACTATTTCCTCATATATCATCTTGTATTCCCATCTGTGGACACCTCCCTCCATCCCTGTATCCCTCTTTGATGTGTTTGCAATTCTGCTTTATGCCCACCCCTTCCCATAACCCCTTGCATGATCCATTAGCATCACTTTCAATGCGCTTACCTGGTCCAGTCTGGCATAGCAGTCCCGATATGGTGCTTCTGTTATTAGACACCAGCAGTCTTCCTTATAAGGTTTTCTCTTACTATGGCTGTGAGTAATATACTAGCCATGAGGGTAGGGAGGCTCTTGGAGAAACACACAAGTGAAAACAAAGAAACTCATATTGTAGAGAAGAACATGGTCTCTTGAGAAGCCCCAAAGCATTTGTCCCATCAGTTCCCTGAATTCTTACCAAGTGTGAGCGACCTTTGCCTCGGGCAGTGCTTTATAGGGTTTACTCTCCATTTTGCAAAATGAGCAAATTTGGACAGTCTCATCCTGAGTGTGCTATTGCCATGCCATCACAGCATTCTAATTAAAATGAAAGTCTGTCTGTGGCACCAAATCGGCGGGTCCCTTTGTGAGCACTGCTGATGAGACATAGAACAGGCAAGAGTCATGGAGACATTGAAAAGAAACAGTGCTTTGTCTCCCATTTCGCATCACCCTAATGACGATTTCCCATTTGTGTTAAAACCCGATACATCTGGGTTGGTGATAGGGGCTATTTTATCCCCAAACGAATTGAACTCAGATGTTCTACATCCAGGGTTGTTTCTCTCTAAAACTATTACCTCTAAACTAAACGACACAAACTATGAATTTAAATGATTGGTGTCACGCAGTTGACAAGAGCATCAGATAAGGCAAGACACCACTTCACTTCCAACTTCTTTATCAAAAGATGTTTATAAAAAAGTGCCAACTCAAATATCGACAACTACCAGGATGGTACAGCGGTGTAGTATAAAATGAGGGTGCCTCACCCCTGCAAGCTCTGCTGAATCTCCTCAAAGTAGCGCATGCCAAGCCGAACACTCCCAGGCCCGCATGGGCCATCACACATGCGCAATGCACATGATGGTCATGCTGCTGCAGGGGACACAGCTTGCTGCACTAGATAAAAGATGCAAGTTTGTTTTTTAATCAAACATTACATCTTTCACCAGGTGAACAAATAAGGGGAATGCTCATGGACCTGGTTCCTGAATGTACTAGCTGGCTAGTAACATTATAGCAATAATGCAGATCAGGTGATAACAGCCGGGGCGCAAGTTATAGCACAAGGGCCTTAATGATGGGCCCTGGCGCCATTACCACCAGATCGGGTGTTGTTGCTAATAGCACCCCGGGTTTTGAATCCAGAAACCCATGGTGCTGACAGCAATATATTTTGTTTGAATGTATGGGACGGGTCGTGGGATCCCGTTCATTCAAACAAAATACTTACCTAAGATGGCCGCCATGGATCTGGATGGTGCGGCTCCATACGAAGCCCTTCTTCCTTTACCATGGTGGCCTAGGGCGCTGAAGCGGCAGCAGCGGTTGCTCAGCCGCTGCCAAAAGAAATTAGGTCAGTGGAGTGGGGGGAGGAGACCAGAGACCAGAGGGGAAGGGACATGGGGGCAAAATGGTGCAATGGGGGAAGCAGCCATAGGGCTGATTGGATTGCAGGCTGGGATTGTTGGATTTAGCACGCAATCTGAGCAACCTGATTGGTTGGCTCCCCCATCCCCGGGTGCTACTATTGTGTGCATGTCAGTGGCAGATGCAGCTTTGGGTGATGGCTGGCAGTTGGCTCCGGAGGGGCACTGGCATTGTAAAATGATTCAGGATCAATGGCGGGAGTTGATTATTTTTAATGGGGGGGGGCATTAACATCTCCCATGAATTAGTGTGAAGCGACCGAGCATAGTGAGGCAGCCCTAAGGAATGTAGGGAGGGACAGCTGGGTTATATGCCCAGGAACTCTTTTTAAAATAATATCTTGAAAGGGTGCATTTTACAGCATTGTTTTCGAGAAACATTGGCTAAAAAGACATACAATTACCAACTGGTTCTCTATGGTAACACAGGAAAATATCCATTGGATGCACAATTAAAGTGGGATGGCTCTAACACAGAGGATTGATAGAGTGATGGGCCTTGCCTAAAGGGGGGGTGCATGACCCAAACAATAAATCATGAGATCCTGCAAATGTGTATTTTGCGTCACTCAGCAGCACCTTCATGGTCTTGTTTGCATCCAGTCTGCGTATAGAAAATAACGCTCTTGCTCAATTTGCAAACAAATCCATGTCTGTATATAAAACACTCAATTGAATCAGCAAGGCTTCTTTTGTTAAAAGGGATCATTGCATGCAGTGGACTGCCATCGTTAACAGGCATGTGCTGATGGGTCCCCGGGATGCCATTTCCCACTTACGCTTATAGAAAACGGAGTGCTAAAAGGAGGAGTTAATACAAGTGAAATCCCATTTACTCTTATTTTACTCTCCATTTTGAAAAAAATGTAAAAGCTGCCAGTAAATGACAGTCTATATACATTGGTGGCCTATGGAATCCGCCTACTTTGAGCATGTGCTAAATGAAGGCGGATTGCGCATGAATATGTTAGTTTTATGTCTAAATGAAAATCTCACAAACGCTTAACACTAGATGGTTTAGCAGGCAGAGCAAAGAAGAGGTGAAGAAACGTATTTCCCTCAACTCATTTTTAAAATTCACTGCAGTGGTACAAAAAAGTGTACAGACCTATGTAAGCCTTTGACGTTCCTTTTTACACCTATTTTATGCAGCTTTTAACGTGAGCAAATTACCCACATTCTGTAAATAAATCACCTATGGGAAAGGGAAGGGTGCGAGTAGCACAGAGCTTCTTTGCATAAATCATTGAGCACTTTATGAACATAAGAATGAACGCAGATGGTTATATTTGCCAAGGAAGAGAATGCTCGTCCTTTTTGCATAGAGTTGCATAATAGCCTGCAGTTAAGGGGTTAAAGGATTGTTTTAGAGTGAGGCAACTGGTGGGGTGGTATATTTGGGGGCGACCAAAAGTAATCTTCCATATTTTGAGGGGGTCAACACAACGTTTGCGCCCATGGGCCAGCACTGCTGCAACTTTTGAAGAAAGACATGGGGGCGGCATCGTGTGTTTTTGATTCAGTTAAGTATTGCTTTTTGTCCCCACAAAATGGAAAATCAAGAAAAAGTGCGTACAAGAAAAAACAAATATATGCACATTATTATGATTACAGCAAATAGACGGAAATGGGTGTTATGCTATGGTATGTTAAAGGTATTTGTACCACGCACCGTCACCAACGGGATTGGTCCCAGGCGCTCTGGCGGATCTGTAAACGAGAAGGTGGGATGGGTTAGTAAGGTGAAGAGGGAGTAGGATAGTGAGAGGAGTGTTGTACTGCTGGCAGCTTCAACTCGAAAGAC
This sequence comes from Ambystoma mexicanum, assembly GCF_040938575.1. Classification (NCBI taxonomy): domain Eukaryota; kingdom Metazoa; phylum Chordata; class Amphibia; order Caudata; family Ambystomatidae; genus Ambystoma; species Ambystoma mexicanum. Next base: position 869,978,528 of record NC_090922.1, read on the forward strand.
ACCGGCTGCAGAGCTTTGGTGCGAGTATTGGAGCAGTGTCAGTCCGCGTGTGCTGTTGGTGCGCTGAATAGCTGCATCACAGAATCCATCTTAAGGCAAACCATTTTGTCACTCCCCAAAAAATGGATATCCTACTGCACACAAATGGGCCTCATTACAACCCTGGCGTAGGACCATGGTGCTATTAGCACCATGGTCCATGCCGGATTCCGCCATGGTGGATGGCGGAGTTACCGGCCCATTCCAAGGTTGCCGGGGCGGTAAACCCCCATTCACCATGGCCCCTTCCCCATTCCCATCTTTGCCCCATAGGGTTCAATGGGGATGGGGAAGGCGCTAATTACGGCACCGTAAACTACGGTGCCGTAATTAGCACCAAGGTCGCTTAGCGCCTTGGACTTTAACGCATGCAAAAAACAGGCGTTAAAGTGGGAATCTGGCATTAAGGGTTTAACGGCGCCGCAGCCTTTTACGGCGCTGTTAACCCCTTAACGCCAGGGTTGTAATGAGGCCCAATATGTGATTATCGCATTGTGTATGCTATTCATATAGCAGTCACCTGGAAAACAAATATGCTGGTTTACTAAGCTGCAAAGAGGAGCCAAAGGCAGTTTCATTGTCTATTTCCTTTCGTAAAATATCATACATTTCTGATGTATTCGAGCCTATGTGGATGCAGTTAGCTCACCCCATGAGTCCTTACCCAAATCAATTTGATCCGAGATCCCTGAAATGAACAAAATGAGGTATGCAAGATGGCAGTGTGTGTAGGGTAATTGGCAATGCATAGGTAATGCGATGAAGGGAACAGTGACGTGGGCCTGGGAAAGTAGGGAACGTGGACAGCGCGGGAGGCAGAGGGAGGTAGTGGATCGTGGGATGGCATGGGAAGGGGAAGCAGGGAGAAGGGCACGGGGAAGTTGTTGGATTGTCAGGAGTCTCTTAAGTGTATATGCGAATGTCTTCATTCGTCTTTGTTTTCCAATATGTTATTTGTTTTAACTGTATGCTTTTCCATTGCATAATTCACAAAATGGTAATAATTTTCTATTGCTTAATTCACAAAAATGCAAGTAATTCTTATTTAATGTTACTTAAAATTAAAAAAAATAAGTATGTTTTCTGTATAATAAACGTATACATATTAGGTAACCCGGAAAGTGCAGTGTGGCTCTGATTTGGAAACTTGTCAAAGTTTTAATATAACCAATATATTGGTATCACATTTATATCACCATTCTAAAAACACAGTTCCTTGTTAAAAAGTGCCCTAGCTGACAGTTGTGGTCTTTTTCATGGGTATGTAATGGCAAATGGGGGATACAGTATTTTTACTGAGTCATTGGACCTTATTTGGAGTGTTGCGGTAAGGCAATAACGGCACCGGTAGTGCTACCGGCGCTGTTGTTATCTCGCTGCAATATTCCGAGTATGCACGTGGGTGCTGCTCTGGAAGTCCTGGTCAGACGAGGCGTGCAGAGCAGCACCCGCGAGCAGTACCGGATGGCAGCAATGGCCCCGTTATCAACGGAGCCGCTGTTACCATCCTCCACATTCCCATTGAGCCCTATGGGGGCTCAAATGGGAATGGGGACGTACCAGGTCCAGGTCCCGCGAACGGGATTTATCGGGCCCTCCAAGGTCGGTATGGCCGGTAAGTCCCCTGTTGCGGGACCGGGACCCGGACCCAGGCTACCCCCAAACTCGTAATGAGGCCCATTGAATTCAAATCTTTCAGTAATATATGTTGTAGTTGGTCATTCCCCTTATGAATAATTGTAGTTATGAAGACCTAACCAATAAGATTTCTATATATTGGCTACTGAATACTCACATGAATTGCTCCTCACTTCACCATTCTACTAGTACAGACTCCAGAAGAACTGGGGCTTAACAATGGAGATGAAGGTGGGATTTTCCCCCTAATTCTCAGCATGTACACCAGCATATCAGTGAGACAGACAAGTGTAAAATCCCAAACCTCACATCGTCTCCATAGGTTGCCGGAACTTGACCAAGAAGATTGCAATGAAGAGGACATGCCTAGTGCAGGTCCATTTCGCACACCGGTGCCATTTGACATGCAGGACTAGCATTCACTAGGACCAAGGTTGGGGAGATGGAAGTGGCGATTCGAAAATTACGTAACGGCTCATGATGAGAATGCACCCGATCGATTTGCAAGAAGGTTACTAATAAATCTAGTGGGAGATGAAGTGGCAGATCTAATTCCCATTTTCCCAGCAGAAGAGATCAAACCTACACCGGTCTCAAAGAGGCGCTTTGCACCAATTTTGATCCTCAATGTAACATTGACCACGAGCGACACACACTGAACATGGCATGTCATATCACAGGTGAATCCATGGATGTGTTTGCAACCCGGCTTCACAAGTTGGCGGCCCACTGCAAATTTCGTAAATTCACGAACGAAGAGGTAACACAATTAAGAATTATTGGTGGCTGTTTATTCTCGTCATTTAGGAAGAAACTGCTACGAGAACCACTCCCTCTCGCCACTATACTGCAAATGGTCAGGACGGGAGCATGCGCTGACACCTAAGCATCCCAGATAATAAACTACAAAGGCCCTGCAAAATAGCAAATATTTCTACACTTCTCGGCATCTGTGGCAGACGGGCTGCAGTTGCTGCCCTACAAAGAGCCTCGCTAGAATAAGAAATTCCTGTAGAGCATCAGGGGCAGACGCCACAATTTAAAACAGCAGGTAAGCCTCGCTTGGACTACATAGCTCGTTGGGTGTTACATTCTTCAACTTTGAGCACTCCAGAAAATCCTAAAAAATGAAATCCACTTTATTGGAAACAGTGTGAGTGTACCGCTGATTGGGGCATTTCTATCTATCTTAGCCATATTTTAATGCATTGGGGAAACCTCAAAGATGGCTGCACTGTATTGAAAGCAGCTCAGCCGGACCCAATCGTGCTGGAGGCTGCTGTGATTGGCCTGTTGTGCATTCTCCTCAGCCAATTAGATCATCAGCAAGCAAACGCTGTCCCCCCATCCAAAGGACCCTCTCCTAAGGCGCCTGCCTGTGCCTGTCCATGCCTAGGAGAGTTTGGAGGGCCCCCATACGCCCTTCCCTACCACAAACTATGCTGCAGCCTGCTGGGTACATCCTGCTCTCCCATGAACTTGGGCCTCAGCACCCCACGAACTATTGAGCCTTCAGGGAATGATGGTTTGAACTACTCTTTGCCTCCTCCACTAGCATCCTGATCTATAACTTTGTATATCTCACTTTGCTTAACCCCTTCACCTTTTTCTACTCTCTCTGGTGTGCCCTCTGCACCAATTCGTTTTATAGCTCTGTGTATTTACATTCTGCACCCTAATTTCACTGCATGTGTGGCCTTTCATTGAAAATCAAAATTAGCTGTTTGCATTTACATCCTGCACCCCAATTTTTACTGTGTTTGTGGCATTTCATTGTAAATCGCATTTAGCTGTGTGTATTTACATCCTGCACCCTAATTTCACTGCATTTGTGGCTTTTCATTGAAAATCATTTTTAGCTGTGTGCATTTACATTCTGCACTCTAAACTCATTGCATTATGTCTTTGCTACTGCTAAGCCACCTGGGAGATTAGTTCAGGACTGTGCAGTGCAGTCACCCCTCTCCTTTCAATTTCCTCTGTCACCCTAATGGCGCTTACCATCTCTCCTATCTTCTCTAATTGCTACTCTATCTCCTATCCCCCCTCGATCACTAAGTCCGGAATGAAAAAGCACAAAAAAGTCATCTTGCGTGCAAACCCTGGCCTTCCCATCGCAGACACCTATGTCAGCGCAACCTCCAGAGAGGTCTTCACGAATATCCTCTTCTCTGTCCCCTCTCCAGATCTTTGGACTCCTCATCTCATCTCTACTCTCTCTCTTCTATCACTTCCTCTCCCATTAATGGTGGGACATAGTGGGAAGTCCTCTTGGCTGGCTTCTGATCGTCACGCTGCATCTTTATTGTCTATCACACTGTCAATATCGTGGTTCAGGGTCCTCAACCCAACCTTTCTACTCTTTGACTGGATCCTGTCTTCCCTCATCACCTTCCTTCCTTATGTTGTCTCTCCCCTCACTACTCTCACTGTCCCTCCTCCTCTTACCGAAGTACCACACCCCTGTATTCCTCAGAAAACCTCAAAGGCTGAGACCACCTCCACCTGGCAACTCTTAACACCCACTTTGCCAACAAACAACCTGCTGACATCTGCCTTCTTCTTGAAGATACTGACCTCGATGTTCTCGCTGTCACCAAGACTTTGTTCAATGCCAGCTCAGACACTGGTTTTGACTCCCTCCTCCCTGTCGGCTTCAAGATCATTTTGAAGCCTCAACCTCATTGTGCTGGCAGTGGGGTTGCCTTAATCTATCCTGAGTGGGTTCCTTCTTCCATCATACCCACCCAACTCTATACTTCCTTCGAGAGCCTGGTCTGCAAGTTTGTCATCTCTCTTTCTTCCACTCTGACCATTGCTACCATCTATCGACCTCCAGGAAACACCCAGTTCCTCTCTGAATGGGCTGATTTCTGCTGCTCCTTACTTTCATCTACTTCCAACTTCCTCCTCTTGGGTGACTTCTACATCCAATTGGATGTCTCTGCCTCAGCATCGACTCTTTTCATTGACCTCTGTGCCTCTCTATCCCTCTCCATCCTCCCCTCCGGTCCAACCCACTCGGCCAGACACACCCTGGACACCATTTTCCACTCCGACCTCTCATTCACTCCCCCTCTGGTCACCCCTCTCTCCTGGTCAGACCATGCTCTCCTCTCCTCCCGCCTGGGTCCCTTCAGCCCTCTTACGGTACCCACCAAAACTCTGCCAACCTTGTTCTCGAACATTTGCCTCGATGACAGGAGTGTCACCCGCTGTCTTTTCTTCCACCTTCATCCCCCCACTGCTCCCTACCTCAGACTCCACCTCAAACTCTGCTCTCAGCGATCTTCATTCAGCAATCACCAATACCCTTGTCATCCTTGCTCAAGTCCTTGAAACCTGCCTCTAAGCTCAACACCAGGGATGACACTGAACTTGCAGCCCTGAAACCAAAGTGGAGGGCAGCGGAATGGAAGTGACAAACCTCAGGTTCATCCTCTGACAAACTGACCTGCCACCTGCTCCAAAGGCAATGCAGACTCGCCATCCATGCCAAAAGAAAGGGCCCATATTCAGGCACGGGTTTCAGGTGCATCCAATAAGACGGTGGAACTTTTCAAAATCTGCAGGGAGCTAGCCAACCCTTCTGCAATCGTGTCCTCCCCTTTTCCTTCCCATGCCCTTTGCAATGCACTGGCCACACACTTTGCCATCAAAACTCAGAACACCATTGTTACTCACCCACATAACCCATACCACATTCCCTTGCCTCCCTTGGCCACTCCCCCTCCTCCTTCTGCCTTCTCCTCCTTCAACCCTGTCACACCTGAAGAAGTTACCAGAGTTGTCCGCTCTATGAAGGCTTCTTTCTAACAGGTTCCCCCTGCTCTTCCAGAACTTTAAGGACAACATTGGCTCTCTTGCCCCTGCACTCGCTAATTTCTGCAACCACTCTTTCATCACTGGCTCCTTCCCCACCTCCCTCAAATACTACATTGTCCATTCACTATTGAAAATGCCTTCAGCAGACCCTACCTGCCCATCCAACTACCGCCCTATTTCAATCACCCCCTTCCTGGGGAGACTGCTGGAGAAGCTGTCCTTGCCCCAACTGAACTTGCACACTGAACATGTCGGTGGTCTCTATGATCATCAATCTGGATTCTGAGCATCCAGAGGCACGTAAACTGCTCTTCTCAACACCTGTGAAGAACTGCTCGCATCCCTGGGCTACAACTTCTCAGCTATCCTCATTCTACTTGATCTAACTTCTGCCTTTGACACTGTCAACCATTCGATACTCATACAAAGGCTCCATGATACCCTTGGTACTCGGAATGGGCACTGGAATGGCTGACTTCTTTCCTAACTGATCTCTCTTCCCACGTCATCCTGGGCACCTTCTCCTCTCCTACTTCCTTCTCTACCTGTGGTGTCCCCCAGGCATATATCCTCTCCCCTGGCTCTTTAACATCTACCTTGCTCAGCTGGCATGCCTCATATCCTCCTTCTCCCCAACTTCCAGTGTTATACAGATGACACTCAACTCTTTTTCAGATTTCCTGATGGTGCACTTGCACCTTCCTTCATCCCTGACTGCCTGTCTGCCACCCAGGCTTGGTGCCCTTCCAATGATCTCTGCTTCAATTCCAGCAAAACTGAGATCCTTCTGATTGGGATCCCTGCTCCCTCTTTCTTCCCTTCTCTCTGGCCTCCCACCTTGGCTTTCCCCCGGCTCATTCTTCTGAAGCAAGAAACCCTGGAGTCATCTTTGACTCCTCTTTATCCTTCCTCCCTCACACACAGGACATTGCCAAGAAGTCCCACTTCCAACTCTTCCTTCTCAAAGGAATTCTCCCATTTCTCACTTTCTCCCAGAAGCTTAATGTTTCCCGAACCCTGGTTCTGTCTAGGCTTGTCTACAGCAACATCCTCCTCCTCACTATACCCTCTTCCACTCTACAACCCCTTCAGCTAATCCAGAATAGAGCCGTAAGACTTATCCTTGGCCTTAAGCCCAGGGACCACATCTCTCCTGCCCTAAAAAGCCTCCACTGGCTCCTGGTTGTTGCACAGATCAAATTCAAATCCCTCTGCATCATCCACAAGGCTGTCTGAGGCCGGGGACCACACTATCTGCAGCTCTCTCTTACCAACTACTCTCCTTCTAAACCTACGCTCCTCTGGCACAAACTATCTGTGTGTAAAATGTTTCGCTGAACAGAGAGCAGGAGGTCGCTCGCTTTCCTCAGCTGGATCCCTCCTCTGGAACAGCCCCCCCACTGAGTCTTGAGCAGGACCTTCTGAAGTTCTGAAAACACCTCAAGACTCTCCTCTTTTCTTCCCCCTTCCCTTCTTCCTTCCTATGCTGATTCCACAGTTGCTGTGATTGGTGTCTTGGACCCTTATGCATCCTCTAGGGCCTCTGACCATTCACACCCAAACTCCCCAGCATCTGTCTTCCTTCAGCACTTGCCTTGGCACTCCCTCCGCACTGGAGATTCACACTTTCCACCCAGCGTGGCTCCTGGCCGCATAGCACTTACTATACCTTGCACTTCATCTGCAGCTCACCCTCGAGCACCACACCAGAGTACCTACCCCACTTCCCTTTTCCTTCCTGCACTTTCACGTTCTGAATACTCACAAGGCATAGTAGGTTCAGCCGTCCCTTCCCACTCTGTATTTTTTAATTTATTTGTATTGATATACCATGTGCCCTCCCTTCTGCCCTATGGGCACTTTGAATGTATTTCCTAACAAGCAAACAATAAATAAATACATATCAAGTAACACAAGGGAGAAGGAACAGATATACCACAGGTAACCTCATGAAAGGTTATGTCTCATCAGGAAGATGCTATCACTGTACACTTCCATTTCCTCATGAACAAAGATCGAACTGTCCTGCTTTTGGACAATGGTGCACCATTTAGAGATGTGATCTCTAAAGTCTCGAGGGACATTGAGAGAAAGGACAAGGAGAGAAGTGACCGACCAAGTACATCATTAGACATGGGAAGAGAAACACAAAGAAGGAAAGGAGAAAAAGATAAGGCTGATGAGGTAGTGCTAATACAGAATGAATGGATGGGTGGCCAGATTTTGCTCAAACTTGATGGTAAGAGCATTGAGGAAGTAAGGCAAAGAGAAATCGAGATGAAGAAGACGAAAAGGATAAGGACAGAGAGGAACGATTGAAAGAAGATGGGGCAATAAGGAAAGATAGACAAAGAGGTGAACAGTTGTATCAGGATGAACAACTGAAAAAGCAGGAAAGGGCAGAAGAAAAGCGAAAATATGACAACAGACAGAGGGCAATCGAAGAACGAGAAAGACTAGAAATAAAGAGAGAGGAAAACGAAGAACAAAAACTAAGGGATAAAAGAATACAAAGACATAGAGATCAAGAAATATAAAGGGCAAATGAGAGAAGAGATATGAAAAGAAAGGAAGAAGAAAGGGTGAGGGAAGAAGCAAGAGGCGAAGAGAGCTTGATGATGAAATAGAATGAAGGAGAAGGCAGGGAGCATACAACATTGAGCGTGTACAAAAATAATTAATGGATCCTAATCTAGTAGTAGCATGGGAAGACATAGAAGAATTCTTCCCTGCACATGAACTGATGCCAGGTCCGTCTTAAACAAATCTAGAGGATGAGTTTGACTCTAGAAGCATTGGGCACACAATCGATAAAGTCTATCATGATAGGAGGACTAAGAAAGAACTGAAAGGAAAGGGGAAAAATTATCAACTTGAGAGTATGCAGTTGCATGACATAGAGGCAGGCTTGTGTAGTTTTGAGCCTAAAGAGTTGTCTTTAAAAAAAACTAACTCTGAATAGAGACAAAGAGGAGGGAAGCCATAAAAGTTGGGGACAGGATATGTCAGATGAAGACAGAGACACCTTCTGTGGGGAGGAAGGAGCTAACGCATGTGGTCCTGAAGGATGTTCTCCAATGGATAAAGAAGTGAGATGGTCAGATCTAGATCTACCCAAATTGAGGGCGTCAGAATCTCTGGCACAACTAGTTCAACATAGAGGGAGATCTCATGGTGAGAGGAGGGACTTGCCATTTTATGTGAGCAAGTTAAGATCGCTGCCAGGAAGAAAGCGGTGCAGAACCCTTGTTGCTGATATGGACAGACAGACAATGGGGGCTGAGTGTGAATTTGGAATATGACTGTTTTCCTTGTTAGACAAAGGAGGAGCCAGACCACAGTATATACCATGGCCACTAATGGATAAGCACAACCTAAGGCATAAACTTTTTTAAGGAGTTTAACTTTTGGCGCTGGGAAATAATCCATGAGTTAGAAAAAATTACAGGAGGAAACACATTAGCTATAGGAGACATTAAAGGTATTTTAGCTGCTATCCTTGGGGAGAGAGCAGACGATGTTTGGTCGAGACAGGATACTTGAGTGTCACTATGCAGAACACAGCTCACGATGGAGCACCATTTGATAACTATACAGCGCAGTCTGGAAAGCGCTCAGAGTGCTATATCTGGACACATCCGATATGGGAGCTACAATGACGCAAAAGATGCAGGAAGGGGATGATCATCTTGTTTACATTCAGACTTTTCCGGAAGAATGGAGCTTGTTGAGCCTTGGGGGAATACCTTGGGGGAAATCTATACCTGTATTCGATCATATACTATGCCAGGGGCTGCCAAAGCAGTACAAAAGCAGCTCAAGAAGTTAGTGGGCATGGAAGCAAAGCCCTGGTCAGAAATTCAGCTGTCCATTGAGCATTATTGCAGACTGTTGCAGGAGAATAATCAAAAGAAAGATGACGCTAGGAATGGCAAATAAGCTAAATTAGTGCAGACAAATTGTCAAAATATGCCTTAGAAGGGGCGATGTTGACTAGCGGAGAAGGGACGAGTTCGCAGCAAACAGCAGGTATGCCACAGGTAAATATACAAAGGCAGTACGATCAAAGTAATAATGGATTTGTGCATTATGAGGTAGAGGCTTCCAGAATAATCAGGGAAATTTCCAGAATAACCAGGGTGGGTTTAAAAACATGCAGAATGATAGTCAAGGCATGCAGGAAGGGCAAATTATGAGAGTTCCTGTATGTTGGATATGTGGTATGTCAGGACACCTTGCACGCATGTGTAGAAGCCAAGGGTTCGTGCAAAACGGGCAATTCTCAAGAGGGGGGGACTACATACCCACCTGCAGACACTCAACAGAATGGAGAGTGGTGTGCCCAATATCAAACAGTGCAGCAAACACAAGCACTGAGAATGCAACCAGGTTTGCAAACTCAGCAGACAATAATGAATCCACTGCAAGGGTAGTCACAGCATTCACCCATGCAGATACAGCCGGTCACGAGCAAAGGACAGTTAATGACTCCTAGGATAATGGGTGTCACTGTCGAAGGAAGAAATACTTTCACAGGTACGGGAATAAGTATGTACCCACAATAGGACAGCTCACTGGGCGACTTGATGTGTTCAGTACTATCAGTGATGCCGAATCCTCAAGAGGAACCAACGGTTGACGTCAATATAGGAGGCAAATCTTTTCTTTTTTAGTAGACACGGGGGCAACATGCTCATGTATATGAGAGGGGAAATGTACGTTATCTGGGAATGCCATGAATGCTCAAGCTTTCACAGGAGCTACAAGTAGAGTTCCTTTTACTGAAAAATTCTCTATAGGACAATGTGACATGTCTGGACCATTATTGTTTTCGAGACAGACGCCTGTCAATATATTAGGTCGAGATTTAATGACAAAGCTGAACATGACGTTTTCATTTACTGATGAAGGCATAGTATGTTCAACGCCAGGAAAACATTATTTAAATGTGAGTGAATTTACTATGGCATTCACTGTACAAATGGCCATACGAGGAGCACCATTAGAACCAGAGGTATTTTACTATGGGGTATGCATTTTGTTAACATGGCTACCAGGTTTAGTGGGTAGAACTATGAGAATACCTGATGAGTTTTTATTCAGGCCAAGGATAACTATGGATGAAGAGGGAGGACGAGTCTTTCCCTAAGAATTACAAGCAGCCATATTGCGGAAGAAATTGCTTTGCTTGATGGAACTGACTATGAAGGAAGACGATGGTGCACAGTGATTGCCATTGGGGATGGTTAGAGATTGACTGATGTCACTGACGAAGATATAATTAGAGACCATCCGTCAGATGACAAAGTCATTTTTGAAATGAGTATTACGTAATGGGTGAGAGCAATCAAACATGAGGTTCCTCAAAAAATTATGCTGACATTGAAACGTCCAGAGTTATTCGATGAAGATATGGTAAAGGTGCCAGCCTCATTATGGACTACAGGCCCCTATGATGTAGGCCTATTGAAAGGGGCTGTAAAAGTTAAGATTAAATTAAAACCAGGAGCAATTTTACCTCAAGCACGATAGTATCCCATGTCTTGAGAGGCAGACAAAGGCAAGACGATATCTGCCATGATGGAACAACGTTAGGGTCACTGTGTAATATGTCAGTGTATTCTGTGATGAAAAGTAAGGGAGGGTCATGGGGTTTAGTTCAAGACCTTCGCGCGATTAACCAGATTGCAAAGGCAATCTCTAGTTCCTAATCCTCTAGTTCTTAATCCTGCGACACACGTATGTAGTATCCCTGTTGAGGCACCATATTTCACAGTGATTGACTTGAAAAATGTGTTTTCTCAATCCCACTGCATAAAGATTCTCAAGATCTGACGTCATTTACGTTCAGACAAAAGAAGTTAAAAAGCACAAGATTGCCTCTCGGGTACTGTGAGTCTCCATCGATTTTCAATAGAGTCCTGCAGATGGATGTAAGCAATATTGATTTAAAAAGTGTTGTGTTGCAGTACGTGGATAACATATTGGTCTGTAGCACCCAGAGGAAAAGTGCAGACGCGACTCAGTTCAGCTTATGATTATTCTTGCAGAAATAGGATACAAAGTAGATAAGGAAAAATTGCAGTATTGCCAAGAAGAAGTTCTATACATATGGTAGTTAATTTCGCATGAATGAAAGAAAGTTACTCCTGAGAGAGCTGAGGCTATTTTGAAAACAGTAAAGCCACATACGATAAAGCAGATTTTTGGGACTATGCAATTATGTGAGATTATGAGTCTTTGATTACAGTTCATACATAAGGCCCTTTTTGCAGGCTTTGAAAAACGCACAGGCGACTCAGGAAAACATTGTCTGGACTGAGGAAATGGAGGAAGGGTTTGATGAGTTGAGAGAGACAATTTGCACAGCTCCAGCTTTAGTCATTTCCAATTATGCTGAGGAATTCTTCTTATTTTCGAATGGCACAATTGTGACGGCAGTACTCACGCAGAGAACCACTTTGGGGTACAAGCCTCTAGCATATTATAGTGGGATTTTAGACCTAGTAATGAGGGGTCACTTTCCCTGCGAATAATCTGTGGCAGCCACCGGGTTCTCAACTGAGAAGGCTGCTAGCATAGTAATGGGATGTTCCATGACGTTATTGGTTGAACATGCTTTGTTTGCCCTTTTGTAAAAACCGAAAGGTACGTTGACTTCTCAAAGGGTTTCGGTTCTACGAGATGGTCATATCGAAACCAGCGATTAAAATAGTCAGATGTAGAATAGTGAACCCTGCCATGTTCATAGCAGAACCATTAGCAGAGGACGAGCATGCGCATGATTGCTCAAAACTATGAGGAATTTTATGATGATACCCCAAGGGTAAAGGAAAATGCTTTGGCAGCTGGGGAGATTCTCTTTATTGACGGTTCTTCTAGAATCGATCAAAATGATGTACATAGATATGCAGGTGCTGCTGTGGTAAAGCACAAGGCTAATGGAGAGTTTGAAGTATTGATAAGTGCACGACTACGTCTCACTTTTCGGCACAGGCTGCAGAATTAGTGGTGCTGATTGTCATGCTCGAGAATCATGCAGACCAGGAAGTAACCCTGTACAGTGACTCCGCCTATGTGACATCGACAGTACACGCAGGGCTAGCATGTTGGAAAAGGAGGCTGTACCTGTGAGCAGACGGCACTCCAGTGCAGCATGCAGCCTTACTGGACAGACTCATCAAAGCACTATAACTCCCAGTAGCCATCGCAGTCATTAAATGCACAGCTCACACTAAAAGGGCAAACTTTATCTCACGTGGAAATCAAGCTGCAGATGAGGAAGCGAAATGTGTTGCATGTTCAGAAAATATCATGAAGTTTGATACGCCTGATGTGAATGAAAGTGTGGTGGTAATGATGAGTGTGCCTGATTGTTATAATAATCTGTCTGTAAATCAGTTAATGGAAATTCAAGAGGAAGCCCCACATGATGAAAAAAACCTGTGGACATGGAGGGGGTGTTCTTTAACTCCTTCCAAAGCATTGTGGCGACAGGAAAGCACTGGTAAACCGGTAACGCCTGTAGCCTCATTAAGGGTGGCATTAGAGCAGCTACACTACCTGGCGCATTTCACTGGAAAGAGCCTTGTTGCAACAATTGCAGAGGACTGGTTCATACCGAATTTATTAGAACACATTGGCCCTCATTCCGAGGTCGGCGGTAAGTATCGGAATTTACCGGCATGGCGGAAAGAGCGAGTCCGATCTGGCACCACGCCGCTATTTACAGGCTATTCCGACCTCGCGGGCACGAGCTTTCCGTCATGCCGGTAAATACCCTAGCGGCATACCGCTAAAGGCCCCGTTAAACCCCTTACCGGCATGAAGCGAGACGTACTTACCAACACCGCCATCGAAGCCTTGCAGACCGTAATTAGCGGTGACCGTAATTTACGATAACCGTAAATTACGGTCACCGCTAATGTACGGATACGGAAATTACGTAATCACACAGGAACGGGAAGGAGCGTGGCGGTCATCTTTAAAAACACAATCCATTGCCATCCTCTCCAGGCAGCAACCTTGGGACGAACCTGAATCTTGGAAAAGGCCCACACTACCTCCAGCCATGCCCAAAGCACCTAAGAAGTCAGAGGACCGCCTCCGCAAGCAGCGCTTCAGCCCCGAGGAGCTGCAGGCCATGGTGGGCCACCTGGAGGAACACGCAGATGTCGTGTTCAGTAGCGACATGCGCAGAGAGGCAGTGGCCCGGAAAAAACAAATATGGGCAGAACTTGCCCAAAGGGTGGGAGCGGTAGGCACCACCCCACGCACCCCCAGGGACTGCCGCAAAAGGTGGGACGATTTGCGTTTGAGGGTGCGGAGCCTCCTCTCAACCAATTGCAGCCAGGCACTGCAAACTGTAGATGGACCAAGCTCACCATTGAAACTAGCGCCATGGGAGGAGACATGCGCTGCATTGATCGGCACAGAAGCAATTGAGGGCGTCGGAGAAATGGAGTGTGGGGCTCCGTTGTCCGCTGATGCAGGTGAGTGTCCAAAGTCAACACCGCCAATGGCAAATGCATGCTGAATACACCTCGAAGCCCCGTCCAATGCACCCTGTCATACTGCGCTCCACCCATTCTGATAATGGCAAGACAACTGCCACCAAGGGACAAGTGCCACCACATAATGCCCACCAACCATAGTGCAGTAACTGGCACATCCCAATAAGCACACTGTGCAGCAGGCTTGGCAGTGTGCGAGTCAGACTGCACATGACCAGGCCAGTATTAATGACTCCCACACCTGCGTACATATCCAACAAATGCGTACAATCCAGTGATGGAGTAACGGCCAAAATGCCACCAACCCAAAATGACTGAAATGTGAATGCTGCCATCAATGACATTAGCGTCCCACACAACCACTCATGTTGTACCTTTGTTCTACACCCACAGGCAGTGAGCATGAGGGCGATGAGCCAGAGAGAAGCCGTCCCACCACATCCAGTGCCAAAGGCAGGGACCAACGCGTACTGGCCAGGAAGGGCCAAACCACCACAGCACCTCAGAGGCACATTGAGGTTGCACCACCCCCATCCCTCACTGCATCTGCGCCTGCAAATATCGCCACACCACGAGGATTCCAGCATCTCTGGGGAGGTGGCAGCTACGGCCCCTCTGCAAATCGTGGACAGCCCCTTGTCAATTTGTGGGGCATGAGAGGAGGAATACTACCCCACTGTACACATCCCCGAGCCCTGCAATGTCCCCCAGGTGTCATGCAGTGACACAGAGGAGGGTGACACACCAGTGCGAAGTGCACGTGGAGATGCACCAGGAGACGCAGATCCCGCGCCCAGTACCCCATTTGAGGCCCTGTCAGGGCATGCTGCCCCAATCCCCTGCAGGGATGATACGCCATCCCAGGATGCACTACGTGCAGGACAGCTCACTGCCCTCATTACCGAGTTCAATGAGCAATATCGCCAGGGCAGGTTGGAGTTGATGGAGGAGCTCAGGCAAATGCGTCAGGTGTTCACGGAAGGCACCAACCGTGTGTGTGAGGCACTTGGACACATTGCAGACGCCCTTGTGGCAGCACATCCCATCCATGTGACTCAGCAGGAGGACACCCCCTCAACCAGTCGCCCCACCCCGGCAAGCCCGGTGCGCCGCTCGCTGCGTTCCCAGCGGTGCAGGAACATGCCCCCCCGGGCCCTGGGAGCATGGATGAATAGGCAATGCTGGCACCTGTGGACTCATTGTGCTACACGGGACTAGTGTTGTGGAGTTGGGGGGAGGGGGGTGAGGGTATGTATGGGAGTTGGGGGGAGGGGGGTGAGGGTGTGCATGGGAGTTGGGGGAGGGGGGTGAGGGTGTGTATGGGAGTTGGGGGGAGGGGGTGAGGGTGTGTATGGGAGTTGGGGGGAGCGGGGTGAGGGTGGTGGTGGTGTTGTTCACGTTGGAACCTATTAATACAATACACTGGTTGTGCATGTAAATATCAGAGTGGACATTGTTCAATGTGCATGTGTCTTCTAATGACTCACAGTACATGGTGTACATGTATCCCCACAACCAGTGCCCGATGCCCTGTCATCCTGACACCCTCAGTTGGCTTGAGTGTCAGTAATATTGTCCAATCAATGATTGCCACACGGCACATCCCTCCTGTGCATCTGCACCGTGATGCTGTCCTGCCAAATCTTACTCCACCCCCTCATCATCATCTGGTGGTAGCAGTTCCAGGTCAGGGGGCAGTGGCACGTTCCAACGAATGCACGTATTGTGCAGCTTTACACATGCCATGGTGATCCTGACAACCTTCACATGGCTGTTGATGAGTGCTCCACCCGAACGGCTGTGGCAACAAAATGTTGCCTTCAACAGGCCAAATGTCTGCTCTATGTGCACCCGTGTACGGGTATGGGATCGTTTGTAGTCCTCCTCATGCCTGTTCTGTGGGTTGCGGATAGCGGTCATGAGCCACGGCTTTCAAGGGTAGCCACCATCACCTGCATTGAAGGGGGATGAAGGTAAGTGTTTGTACATTGATAGTGGGGAACTGTAGCAGTCTTGCATGGCAGCTGGTGATACCTGGCCATACACACATGTCCCTGGTTGCATCAACCCCATCCATGGCCCGGCTATGTGTCCTGTGCCATGGAATGATGGAGGGGGTAGCTTATTCCAGATGGCTCATGGCGTGCACCCACATCTTGTTGCACGTGCACCGTATATGCGTGCAGCAGTGTTGGCCTGAAATCATTGATGTGTTGGGTTCTGCGTGAATTTGTGGCAGGGGTGTTGACTGTAGTCAGTAGCATACTTCTCTTGCTACACTGATCAGTACCATGACGACTTGCACCACTGCTACGGGTGTGCGGAACCAGGGACACACTGCGGTATCCCTGTTGGGCTCACTTCTATGCATTCCCGGGACGTCTGTCTTGTGTGGTGGGATGCAGGAGGCTGCGAGATAGTGCATATGCAGTGCATGGTGCTGGATGCCCTTACGGTGTGTGTGGTCCGCAGATGAATGGTGCGTGTGTTGTGGTATTGGGCCAGGTTACCTGTTGGACGAGTAATGTTGTGTTTTCTACATTCTGGCATCGCTGTGAGGTTAGGCAGTCATGTGCCATGTTGATTGCCTTGGGGCACTGTGTTCTGTGGGGTGCACATCGTGCACTGGCGTCGACATTCTCTCGCAGGTGTAGTGTGCACCCCCCCCTTTCCCACCAAATTGGGGTATGCATCCACCCCAATCATGGCACCAATGCGCTGCCATGCCCCAATCAGGTGACTCACCAGGCAGCCAGGCACGTTGTCCAGCATGTTGCTCCATCTAGCGTGGTAGCGTGGGTTTGCGCAGGACCAGGGATCCATGTCTTGATCGGGGGTATTGGGCACCGCAATGTGTGATGTCTTTAATGGCATTTCATACCATCTGGACGTCGATGGAGTGGTATTGTTTGCAGTTGCGATACGCCACCACCATTGCATGTGTGCAGTTCAATTCCACGTGGGTGCAGTCGAGGACACCTATGCTATTTGGCATGCCTGCCAGTTCATGGTAGGCAACTTATGTATCCAATATCTCCTGGGGTGTCCTGGGTAGGGATGTGTAGTCCCTTGTGTGTTTCAGGAGAGCATCCGGCACTTGGTTGAGTATCTGTGGAAATATGGCCTGTGGTATGCCATGCATGTGCCCCACTGTATGCTGCTATGTGCCTGTGGCAAGGAAGTTGGGTGCAGACACTACCTTGAGTACAAGGGGTTTTGCAGTGTGTACTTCTATGAGGCTCACTATGTCGTCATGTGTCAGGTCCACTATGGTGGTGAGGGTGTCCCGGTCAGGGCGGTACAGGGTGTGGATCTGCTCTGGTGTGAGGTTGAAGGGTGAGGCCCTGATGCGAGTGATTGGGGGCTGCCGGCGTGGTAATGGTGGCTGCGCCGGTGGGGCATGCCGGGCCTGTCACATCCTCCTTCTCCTCCTGTGTATCCTCTGTGGTGGTGGCTTTGGTGTTTGTTGTTGCTGTTGTTGTGGTTGCTGCCTTGCATGCAGGGCCTCCAGCTCCGGTAATGCTGCTACAATTGGTGTCTTCTTGGTGTGGGAGGGGGTGTGGTGGCTGGGTGGGCTCCTTTTGGGCTGTGTCAGACTGCATTGAGTCCACCTGTGCTGATTGAGTGCACCTGTGGGTCTAGGAACCACTGCTCAGGGTTCTTTGCTCCTTCTCTGAGATGCCTGTATGTACTCCATGCCGGTAAGGTACTTAACGGCCTTGGGGATGCTGTAATTTACGTGTGGTCCTTACTTGGAATTAGCTCCGGTTAACGTCATGCCGTAAATTACGGCATGGAGGGTCCCGCGCGCTACCATAGACTGTAAATTACGGCACGGTATTTTACGGTGCCGTAATTTACGGTCTGAGGGGTTGGAATGGCATGGAGCGGAAAACCATGCCGGTAAAGTGTTACCAGCATGGTTTGGAACTTAGCTCCAACCTCGGAATGACCCCCACTGCATTTTATGTAGTGAACTGCAATGTATGTCAAAAGTTTACTGCTGGGCGCACACTGCGCACAGTTAGAGGAGTTATCCCGAGACCTAATAGTCCCTTTCAGCATTTACATATCAACTATGTCGACATGCTGCAAGTCTGTAATGGATACAGATATATGATTGTAGTAGTATGTCTCTTTTCAAGGTGGATTGAAGCTGGTCCATGTACACATCCAGACTCCACCTGCGCAGCAAAATATTTACTTCGAGAAGTATTTCCTAGATGGGGAATATGTGAAGTATTAAGATCAGATAATGGTCCTCATTTCGTTATGAAGTCTTTGAACAAATAAGCTTGTTGCCCAGTATAAAGCACAAGTTGTCATCGGCTTATCACCTGCAAGTGAACGGTGTCTGTGAAAGACTCAACGTCTTGCTTAAAGAAAGAATAGCCAAATTGAAGCTTACTTTGAAGGAAGGATGGTTGCATTGCCTACCACTGGCATTGTATGCATTGAGAAATCAACCAGGTTTTGACCACCATCTTACGGCCCATGAAATAGTGACAGGGAGGCGGATGAGGACACCCCTCACACCTCCATCTAGAAGTGATGCCCAGACGACAGCAGAATTGTTAGGAAAGGAGTTATGTGATTACTTAACCTGTTTGACTACAAGTATTTCTGTC
The DNA here is from genome assembly GCF_040938575.1 of Ambystoma mexicanum. Classification (NCBI taxonomy): domain Eukaryota; kingdom Metazoa; phylum Chordata; class Amphibia; order Caudata; family Ambystomatidae; genus Ambystoma; species Ambystoma mexicanum. The sequence continues at coordinate 869,997,171 of NC_090922.1, forward strand.
ATTTCAGATCAGCTCAAACGGACGGGGTGTGGGGCTTAGAACACAGATGGAGAGAATTCAACAACCAGATCTTAAGAATTATGTCTTCCCAAACTTTTACCTGGTGGTCAGATCCTGATCAGGAACTTTACGCGTCAATGGCACGAGCTACACTTAAACGGGCCATTTGTCATGGAGGACGTGAGGCCATCAGCAGTGAAAGTACTAGGAAAATGTGCGTGGATATTTCTTGGAGATGTAAAGATCTATGATGCAGAACCCTCTTCACCCCCATCAAAAGTAAGCTTTGGGGAAGGACCTCAGCACGTGCAGACAAGATCCATGATGCGGAAGAAGGATGCAGAAACTGTCAAATAAACAGATACAGTGAACATTTGACTGTGGCTTGTTTCGGACACTCTTTTAAGTTGCTAAAAAAAGGAGTGAAGGATGGCTATTTGTTCTTAAGTCACAGGAGCTTGCTAAACATTGGACTGAGAAATGTTTAAGTCTTGATCGGGAAGGAAAGAATGCCAGATTTAGATTTCCTTTTCGACGACTGAAAGAGGGAACCGTTCCCAGATTCCTCTCTCACTGAGTTTCTCTTTGGAATTGCCCATGGCGGTGCCCAATGACAACATTCATCGGATCATCCTTGCTATTTTTCTCTCTATTCTTCGTTCTTGCCCTGCATTGGTTGGGAGAACTACTGAGGTTCGTAATTTCCACAAGATCCTAAGAATGGCCCAATCGTGAGGAGATTTCTCACAGCTACAATAGAGCAAGTTCTTCAGCTTCCTGAGTACAGTGGGAGAGTACAAATGCCCTTATCGAACGAGAACGCTCATAGACCATTAGGGTGGTTTTCCACTACCTGATTAAGGAATGCCCACATCTTGTTGGAAGACAAACTGGTGGTCACACGTTCTTGAGAGATCCGAGGAATACAGTAGCATTTAATGAATTGCTACACAATATAATCGAAAAAGTTGATCTATATTCTGACCGAACACTGAGAACTGAATGAGACTTTTAGATGAAGATATCCAGAGCCTACTAGCTGTAGCCTTCTACTTCTTTATGGAGAGGCATTCACATTTTGTTTGGCAAAAGGACGACACTTTCTATACATCAGGAACCCTGATAATCATCCTGTCATCAGCCAGTTGCTTGAGGAACTTGTTGAGAAGATTAAGATATTGCTAGAGTATTGAACAATGTTGCCCGAATAAAAGTTTTTTCCTTCCTTAAAAGAAAAATTACAAATGGGCAGCATCAATAGTCATAATGTCATGGCAGTCAACAAGAGACCTCCATGATGTGCAAGAATCTACTGTTGTAAGAAGTGGGCCTACCTATATGTCATTTATACATGCATTTTGTTTATAGTGATACTTTTCTAGCTTACAGTGCGCACTGCTTACTATCTGGATCCAAATAAGGCAAAGATCCCTGTGTATCTTCCTATGCAGAAAGAGGGAACAGATTTGGCAACTACCAGGCAACCGAGACCTTATGTGATTGTCCCTACTCCAGTAATTTGTGTAGGAGTACCTGATTCTATAACTAATGTCACTAGATATCTTTCCTTAGAAACAGGTGTTATAGAGATTGTTCTTGAACACCAGGAACAGGCTCGTAAGGAAAGGCAAAGGAAAAGGTCCTCTAGGACCACACCTACACAGGTAGTACATGTAAAAACACCAAGTCCACTGACAAATGTTCCTATGATTGGTCCAGTAAGAAGGAATTATGCTGACATACTTAATGAGATGATTATAGAAGCTAATAAGAAAATAATGAGCCCTAAGAGAAGTACTGGATAGTACAGCACACTTGGGGAATGACATATGGTATCAGTATATGGAAGAAGTGGGAAGGAGGACCCCGAAGGAAGAATGAAGGAGGAATGCTTTGTATGTGCATTTCTGCCTTATAGCATGGGGAAGTACAAGATCTTCATAGCTATTGAAATAGATGTACTGACAGCACATTGTCTATCACACATTGCATTCTGCCCTGCAAGAGTTCAGTTCATGGGCCGAACAGCCTATCTCAAATGGGCAACTGAATGGACTGATCCAGAAGAGTATGATTATGTCAGATACAAAGACAAGGTGAAAAGCTCACACCAAGAATCACGTGATCAGATACAAAAAGCCTGGAGTAAAAGGTGCTTGAATCAGATGGAGAGTGAACTGAAAACTGGAGAGCCCATGAAAAACTAAAGAAGAGATCTAAAGATGGAAGTAAAGAGGCCAAATGCATTTCTGGGGTTCAGTACTCTCACCAGACGGTTTCGTAAGAAGGAGTGGTGATATGCAGAGCTTGGGTAGTAATGGGAGACTATCAGTAGAATGTTGACAATGTGGAAAGGCTGTGTAAACCTGTATGGTCAAAACTCGCTAAACTACTGACATGGGTCAAAGATAGAGGAGGACCTTTGCAGATAGTGCCTTTGGAAAGTGCCAAACTGTGCTTAAGAAAAGTCAGAGAAAACCAGAACAGTGGTTGAATCTTTGAGGCCCAAGGAATGAACATTGGGACAGCAGGGACAGCAGGCAGTGATTATGGATCACTACTGGGCGTGTGGATCCAGAGCTTACACAAAGCTGCCCCAAGACTGGGGAGGACGATGTTCCATAGTAAACATCCATGTTTCAGCGTTGGTGAGCTGATAAATAGAATGAAGAGAGAAAACTTTTTCTCAGCCACGTCAATAGAACCCTTTGATTCCATTCCATATAAACACAGACTGTTCAGTTAGATTTTGTCAATATTCACGTTGATCTTCATGCTGAGGTTCCAGGTTAGAGCAAATACTAAATGACTGAAATTACCAGATGGGAGCTCGTTCCAGACAATCAAGCCTACCATAAAGGGATTCAATGCTATCAGAGAGGAGCTGAGAGCCATACGACTGATGGCTCTTCAGAACAAATACATCCTAGACATGATCACAGCTATGGATGAGGTGTCTGTGCATAAATTGGAGAATCATGTTGCACATTTATACCTTCTCATGATGACGAGAATGGCACCTTGACAGACGCCATAGAGATGCTGACGAAGCTGCATGTCCAAATGGTGGACAAAGTGGAAGATATTGCTGATAGCTGGTTTGGAGAGCTCTTTTCTTGGGTTTCACAATGGATGGCCGATATTTTCAAGTTTCTTGGAGCCCTGATAGTGATGGCATTGCTGGGATTCTGTGTGGTTAGGATAATAATCTCACAATGGAAGGATAACATCAAAGAAAGCCATAGGGATGAAGATCATGATTGATGTTGAATCAGGATGGATGACCAAGCGCTGACAGATGAAGAAATCAGAGATTTTGTGAAATCCAGTATCCATGCACCTGAGGGAATTAAATTCCTGTATCCAAAGAACCATAAGAAGCATGTGGGGAGATGGATCTATTGCAGTCCAAGTGGTCAGTGCATGCTCATGAATTGGAACAAGGATGAGCATGTGAAATCAGCTGGATGCCTGAAAGGAGTAATCAAGATATGGGTCCAAAAGAAGCATTTCTTCAGACAAGGATGTCGAGATGTGAAGAATGATGGGAGAATTGTTGATGAATTGCCCAGAAGGGGGACTGAGGAGAAGGAGCCAAGTACCCCCACCTCAACCATCTCGCCCTTATAACCTATAGGTTCAGAACCAGAGTGTGAGACGTGTGCAGTACCAGTGAAAATACTGACACCTAGGAGAATCCTGGTGGCAAGATTCCCATTGAGAAAGACATACCTACACACAAGACAGTTTGATGGACATTTGAATGAAATCCCAGAAGAAGCAGGACCAATGAATGAGAGAGCAGATTGGTGACGTCACACAAAACCAGACTAATTTACATGGAAGAGATGCAGAAACAAGATAAGTGAATATAGTTTATAAGGCATCAAGACAGTATCAAAGATAAGTGACATCTCGGGCTCGAGATGAGGAAACTTATGCTATAGAAACGATGAAGATATCAAGTCATTTTACATGTGTACAGATGCAAACAAACACAAGCAGACAAAGTATTCTTGAGGCTAGCTATGTAGTGAATAGATTGCGGCATGCGCCAACATATATATATATAGGAATGAAGTAAGGAAATGATGTTTCCACAAACTTATTAAAATTACTAAAAGTGGCATGGCTACCTCCAAACTCGTAATGAGACCCTATGTCATACAGCATGCTGCAGGGACTCCTACAAATATGAGTTCTAAACTTACATTTTTTAATGCATGTTTGCTATTTTAGAAACAAGAGATTTTTAGAAATGGCAGCAGAACTGCACACTTAGCTCATTCAGTGGTGGCCGTTATGCAATACGACAATCATGCATATGTAGGTTAACATAATGAACAGAAGCAGCCATAAGCAACAACAACAATAATAATAAGATAAGCACAATGTAATGAAGCACTAAAAGGGAGCATACATCATTATGCCAAGTAGGAGGGAAACAAAATTCGACCTTTAAAGCACTATTCAGCAAATTTCTCCCCAACCTATCAGGGGTGGAACCAGCCTCAACATTTTGGGGGTGCTGAATGACACGTTTGAAAGTTGAAATTTGAATGTTGGTAGTGAGTTGGGCCATTATTGCACTGTCAACCCCTCCCCTTTCTCTGACCCACGAGGCTGCATGGCCATTTAGCCTTCTTTGACCCATATGATGCATATTTTATACCAATTCAGAGGACCTCCTGGTGACAGAATAACCTTTTAAAACAAGCCATATGTGAGTTATGGTATGGTGGAGGGTATACTCATACTTATTCTCATAATTATTACAGAATTGTGATTTCACACATGTGTCAGCCTGTGAGGCCATGCTCAGCTGTGGAAGGATTATGTGTATTCTCACCAGACAGACTGGACCATGCCACTCCAGGCAGGACTGTAACATTAGGGATTGCATCTCTTTGTTCCTTTGTAAGGGTCGGTAACGCCCTTCCCCAAAAGACAGACACTCCACAGGAAGCTGGCCTGGGAACAAGAACCCAAGAGCACACCACTTCACAGAACCCATAGAATCACACCAGGGTGCTGCATTTCAAAGGGCCTTTGATCCTAGTGAGAAGGGAAGGGGTGGGGTTAGAATAGACAGGATGGCTCTGTGCAGTGGAGGAAGACTTCCATCATCTTGTTTCTCTCTGCCTCTCTCTCTCCATCCTGTCCCCTTCACTTCATATGAAATACACTTTTGGTGTACGTCAGAAGGGCAAAGTCACCTTATTTGGAGATCAGGGTTTGGACCACTAAGGCAGGCTAGCTTTAGTCCAATCACCTGCACACTTGTGCCTTTATAAGAAGGGGTCTCAATCACATTGGACTCATCTTTTGGACTTCAGCCTTTCAAGAAGATTTCTTTGGACCTCTGTTGGGAGAGTTGTTCTCTATAACGTCCTCTGCCAGTGAGGTGAAGACAGATTGTACAAGGAAGATGGAAGCTCTTTCATCTAATCATCGCAAGATACCAGTTGGGGTGAACTCTTCCTGGAACAAGAACTGGCACTCTGCCAGGCACAGAGGTACCCAGGACCTCACTGCGTTGAAGGAATCCCTGCAGTTGGTTTCCGGCCTCCCCTGTTTTTGGGAGCCCGTGCTCAAGGACCCATCTTGTCCCTGAGTCCCTGGAGTGGGATTCCGCAGCAACCTGACGAGTGAACTGCTGCTGGAGCAATTCTTTTTATTGTATTGGTTAATGCAAAACCTTATGCATACATACAAGAAATATACATAATTCATTGTAAGTAAGAATGATATAAAGTATTCATTCATTGTAAGTAAGTATTCACGGGAGGATAGCTCAGCGGCAGCGTGCGCGTCTTGGAAGCAAGACGACACGAAGCAGCAACAGGTTCGATCCCCGGGTCCGCGCTTAGAAACCTCCGGGTGTTTAAGCGCATTATAAATACGTAACTAAGACGCAACTAAGAAAAAACAAACAATTCCTGTAACAGCGCCTCGATGCCTGCGGGCTGTGTGAGCGCTTTATAAATGTAAATAAATAAATATGTATTTCCACAAACACATTTCATAGCCACAAACAATCTCACATATTCCTTACTAAGCATAAAATATCTGTAAGGTATCAAGAGTAAGACTCGACACAGTGGCATTTTTGGTGTTGGTTAAAGACTTTTATGAAGGATAGAAAAAATGGGATTGGGGAAATTCTACCTATCCCTAACTCAAGGAGGGGTTTACCTGCCTCTATAATGTCTGTGAACTCGATATACTGAAACTCAATATAACATGAAATAGTTATGCATTCTAGCTGAATGCCTGCAGCTTCCTTACAAAGTTCCAAACACAAAGTTCTAAAGTCAAGAAAATAAAACCAACAAGGTTCCACCACAGAAGGGGGCCTTCTCTTCCCCTAGAGTTCTTCTGGTTGGTTAAAATGTCACTTTAACACATGTTCCACAATCTCAAGGGGGATGACTCGTCCCTTGAGTTTCCTCCAGTTACACAGCACTTTCAGAAATCCAGTTCTTCCTCAAGAAACCTGAGGCCTTTTGTAAAGGGGTATAGTTCTTCCTTTTCAGTCCACAATTCACACTCGGGGTCTTGACTCCCCTTTCACCAAACCCTGGTTTACTCTCCTGCCATGGTTTTTATCACCTCACTACTTGGGTGTGGGTCCCAGACTCATTGGGCCTCATTACAACGAGTGCGGCCGCGGAATGAATGGTGCTGGTAAGGGACTGGAACCGTTCATTCCGGGCAGCCTCATTACGAGGTCTCCAGCGGGTCCCACTCTGGATGCCTGGTCAGACCAGACGTGCAGAGCGGGATCCGCTAGCAGACCAGGATGCCAACAACGGGCCCGTCATTAACGGGCCCGCTGTTAGAATCCTCCCCATTCCCATTGACCCCTATGGGGACTCAAATGGGAATGGGGATGTACCGGGTCCCGGTCCTGAGAATGGGAATTACCGGGCCCGCTAAAGTCAGAATTGGCCCAGTAATTCCCTATTTTCGGGACCCAGACCTGGTACACCCGGTTTGGGGGTAGCCATGCCGCTAAAAAGGGCATGGCTACCTCCAAACTCGTAATGAGGCCCATTGTGTTCCTTATTTACTCTCCTGCCAGGGCTTTTTCAGTTTGCTTAATGTCCCAGGTTTACACTTCTCATATTTCACATCCAGGTAATTATATTCTTCAAATATTGGGTCAATGACTCTTTTCCAACAGTCCTAATCTCTGTATTAAATGTCCCAGCTCCCTCATTTTGGGCTTAGTCTCTTTGTTAACAGTGTCTAGCATCTGCCCTGAAGCACCCCTGTTTCCCAATATCTTTCTCTGAGTTTACTGGTCTTTGTTGGTGGCTTCGGTGTCCCTCGAGTCTCACGGTTTCCTTTACTGCCTGTTTGCTGACTGGGAGCAGTCTCATCAGCTCCTCAGTCCCCGCCTTGCCTTCTCCTTCGCTTGGCAGCTCCTGCTGTGCATGGCAAAAGTGCAGCAAACACACCTCTGCTCGACTTCCCTGGATGTCGCTCTTTCCAGCTTCCTCGCTCTGGTGTGCAGTCTGCTTTCCTCCATTGTCCCAACCAGCATCGGGAGAATTGATTTCTTTTCTATCTTGACACTTCCTTTTTTTCAACATTGTGCCACCTCCTGGATTCATCAAGCAACTAGAGTGCATCCTTTGGTTTTCACATTCAGTAATCTTCATGGCTCCAGCCCTCCTCGTCTCAGTATTGCCATTCACCCAAAATGGATTAGGGTTTCTTTTCATCACAGTTCTCGAAGGAACGTCTTCTCTTTCTATATTGCCATAACACATAAAGATTTGGGGAGTAGTGTCAAGGGGGTTCAGTCCCTGACGAAAAAGGGAATACCATGTCCCATCCAATGATGTCCCTTCACTACCCTGAGGGTTGTCTACCCTCATATGTTCCTCCCTCAAACAATCCCCCCTCCTGAAGGTCACGATCAGGCAGCCTCTACCTTTTCATGGCTGCATGGGGAGAGACTGTCTGACATTGCTGACATGTTCAGATTCATCACATATCACAAGTTCTTAAAAATTATCAATTTTATAACCTTTTACTGTTGCGATTGTAATTGCAGTGTACCTACTACAATAGACCCTTCACCAAAATGTCTCCTTATTCAACCATTCAACTTCATGAACACATTATAAGAACATGTTTTGCTTCAACATCGGAGTTACAAACTCTACAAATATTATTTACATTCATTTTCCTGATAAAATCCAAAAAAGGGAACATTTCAAGATATCTAGGTAGAGTACCATATTTTGTATTCTTGATTGCTATATCCCTATATTGTATTGTTTATTCATTTATAGAGCGCGCCTGGCCATTAAGCAACTGGGCACTTGCAGAAAATAAATCTTGGGTTACAGGTACATGAATACGTTACATTACTTAGGTTACAGGATCATGTATTACAAGCTCATATATCAAGAATTTCTTACTTACAAGAGAGATATGTTACATATATCAGAATCTTTTTGTGTTGCACTGTCGGATGACTTACAGTAAGGATAAGTTACAGTTACAGTGTTTACAATAAATATACAGAGTATATGGTATAGTTGGGGCATTTAGCGGTCGTTAGTTTTAAGCCAGAGTTTAGCATTGGCTTTGAAAACATGGAAGGAGGGGGTGGCTCTAAGTGCATCTGGGATGGAGTTCCAGAACTGCGTTGCTAGAACCGGGAAGCTGGACCCACCAGTTCTTTTCAGTTTAAAGTTATGGACTTTGATGCTATTTGAGAGGGCCTTTCTGATGGGACGTTCAGAGGTGTGCTTTGTGAATTTTTCTGTCAGGAATGCAGGAGCTTTGTTGTTCAGACAATTGTGTGTAATGTTCAAAGTTTTGAGTTTGATACAGTCATTGATGGCCAGCCAGTTAACGGCTCTTCTATGGGTAGATATGTGTTGTCCTTTGGGGATGCCTAGGGCTGTTCTGAGGGCATAGTTCTGCAGGGTTTGGAGTTTGTTAGTGTTATGTTTACTGGTGCCTAGGTACAGTGCATTGCAGTAGTCTAATTTAGAGAGGATGAGGGCTTGTGCTATGGTGGTGCAGCTATCTGTGGAAAGGTATGGTTTGCAGGCGTGGATGGGTTTGCAGGTGTAACTGGTTGCTGAGGCTGTGGCATTTACTTGCTTGTCGAGGGTGAGAGCTGAGTCTAAGTAGAAACCTAAGGTTTTAACATCCTTAGCTACCTTGATTTTGATGCCATTGATCGTGATGAAATTGTAAAGCTGGGGTAGTTTGTTCGTTTTATTGGTAGAACCAATGATTAAGAGCTTGGTCTTATCGTCGTTAAGAGATAGGCCATGAGTGGCCATCCAGGTTTGGATGATTTGGTAAATTTTGTTTATGAGTCTGGTGTCTTTTTCATAATCACCTTGGATTGGGATAAGGATCTGGGTATCATCGGCGTAGTTGGTACATGAGACCCCTAGTTTGTCCAATATATCAAAGAGAGGCTTTTTAAAAATATTGTATAGCGTGGGGGAAACACATGACCATTGATCGTGATGAAATTGTAAAGCTGGGGTAGTTTGTTCGTTTTATTGGTAGAACCAATGATTAAGAGCTCGGTCTTATCGTCATTAAGAGATAGGCCATGAGTGGCCATCCAGGTTTGGATGATTTGGTAAATTTTGTTTATGAGTCTGGTGTCTTTTCATAATCACCTTGGATTGGGATAAGGATCTGGGTATCATCGGCGTAGTTGGTACATGAGACCCCTAGTTTGTCCAATATATCAAAGAGAGGCTTTTTAAAAATATTGTATAGCGTGGGGGAAACACATGACCCTTGATGAAGGTAAGAAAACTCTTATGGTTCTCTGGCCCAAGAATGAATTTATCCATGCCGTGGCTTTTGTAGAGAAGTTGGCTGCCAATTTGAGGTGATTGCACAGTACCTTCTGATCAGCCAGGTCAAAAGCAGCTGATAGGTCTAGGAGTAGGAGAATAGACACATCTCCTCTGTCTTTGCGCTTGTCTAGCTGGTTTTTAAGATCAAGGAGAGCCGTTTCGGTTCCATGACTTGGCCTAAATCCTGATTGTCTTGTCCCTAGTAGATTGTTGCACTCCAGATAATCTTGGATCTGAAGATATGCAGCTTTATCTAAGATTTTAAGGAGGAACGGGACAGTTGTTATGGGCCTATAGTTAGTTGGGACGTTGGGGTCCAGGTTAACTTTTTTTAGTAGAGGTAGTATCCATGCGTCTTTAAGGTTTGTTGGCACAGAGCATGATTTAAATGAGGAGTTAATGAATGATGTGACGAAGGGGGCTAGTTCATGTGCAGCCTCTTTAATAATTGGGGCTGGACAGGTGTCCCCAAGGCATCGGGACGGTTTCAAGGACAAGATGATGTTCTTAGTTTCTACAGTAGAGATGGCTTTAAAGCTAAATTGGTTAGGGGGTTTAGTTTGGTTGGTGGCAAGTTCCTGGAGGATGGTTTCTTGCGTAGAGAGGGCGATGTTGTGGAGGGCGGATTTTTTGGCTCGTATTTTGTCTTGTAGCATTGTGATTTTGTTGCATAGGGCTTTTTGAATGTTAGTGCACCAGGCTTTGTCTTTGGTGCAATAATCTATGGGTGCAATTGGGGATTCTAATTCTCTCAGAATGGAGAAGATTTCCCTGGTATTCGAATTTGCTTTTTTGATTCTGTCATTAAAGGTCTCTTTTTTAGCCTGAATGATTTGCTTTTTGTAGCTGTTAGTTAGTGAGGGCAGTGAGAAGGTCTTTGTTGTGGGGAGAGGGTTTTTTTCTCCAACAGGCTTCTGCATGTCGTTTCTCTTTGCGTAAGGCTTTTAGTGCGGGGATGAACCAGGTGTTCAGATGGGCAATAGGTTTTGATTTAGTGGGTTTCAGCGGGCAAAGGCGTCGATCGCAAAGTTGATGGTGTTGTTGTACAGGTCGACTAGATCGTTGGGGTTAGAGAACTGGCTAGAGTGATTAGTGATAGGTTGGAGCAGGGGGAGAAGATTCGCGAGTGTTATATTTTTTTTGCATCGGGTGAGGGCAGGTGGAGCATGAGGTTTGGTAGATTTGGGTTGTGGAAGGTCCGAAATGGTCAGTGAGATCAGATAGTGATCTGTCCATATACAAGGTTCAATTGCCGTTATGAGGGAGACGCAATTGATGTCTGCGACCCAGTCCAATGTGCGGCCTTTAGAATTAGTAGGGCCGTTATTCCGAATAGTGAGGCCTGCTTCCCCAATAGTGTTAGCTATGGTGGAGGCATTGGAGTCTTTTGGGTCCTTATAACCTAAGTTGAAATCGCCTAATAGGATGATTTGTGTTCCCGGTTTGGCATTAGTGTTTAGTAAGGTGGTTAAGTCTTCTTCAAAGGTGTCTAGTCGACCAGGGGGTCTGTAGATATGGTGTATTGTGATAGTACGTGTGGCAAAGATTTCTAGTTTAAGGGAAAGTAGTTCAGCTGACGGCATAGTGAGGCTGTCTATTTCTTTGATGGTGAGGTTGGCTCTGCAGATAAGAGCTATGCCTCCTCCTTTGGAAGTTTCCCTGTCTTTTCTGAAGATGGTGAAGTTTGGGGGTATGGCTATCATGAGGGCAGGGCCAGCGGCTTTGTGTAGCCATGTTTCGGTGACTGCTAGGAAGTCAAGTTGGTTACAGGTGATGATGTCAGCAATTTCCGAGGCGTGAGCTGTTAGGGATCTAGTGTTGATGAGACCTCCCTTGAGGTTTTGAGTTATTTCAGTGTTATTGCTAGTGTGGACCTTGTTGGGCAAAGTTTCAGAGGATTTGGTGCAAAGGGTTTGATTGCAGCTGGGATTCTTTGTGTGCCTGTTTCGGCTGGTGTGTTTGAGCTCCTTCTTAGCGTGGCTAAGGGGTATGTGTACGCTAGGTGGTTTGGGAAGTCTGGAGCCGAGTCTGAGGTTCCTTAGTTCGGTGGGGTAGGCTTGACTCTGTAGGGTCTGGGTGAAGGGCGCAGGCTGTTTGGGTAGCCTAGTGCCTAGTCTAGAGTTCCTTAGTGCGGCACGACCAGCCTGACTCAGTTGGGTCTGGGATGGGGGAGCAGGCTGTTTGGGTAGTCTGGTACCTAGTCTGGAGTTCCTTAGTCCGGTGGGACAAGCCTGATTCAGTTGGGTCCAGGTCAGGGGAGCTGACTATCTGTAACTATCTTTGTTATTGCAAGTCACACTCCAATGCCATTCATAAAGTTTTGTCTTAAAAGCTCTAGAGTTCATAATTACATTTTCTCGACTGGTTTTTAATATACAACACTTATTTAGACAATTTGATTTAAAGTGCTTCAAACATCCTGAATCAGGCTTCTCCATCTCCCCAAACAAATCATGATACAAAGTGCCACCTGCCGATGTTAAGATGTTTCCAAAAGAGGTAATAATGCTACAAATATACAATACATACATTGAATGTAGTCCGAATTCATATTTTAATATTGCCCTTGGTACACAATCTGGGAGTACAAGGGCTTTACGACAGATTGCACCCTCCAATACTTCAAAATTAAAATCCTCAGACAAAACACTAATATCCGTTCCAATACATGCCTCTCTGCCAGCCACAGCAGTACCCAGAACCTCACTGTGTTGAAGGATCCCTGCAGTTGTGTTCCAGCCTCCCCATGTATGGGAGCAAGAGAAAATGACTCATCTTGCCCCTGAACCCCTGGATCGGGACTCACACCACCCTGAGATTAAAGAAAGCTGGGATCTTAGTGTTTTTGCCGTTGAACTGCATGGAGATGTGTTTTCAAGAACTGTTCAACACATTTGACTCCCCAGGATTGTCCGTGCTGCCTTTTACATTCTCCCGATGTTCAAGTCACTCATGCAGCACCAGGTAGTGTGGTTCAGCACCGCAGAACCGCCAAGAAATTCAAAAAAGTACTGTTGACTGTGGTTGACCCATTGGTTCAGTACTGTGTCCTAGAAACTGATTAGGTCACTCATTCCCTTTTTCGCATATAAGAAACATATCCTTTTTTAAAGAACATTGCTGTTTTTTTCTTGCCTTACACCTCTGATTCATTACTCATACTGCTGCATTGTGCTATCCTGGCTTATTCTCTGTTCTTTGCCTCAGGGGTGGATTTTGTGTAGTATTTTTCTATTTAGTTATTTTGCAGATGATGTGTTTTATTATGGTATATTGAGTTTTATAGAACCTTGATTGGACAGTCCCTTTATTTTGGACTGTTATGCTTTGCTGTTTGGGTCGTTACTGAATCACATTCACACCCCTGAGAGTATAGCCTTTCCTCTGCCCACTTTACCACAAAAGGCAAAGGAGGTATATCCCTTAACTGTGCCTGTTTTACCTCTAGGATTGGGTTGGCTCTTGATTTGTAGAAGTGTGAGGGCTGAGTGGGCAGTTTATCCTCTACTCATCCTTGTACTCCTGCAGGGCAGAATCCAATGTGTCACATTAACCAGAAAAGATATAACGAGTTTTCCACAACAGGGACAATTAAAGGTTCTCTTAATGGAAAAATATATTATCTCCTATCGGCGAGGACTTACCAAAATCTCTTAGTGCATAACATTAGTAGGAGAATACAATTCATGAAGTATAAAAACGATGTTGTGTATACTAATATTAATGTAATGCAATCCTAAATAATAGCCCTGACTGAAATCCCATGAGGATATATACATCCGTAATAGGCATTGGACAAAGCCCGGTAAATGTATCCTTTCTTTCTTCCCTTTTCAAAAGGTACTGAAGTTGATGTGCCATATTCACACGCTAAAAGAAATACAATACTTCCCTCAAGATAATGAAAGCCTTTGCCATTCCGCAGAGAGAGCTTCAATGAGAGGCACTTCAAAATGTCTCCCCCATTGTGAGGCTCAGCATGTCCAAACATGATCAATGGGATGTTATTTTCAATTTGCTATTTCACAGCTGTCAGTGTTTACTTCACAATTCATGCGTGGGCCGCATGGAGAGCCGCATCCTAAAGGGATCGAGGTTGCATTGAAGGACATTCTCTGTCGGGTAGCACCCATCCAATCACAGAGGGTCTTCTTTAATAAAGGGATGCTGCTTATCAGCCAACATACGCTCCTGTGGGTCTGTGATGTCTACTTCCTCTGACCCGACTGGGCAACCTGAAGTGTGATGGTGCTCTGTGAAAATGTGGTCTTTTTTTTAATTCTATCTTTCAACAAAACATGTTGTTTTTGATATTTTTGTTTATAGCAAAAAAACAGTCGATGAATAAGTATTGTCATGCCTCAGAGGAGGCCCCATTACAGGTATTGCAGTGAATCAGTGGGAAATCCACAAATGCACAGCCAAACACATGTACTTTCCCTGCCAGTTGGGTCCATTGTCCTTACCATGACATCATGAGTGGTGGTATGGTGGTGTAAATCCCCATAGTTTTGGATTTCGACAGTGCTGTTAAAGTGACTGTTTCCGTTACTACACAAAAAAGTCGTGGTATCAGAATTACCGGCACTTTCTTGCTGCATCGTCAAAATCATAATGAGGCCCATTGTTTGAAATGACACAATGAATTGCTCATTGCTCATTAGTTATATGGGTTTCTCAGTAGGACATCATCATGGGTACCTGGAGGAATATCAGCAAAACTAACAATTTGTACTAAACTAGCTCCGATTGACCTTCAGGCAGTAGTCGAAATGGGTGAGAGTGGTTGGGGGTGGTTGGGAGTAGTGCTCCTCTCCTTTTTTATTACATTTTACTTTTCCTTTATTTTTATTTGAAAAAGAAACCTTTCCGGAATTGTTTTGTTTAAAAAAGAAGTGTAAGAATCAGTTGAAATGTTCATTTCAGTGCACTGCACGGAACGTTACCTTAAACAGCAGGTGCATTTGTTTGTGGGCGTGTATTGGGCGTGACGTTGGGTTTGTGAGGAGCTGGGCAGGCCAGCAGGGAACATAGTTCCACTACTTTGTTTCATACAGTAGGAACACTGCCTTCAGGTGGTCAGTAAATTACATTCCCACAGCGTTGTCCGTTGGAAAATGTAATTATATGCATTCTGTAGCTCATTACCACTGGCTGTCAATCAAGAGCTTGCTTCTTTCTCTCTTGGAGGTAGAACCACCACAAAATCAGTCCCGGTGCCTGTAGACGACATGGAAAGAACCACATTAAGAGTTGCTGTTGTAGGTTTCAATTCTCTTCCGACCACCAAAATGTAACAATATAGTTTTCCGACCTGCAATGAGACCTTGCACACAGGAGATAGACTAACACCACCTTCCTGAAATAAAGAGTATACAGACCACACCTAGAAACAGGAGTGGTGCATAGAAAACACAGGAAGAACATCTTCCTGAGTCAGCAGAGCACTGGGCATGTTATAATTTATATGGGGCATAGCAGCGGCCTGTCCTCTTCTAGAGTGCCCTCAGTTTTACACCTGGGTGACATCAAATTACCTCAGAAAATAACAGCGAAAGTTGAAAATGTTTGCAGGAACAAAAAACGTCCAAATATTGAAGTTATTCAGTGAGTCACAAACATGGTCTGCTGGCAGAATTCTGCAGATATAATGGCTGTTTGAGGACTGCAGTTCATGCATACACTTCCTTCATCCAATAGGCCTTAGTGCCCACAAGGCTGGGATCCATGGCCATTGTGTTCCCAGAAGCCTGACTTAGTGGTCAGGATCAAATAGGGCACCATAAAGTAGGGAGTTGGGCCGCTAATGGCTGTGAATGCAAACCCCTGGGTTATAAGGCTATTAACACCAAAGGGAGGGGGGTAGGGGTCTGCCTGATAGGTCAAATTGAAAAGCAAAAACAAAGTATAGCAAATGGGTCCTGTAGCTGCGTTGTCATGCAGATGTGCTACTGAGCACTGAGGAAAGAGTGGGGGCAAGGATTGGCAGGAGTGGACTGTGGGAGATGAAAGGACTGCGCATCAGCAACCCCACAAAGGAGGAACAGCATGGAAGCAGGCGAAAGCCCAGGCCCCAGAGGGAGGGCTGCATTGACATGGGACAGGGGCCAGGGTAGATGGTAGAGCTGGCTGCTCGAATAACAGCGAGGAGCGGCAAGGCAGGGAGACACGAAGAATGCAGCATGCACCCAGCCACAATGAAGCAGAATACCCAGGCACCTATTGATGAATAGCGCACAGAATCCTTGCTTCATCCTTGCCAATTCTGACCTAATGTCTGAAAAGGGTGCTAACAGAGATTAAACTAAGGAGTTTCTCTTTTTTTATGTCAACAAGTATTCCAGTTTGCTTCTTTCGTTACTCATTGTATGCTGTGAACACTATGTGATGCACACACCATGTCTTTCACAGTTTACACAGCAGGATGCTTTCGGTGGAGCCTATGGCCAGTATCTGCAGGGGTCGGGTTCCTGTCACTTAGATCATGTCCATATCTCAGCAGCTTCCAGCACGCTGCCTTTCGGCTCTCCTATTTGATGACATCTTGCCTTCATCTGACAACCCCATCCTCCAGTGTGACAGAACATCCAGCTTTGATTTCTACCCGCAAAGCGGGAGGGATAGTATGAAAAGGACGGCCTGCAGGCGAAAAGGGAACTGTTCTGTATCTGAGCTATGATGAAACATGTGGATGTTATTGGCAGGGGTGCCTGCGTTCTGCAAGGCGTGATTATAAACGCGTGATAGATGCCAGAGAGCATAGTTTTGGAAGGGGGGAGAATGGATCTCTCTACTGAAAGCAGTAAAAGAAAACAAACACTGTGGAATTCTGGGAAATTGGTTACTGTAGGAGAGATGTAAGTGACTTCAATCCGGCACGCCAACTAAGTCAATGCCTAGTCTGGGATGCCCAATGAAAGCCCTTATTTATATGTTTTTATGTCAAAGTTCTTTAAATCTGGATGATGAACCCTTATATAGCGCCCCTCTCTTTGGATCTCCCCGACCTCACTGAGCCAAGAAGTAGGTTTGTTTTGCAAATTAAAAGGTTTATTTGAAGAATTGAACAATATATATATCACACTTTTATGAATAAAATAATATCTGAATAGCACACTTATGAACATGAACAGTGAGCAGCAATGGGTAATATTACAATATCAACAATCTCTTTAATCAGTCAGGAGTAGGACTGGAAGGATAAGGTAGCAGAGAATACTTTTATGGTTCAAGGAAATGCAAGGATTGGAAAGAATGCAAGACAGAAATAAACTTGATATGGTTTCAATCAAAAGACAATATGATCACTCTTTTCCCTGTGACCACTCACTCCCCCCACTATGCAATATGAAGAGATGGAAATGAGGGCACACAGGTTTCAGAGAGAAAACAGGTATAATTTTAAAACAGGCAAACATGCTTTTGAATGTGATTGCAATGAAAGGGAAAATATGCTAAAATGATTTGAATTCACTAAAGGAGATCCAGGATAAGTGAGTTTTACTTTGGATTGGTTCAGGTCAACACTAGCAATGATTTATGAATGATTATAGGATTGAAAGCGAATTTCAGCAGTTGAAAACAAGAAACAGCTATTTTGACATGTGGTGAAATGGAGCTAAATTGCAATTCGTGGCCACTTTTCCGCATGCGTGAAATGCGATTACGGTAAAACTAGTATGAATTGGAAAGCTTAGGATCTTAGCTTCAAATTGACAGTTACATTTCGGTTCTAGGACGTGCGGTTCAAATGTTACAGAGGTTTTTGTGAAGGTAGATTTTTCAGAAATAAAGTCAAGATTTCCAAAATGACAGATCGCGCTTTAAAGATTTAGCAACAAGGATAGGCTTAGACTAAGGAGCTATGAAGAAGCAAGACACTCAACGGGCAAACACCAGAACAGGGTGCCTCCGCTCTGATCTCTGTCCATCAAAACACTTGTCCCTCTTCAGAAACTATCAGTGCGAAGATGATTACTGCTACAATTATCACAAACAATAGAATGAGAAGAATTCAGGATGGACACTGTGACTTTGGAGACATTGCAGAGGCTGGTGTGGAGTCTCCACTATGTGTTCCCCCTGGATGAACGGGCGGTAATTCTTCCATGCCCACACCGTTGCCAGGAGTGCCTTCTCACAGTCGTCGAATTTTTCCTCCACAGAGGATAAGGTTTTGCTCGCATAGGAGATTACTTTATTGACCTTGTCATGCTTTTGGTATAATACTGCAGTCAAGCATGTATTAGAGAGCCCTGTCTTCAAGAAGAACTCTTTGTTTCTGACAGGGTAAGCTAGGCAAGGTGCTTGTGAGAGGCTTCTTTTGAGTTGTCTTACTGCCTCGGATTGTTCTGGACCCCATTCCCACTTGACCCCCCCCCTCAAAAGATGAATCAGGGGTCTGGTGATCACTGCATAGCCCTCAATGAACTTTTTGCTGTAATTAGTCAGTCCAAGGAGGCTCTTTAGTTCCCACAGAGTTGTGGGGTCCTTCAGTTTCTGGAGTGCTTCCACTTTCTTTTCCTGGGGACAGAGACCATGAGGAGTAATCTCATGCCCCAAGAAATTAACACGGGTTCTACACCACTGTGCTTTCTGAAAGGAAAGTTTTGCTCCAGCGGCCCTCAACTGTGTCAGAACATAACGGATCTCCGCTTTGTGTTCCTCCACAGTTGAGGTTTTGATGAGGACATCATCTGCATAAGCCAGGTTAGCCCTCTCACCCAGGTCGGGCATGGCCTTATGTAGAAAAATGTTGAACTCATTGCCGGAGTTGAGGTATCTGAAGGGAGTCCGGGTCCATGTGTACTGCTGGCCCCCAAAGGTAAAAACCAGCTTGTATTGGTCCTCCCTACTGACAGGTACAGTCCAGTATCCATTGGTCAGGTCTATTGCCGTGAATACCTGTGAACCCTGGATCAGGGCCAGCCCTTGGTCAATGTAGGGAAGAGGCCATCAGGAAGTATGGACCCATTTGTTGAGCTCCCTAAGGTCGGCACAGAGTCTCCACTGGCTGTTTGGCTTCAATATCCCCAGATATTGAAGGTGCTGTGGACTGGACGGATTATCCCACGGGACTCAAGGTTGTTAATGATTTCAGTAAGGGACTCCATTGATGCGAGAGGTAAGCAATATTGCTCCACAAACACTGGAGTCATACCAGGGTCCGTGTGAATTGTTGTTGTGTGGTTGTCGGTGCGACTACAGTCATATGAGTCCACTGCAAAGAGATCTTGAAAATCCAAGAAAACTTGTTTCAACTTTTGCTTCTGCTCCAGAGTCTCACAGGCATCAGCTAGCTTGAATCTCTCTTCTAACATCTGCCTGATGCCTGGAAAGACTTCTGGTTTCACTATCTCAGCAGCCTCCTCCAGCTGGTTGGAGAAGTCCCTGGTCAAAGTGCTAATTTGGACTGATTTGGACTGGTGGCTTCAGGTGGGAAAGGCAGCCTCATGGACCTGGAAAATCACCTCATCCCTTCTGAAGTCACAAGTCACATCTTCCTTGCCATAAGGGCAGGAAGTGTACACCAGGAAGTTCCCCCATGCCAGATAAAGATCATGTCTGGTGTTGTGTTGTCATCACTGTCACTGTCAGACCAGTCCTTGGGGATTGGTCCTAACAGTTAATTTCCTAAATCAATGGAAAAATGTCAGTTATCAACCGCCATTCCAATAATGGTGCCTGCGGCTAGAGTGATACTCTTTAAGTCACTGTTATCCACCTCTATTGGAATGGTGTCATGTTCTATATTGACTAATGGTGTTGGGTTCACCCCCAACCCTTGCTGTTGGAGAGAAGCATTTAGATGAATATAAGCATCAGGGTTTTTCAATTTCTGTCCTTTTTAACTTTCACTTCCATGGCGAAATGTTGGGTCCTTTCTGGGATGGTGACTTCCTCTCCAATCTGAATTTCAACTGCATAAGGTAGCCATTGAGCTGACCTAAATGCTTTCTCTGGATCCTTTTTTTCCCATCCGCGACTGCTGAAGGTGTGCAGGTGAGCCCATCCTTGTGCCCATCCGTGTGTTTTGAAACTTGCAAATCCCCCCATTTGGCTTGATAGTGTCTCTCTAGCCTGCATTGTTCGCCATCCTTCCCGCTTCCTGGTTCCCTCTCCCAGCCCTCCCATGTGCCCGCCCACCGTTGCCGATTGGCCCGCTTCTCGACACCATTGAACCTAGCACACCGTAAACAGCCTGGCCCCTCTTTCCCATCCGCGACTGCTGAAGGTGTGCAGGTGAGCCCATCCGTGTGCCCATCTGTGTGTTTTGAAACTTGCAAATCCCCCCATTTGGCTTGATAGTGTCCCTCTAGCGCTCATCGCTCACCATCCTTCCCGCTTCCTGGTTCCATCTCCCAGCCCTCCTCTGTGCCCGCCTACCATTCCCGATGGCCCTGCTTCTCGCCACCATTGAACCTAGCACCCCGAAAGCAGCCCGGCCCCTCTTTCCCATCCATGACTGCTGAAGGTGTACAGGTGAGCCCATCTGTGTGTTTTGAAACTTGCAAATCCCCCCATTTGGCTTGATAGTGTCCCTCTAGCGCTCATCGCTCACCATCCTTCCCGCTTCCTGGTTCCATCTCCCAGCCCTCCTCTGTGCCCGCCTACCATTCCCGATGGCCCTGCTTCTCGCCACCATTGAACCTAGCACCCCGAAAGCAGCCCGGCCCCTCTTTCCCATCCATGACTGCTGAAGGTGTACAGGTGAGCCCATCTGTGTGCCCATCCTTGTGTTTTGAAACTTGCAAATCCCCCCATTTGGCTTGATAGTGTCCCTCTAGCCCGCATTGCTCGCCATCTTTCCCGCTTCCTGGTTCCCTCTCCCAGCCCTCCCCTGTGCCCGCCCAGCATTCCTGATTGGCCCGCTTCTCGTCACCATTGAACCTAGCACCCAGTAAGCAGCCCGGCCCCTCTTTCCCAGCCGCGACGGCTGAAGGTGTGCTGGTGAGCCCATCCGTGTGCCCATCCGTGTGTTTAGAAACTTGCAAATCCCCCCATTTGGTTTGATAGTGTACCACTAGCCTGCATCGCTCGCCATCCTTCCCACCTCCTGGTTCCCTCTCCCAGCCCTCCCCTATGCCCGCCCACCATTCCCGATTGGCCCGCCTCTCACCACCATTGAACCTAGCACCGCAGCCCCTCTTTCCCATCCGCGACTGCTGAAGGTGTGCAGGTGAGCCCATCCGTGTGCCCATCTGTGTGTTTTGAAACTTGCATATCTCCCCATTTGGCTTGATAGTGTCCCTCTAGCCCACATCGCTCGCCATCGTTTGTGCTTCCTGGTTCCCTCTCCCAGCCCTCCCTTGTGCCCACCCACCATTCCAGATTGGCCCGCTTCTCGCCACCATTGAACCTAGCACCCCGTAAGCAGCCCGGCTCCTCTTTCCCATCCGCGACTGCTGAAGGTGTGCAGGTGAGCCCATCCGTGTGCCCATCTGTGTGTTTTGAAACTTGCATATCTCCCCATTTGGCTTGATAGTGTCCCTCTAGCCCACATCGCTCGCCATCGTTTGTGCTTCCTGGTACCCTCTCCCAGCCCTCCCCTGTGCCCGCCCACCGTTCCCGATTGGCCTGCTTCTCGCCACCATTGATCCTAGCACACCGTAAGAAGCCCGGCCCCTCTTTCCCATCAGCGACTACTGAAGGTGTGTAGGTGAGCCCATCCGTGTGCCCATCCATGTGTTTTGAAACTTGCAAATCCCCCCATTTGGTTTGATAGTGTCCCTCTAACCCGCATCGCTCGCCATCCTTCCCGCTTCCTGGTACCCTCTCCCAGCCCTCCCCTGTGCCCGCCCAGCGTTCCCGATTGGCCTGCTTCTCGCCACCATTGAACCTAGCACACCGTAAAAGCCCGGCCCCTCTTTCCCATCACTGACTACTGAAGGTGTGCAGGTGAGCCCATCCGTGTGCCCATCAGTGTGTTTTGAAACTTGCAAATCCCCCTATTTGGCTTGATAGTGTCCCTCTAGCCCGCATCGCTCGCCAGCCTTGCCGCTTCCTGGTTCCCTCTCCCAGCCCTCCCCTGTGCCCTCCCACCGTTCCCGATTGGCCCGCTTCTCGCCAGCATTGAAACTAGCACCCCATAAACAGCCCGGCACCTCTTTCCCATCCGCGACTGCTGAAGGTGTGCAGGTGAGCCCATATGTGTGCCTATCCGTGTGTTTTGAAACTTGCAAATCCCCCCATTTGGGTTGATAGTGTCCCTCTAGCCCGCATCGCTCGCCATCCTTCCCGCTTCCTGGTTCCCTCTCCCAGCCCTCCCCTGTGCCCGCCCAACATTCCTGATTGGCCTGCTTCTCGCCACCATTGAACCTAGCACCCCATAAGCAGCCCGGCCCCTGTTTCCCATCCGCGACTGCTGAAGGTGTGCAGGTGAGCCCATCCGTGTGCCCATCCGTGTGTTTTGAAACTTGCAAATCCCCCCCATTTGGCTTGATAGTGTCTCTCTAGCCCACATCGCTCGCCATCCTTCCCGCTTCCCGCTTCCCTCTCCCAGCCCTCCCCTGTGCCCGCCCACCGTTCCCGATTGGCCAGCTTCTCGCCACCATTGAACCTAGCACCCCGTAAGCAGCCCGGCCCCTCTTTCCCATCCGCGACTGCTGAAGGTGTGCAGGTGAGCCCATCCGTGTGTTTTGAAACTTGCAAATCCCCCCATTTGGCTTGATAGTGTCCCTCTAGCCTGCATCGCTCGCCATCCTTCCCGCTTCCTCGTTCCGTCTCCCAGCCCTCCCCTCTGTCCGCCCACTGTTCAGCTCATCTCTGACCCCCCAGGGCAGCCCTCTGCCTGGCAGCCGATCGGCTAAGGACCGTGAGGCAAAGGACAGCTCCTACAAAGACGGCTCCAGTTTGTATCTGCAGGTATCCGCAGGAGAAGCAAGAAGCCGACAATAAGTGTGGCGAGGGCAGGGTCTGAAGCAATTACTTCACGCCATACTACCCTACCACTCATCTAACAAAGCTTCACCACTGTAAACGCGTTATATCTGTAATATATTTGCATTTGGAAACTGTATACTATACATGTGAAAGTTACATTAAGAAGTGTGCCCAACAGCCTGTCTGAGAAAGTTGAATTTAGAAGTGTGCCCAACAGCCTTTCTGTGAAAGTTGAATTTAGAAGTGTGCCCAATAGCCTGTCGGTGAAAAGTTGCATTTAGAAGTGTGCCCATTAGCCTCTCTGTGAATTTAGAAGTGTTCCCAATAGCCATTCTGTGGAAAGTTGCATTTAGAAGTGTGCACAATAGCCTCTCTGTGAAAGTTGCATTTAGAAGGGTGCCCAATAGCCTCTCTGTGAAAGTTACATTTAGAAGTGCGCCCAATGTGAATTAAGAAGTGTTCCCAACAGCGTCTCTGTGAAAGTTGAATTTAGAAGTGTGCCCAATAGCGCCCAATAGCCTCTCTGTGAATTAAGAAGTGTGACCAATAGCCTCTCTGTGAACTTAGAAGTGTGCCCAATAGCCTCTCTGTGAATTTAGAAGTGCACCCAACAGCCTCTCTGTGAAAGTTGCATCTAGAAGTGTGCCCAATAGTCTCTCTGTGAAAGTTGCATTTAGAAGTGCGCCCAACGTGAACTAAGAAGTGTGCCCAACAGCCTCTCTGTGAAAGTTGAATTTAGAAGTGTGCCCAATAGCCTCTCTGTGAAAGTTGCATCTAGAAGTGTGCCCAATAGCCTCTCTGTGAAAGTTACATCTAGAAGTGTGCCCAATAGCCTCTCTGTGAAAGTTGCATTTAGAAGTGCGCCCAACGTGAACTAAGAAGTGCGCCCAACATCCTCTCTGTGAAAGTTGCATCTAGAAGTGTGCCCAGTAGCCTCTCTGTGAAAGTTGCATTTAGAAGTGCGCCCAACGTGAACTAAGAAGTGTGCCCAACAGCCTCTCTGTAAAAGTCAAATTTAGAAGTGTGCCCAATAGCCTCTCTGTGAATTTAGAAGTGTTCCCAATAGCCGCTCTGTGAAAAGTTGCATTTGGAAGTGTGCCCAAAAGTCTCTCTGTGAACTTAGAAGTGTGCCCAATAGCCTCTCTGTGAATTTAGAAGTGTGCCCAATAGCCTTTCTGGGAATTTAGAAGTGCACCCAACAGCCTCTCTGTGAAAGTTGAATCTAGAATTGTGCCTAATAGCCTCTCTATGAATTTAGAAGTGTGCCAATAGCCTCCCTGTGAAAGTTGCATTTAGAAGGGTGCCCAATAGCCTCTCTGTGAAAGCTGCATCTAGAAGTGTGCCCAATAGCCTCTCTGTGAAAGTTGCATTTAGAAGTGCGGCCAACGTGAACTAAGAAGTGTGCCCAACAGCCTCTCTGTGAAAGTTGCATTTAGAAGTGCGCCCAATAGCCTGTCTGTGAAAAGTTGCATTTAGAAGTGTGCCCAATAGCCACTCTGTGAACTTAGAAGTGTGCCCAATAGCCTCTCTGTGAATTTAGAAGTGTGCCCAACAGCCGCTCTGTGAAAGTTGAATTTAGAAGTGTGCCCAATAGCCTGTCTGTGAATTTAGAAGTGCACCCAACAGCCTCTCTGTGAAAGTTGAATCTAGAAGTGTGCCTAATAGCCTCTCTGTGAATTTAGAAGTGTGCCAATAGCCTCCCTGTGAAAGTTGCATTTAGAAGGGTGCCCAATAGCTTCTCTGTGAAAGCTGCATCTAGAAGTGTGCCCAATAGCCTCTCTGTGAAAGTTGCATTTAGAAGTGCACCCAACGTGAACTAAGAAGTGTGCCCAACAGCCTCTCTGTGAAAGTTGCATTTAGAAGTGTGCCCAATAGCCTGTCTGTGAAAAGTTGCATTTAGAAGTGTGCCCAATAGCCTCTCCGCGAACTTAGAAGTGTGCCCAATAGCCTCTCTGTGAATTTAGAAGTGCGCCCAACAGCCTCTCGGTGAAAGTTGAATCTAGAAGTGTGCCTAATAGCCTCTCTGTGAATTTAGAAGTGTGCCAATAGCCTCCCTGTGAAAGTTGCATTTAGAAGGGTGCCCAATAGCCTCTCTGTGAAAGCTGCATCTAGAAGTGTGCCCAATAGCCTCTCTGTGAACGTTGCATTTAGAAGTGCGGCCAACGTGAACTAAGAAGTGTGCCCAACAGCCTCTCTGTGAAAGTTGCATTTAGAAGTGCGCCCAATAGCCTGTCTGTGAAAAGTTGCATTTAGAAGTGTGCCCAATAGCATCTCTGTGAACTTAGAAGTGTGCCCAATAGCCTCTCTGTGAATTTAGAAGTGTGCCCAACAGCCTCTCTGTGAAAGTTGAATTTAGAAGTGTGCCCAATAGCCTGTCTATGAAAAGTTGCATTTAGAAGTGTGCCCTAGAGCGCCCAATAGCCTCTCTGTGAATTAAGAAGTGTGACCAATAGCCTCTCTGTGAACTTAGACGTGTGCCCAATAGCCTCTCTGTGAATTTAGAAGTGCGCCCAACAGCCTCTCTGTGAAAGTTGCATCTAGAAGTGTGCCCAATAGCCTCTCTGTGAAAGTTGCATTTAGAAGTGCGCCCAACAAGAACTAAGTAGTGTGCCCAACAGCCTCTCTGTGAAAGTTGAATTTAGAAGTGTGCCCAATAGCCTCTCTGTGAAAGTTGCATCTAGAAGTGTGCCCAATAGCCTCTCTGTGAAAGTTGCATTTAGAAGTGCGCCCAACGTGAACTAAGAAGTGCGCCCAACAGTCTCTCTGTGAAAGTTGCATCTAGAAGTGTGCCCAATAGCCTCTCTGTGAAAGTTGCATTTAGAAGTGCACCCAATGTGAATAAAAAGTGTGCCCAACATCCTCTCTGTAAAAGTTGAATTTAGAAGTGTGCCCAATAGCCTCTCTGTGAATTTAGAAGTGTTCCCAATAGCCACTCTGTGGAAAGTTGCATTTAGAAGTGTGCCCAATAGCCTGTCTGTGAAAAGTTGCATTTGGAAGTGTGCCCCAAAAGCCTCTCTGTGAAAGTTGAATCTAGAATTGTGCCTAATAGCCTCTCTGTGAATTTAGAAGTGTGCCAATAGCCTCCCTGTGAAAGTTGCATTTAGAAGGGTGCCCAATAGCCTCTCTGTGAAAGCTGCATCTAGAAGTGTGCCCAATAGCCTCTCTGTGAAAGTTGCATTTAGAAGTGCGGCCAACGTGAACTAAGAAGTGTGCCCAACAGCCTCTCTGTGAAAGTTGCATTTAGAAGTGCGCCCAATAGCCTGTCTGTGAAAAGTTGCATTTAGAAGTGTGCCCAATAGCCTCTCTGTGAACTTAGAAGTGTGCCCAATAGCCTCTCTGTGAATTTAGAAGTGTGCCCAACAGCCGCTCTGTGAAAGTTGAATTTAGAAGTGTGCCCAATAGCCTGTCTGTGAACTTAGAAGTGTGCCCAATAGCATCTCTGTGAATTTAGAAGTGTGCCCAATAGCCTCTCTGTGAATTTAGAAGTGCACCCAACAGCCTCTGTGAAAGTTGAATCTAGAAGTGTGCCTAATAGCCTCTCTGTGAATTTAGAAGTGTGCCAATAGCCTCCCTGTGAAAGTTGCATTTAGAAGGGTGCCCAATAGCTTCTCTGTGAAAGCTGCATCTAGAAGTGTGCCCAATAGCCTCTCTGTGAAAGTTGCATTTAGAAGTGCGCCCAACGTGAACTAAGAAGTGTGCCCAACAGCCTCTCTGTGAAAGTTGCATTTAGAAGTGTGCCCAATAGCCTGTCTGTGAAAAGTTGCATTTAGAAGTGTGCCCAATAGCCTCTCCGTGAACTTAGAAGTGTGCCCAATAGCCTCTCTGTGAATTTAGAAGTGCGCCCAACAGCCTCTCGGTGAAAGTTGAATCTAGAAGTGTGCCTAATAGCCTCTCTGTGAATTTAGAAGTGTGCCAATAGCCTCCCTGTGAATGTTGCATTTAGAAGGGTGCCCAATAGCCTCTCTGTGAAAGCTGCATCTAGAAGTGTGCCCAATAGCCTCTCTGTGAACGTTGCATTTAGAAGTGCGGCCAACGTGAACTAAGAAGTGTGCCCAACAGCCTCTCTGTGAAAGTTGCATTTAGAAGTGCGCCCAATAGCCTGTCTGTGAAAAGTTGCATTTAGAAGTGTGCCCAATGGCATCTCTGTGAACTTAGAAGTGTGCCCAATAGCCTCTCTGTGAATTTAGAAGTGTGCCCAACAGCCTCTCTGTGAAAGTTGAATTCAGAAGTGTGCCCAATAGCCTGTCTGTGAAAAGTTGCATTTAGAAGTGTGCCCAAGAGCGCCCAATAGCCTCTCTGTGAATTAAGAAGTGTGACCAATAGCCTCTCTGTGAACTTAGAAGTGTGCCCAATAGCCTCTCTATGAATTTAGAAGTGCGCCCAACAGCCTCTCTGTGAAAGTTGCATCTAGAAGTGTGCCCAATAGCCTCTCTGTGAAAGTTGCATTTAGAAGTGCGCCCAACAAGAACTAAGTAGTGTGCCCAACAGCCTCTCTGTGAAAGTTGAATTTAGAAGTGTGCCCAATAGCCTCTCTGTGAAAGTTGCATCTAGAAGTGTGCCCAATAGCCTCTCTGTGAAAGTTGCATTTAGAAGTGCGCCCAACGTGAACTAAGAAGTGCGCCTAACAGTCTCTCTGTGAAAGTTGCATCTAGAAGTGTGCCCAATAGCCTCTCTGTGAAAGTTGCATTTAGAAGTGCACCCAATGTGAATAAAAAGTGTGCCCAACAGCCTCTCTGTAAAAGTTGAATTTAGAAGTGTGCCCAATAGCGCCCAATAGCCTCTCTGTGAATTAAGAAGTGTGACCAATAGCCTCTCTGTGAACTTAGAAGTGTGCCCAATAGCCTCTCTGTGAATTTAGAAGTGCACCCAACAGCCTCTCTGTGAAAGTTGCATCTAGAAGTGTGCCCAATAGCCTCTCTGTGAAAGTTGCATCTAGAAGTGTGCCCAATAGCCTCTCTGTGAAAGTTGCATTTAGAAGTGCGCCCAACGTGAACTAAGAAGTGCGCCCAACATCCTCTCTGTGAAAGTTGCATCTAGAAGTGTGCCCAATAGCCTCTCTGTGAAAGTTACATCTAGAAGTGTGCCCAATAGCCTCTCTGTGAAAGTTGCATTTAGAAGTGCGCCCAACGTGAACTAAGAAGTGCGCCCAACATCCTCTCTGTGAAAGTTGCATCTAGAAGTGTGCCCAATAGCCTCTCTGTGAAAGTTGCATTTAGAAGTGCGCCCAACGTGAACTAAGAAGTGTGCCCAACAGCCTCTCTGTAAAAGTCGAATTTAGAAGTGTGCCCAATAGCCTCTCTGTGAATTTAGAAGTGTTCCCAATAGCCGCTCTGTGAAAAGTTGCATTTGGAAGTGCGCCCAAAAGTCTCTCTGTGAACTTAGAAGTGTGCCCAATAGCCTCTCTGTGAATTTAGAAGTGTGCCCAATAGCCTCTCTGTGAATTTAGAAGTGCACCCAACAGCCTCTCTGTGAAAGTTGAATCTAGAAGTGTGCCCAATAGCCTCTCTGTGAAAGTTGCATTTAGAAGTGCGCCCAACGTGAACTAAGAAGTGTGCCCAACAGCCTCTCTGTGAAAGTTGAATTTAGAAGTGTGCCCAATAGCCTCTCTGTGAAAGTTGCATCTAGAAGTGTGCCCAATAGCCTCTCTGTGAAAGTTGCATTTAGAAGTGCGCCCAACGTGAACTAAGATGTGCGCCCAACAGCCTCTCTGTGAAAGTTGCATCTAGAAGTGTGCCCAGTAGCCTCTCTGTGAAAGTTGCATTTAGAAGTGCGCCCAACGTGAACTAAGAAGTGTGCCCAACAGCCTCTCTGTAAAAGTCAAATTTAGAAGTGTGCCCAATAGCCTCTCTGTGAATTTAGAAGTGTTCCCAATAGCCGCTCTGTGAAAAGTTGCATTTGGAAGTGCGCCCAAAAGTCTCTCTGTGAACTTAGAAGTGTGCCCAATAGCCTCTCTGTGAATTTAGAAGTGTGCCCAATAGCCTTTCTGGGAATTTAGAAGTGCACCCAACAGCCTCTCTGTGAAAGTTGAATCTAGAATTGTGCCTAATAGCCTCTCTATGAATTTAGAAGTGTGCCAATAGCCTCCCTGTGAAAGTTGCATTTAGAAGGGTGCCCAATAGCCTCTCTGTGAAAGCTGCATCTAGAAGTGTGCCCAATAGCCTCTCTGTGAAAGTTGCATTTAGAAGTGCGGCCAACGTGAACTAAGAAGTGTGCCCAACAGCCTCTCTGTGAAAGTTGCATTTAGAAGTGCGCCCAATAGCCTGTCTGTGAAAAGTTGCATTTAGAAGTGTGCCCAATAGCCACTCTGTGAACTTAGAAGTGTGCCCAATAGCCTCTCTGTGAATTTAGAAGTGTGCCCAACAGCCGCTCTGTGAAAGTTGAATTTAGAAGTGTGCCCAATAGCCTGTCTGTGAATTTAGAAGTGCACCCAACAGCCTCTCTGTGAAAGTTGAATCTAGAAGTGTGCCTAATAGCCTCTCTGTGAATTTAGAAGTGTGCCAATAGCCTCCCTGTGAAAGTTGCATTTAGAAGGGTGCCCAATAGCTTCTCTGTGAAAGCTGCATCTAGAAGTGTGCCCAATAGCCTCTCTGTGAAAGTTGCATTTAGAAGTGCACCCAACGTGAACTAAGAAGTGTGCCCAACAGCCTCTCTGTGAAAGTTGCATTTAGAAGTGTGCCCAA
This sequence comes from Ambystoma mexicanum, assembly GCF_040938575.1. Lineage (NCBI taxonomy): Eukaryota > Metazoa > Chordata > Amphibia > Caudata > Ambystomatidae > Ambystoma > Ambystoma mexicanum. The sequence goes on from NC_090922.1 coordinate 870,026,584, forward strand.
TAGCCTGTCTGTGAAAAGTTGCATTTAGAAGTGTGCCCAATAGCCTCTCCGCGAACTTAGAAGTGTGCCCAATAGCCTCTCTGTGAATTTAGAAGTGCGCCCAACAGCCTCTCGGTGAAAGTTGAATCTAGAAGTGTGCCTAATAGCCTCTCTGTGAATTTAGAAGTGTGCCAATAGCCTCCCTGTGAAAGTTGCATTTAGAAGGGTGCCCAATAGCCTCTCTGTGAAAGCTGCATCTAGAAGTGTGCCCAATAGCCTCTCTGTGAACGTTGCATTTAGAAGTGCGGCCAACGTGAACTAAGAAGTGTGCCCAACAGCCTCTCTGTGAAAGTTGCATTTAGAAGTGCGCCCAATAGCCTGTCTGTGAAAAGTTGCATTTAGAAGTGTGCCCAATAGCATCTCTGTGAACTTAGAAGTGTGCCCAATAGCCTCTCTGTGAATTTAGAAGTGTGCCCAACAGCCTCTCTGTGAAAGTTGAATTTAGAAGTGTGCCCAATAGCCTGTCTATGAAAAGTTGCATTTAGAAGTGTGCCCTAGAGCGCCCAATAGCCTCTCTGTGAATTAAGAAGTGTGACCAATAGCCTCTCTGTGAACTTAGACGTGTGCCCAATAGCCTCTCTGTGTATTTAGAAGTGCGCCCAACAGCCTCTCTGTGAAAGTTGCATCTAGAAGTGTGCCCAATAGCCTCTCTGTGAAAGTTGCATTTAGAAGTGCGCCCAACAAGATCTAAGTAGTGTGCCCAACAGCCTCTCTGTGAAAGTTGAATTTAGAAGTGTGCCCAATAGCCTCTCTGTGAAAGTTGCATCTAGAAGTGTGCCCAATAGCCTCTCTGTGAAAGTTGCATTTAGAAGTGCGCCCAACGTGAACTAAGAAGTGCGCCCAACAGTCTCTCTGTGAAAGTTGCATCTAGAAGTGTGCCCAATAGCCTCTCTGTGAAAGTTGCATTTAGAAGTGCACCCAATGTGAATAAAAAGTGTGCCCAACATCCTCTCTGTAAAAGTTGAATTTAGAAGTGTGCCCAATAGCCTCTCTGTGAATTTAGAAGTGTTCCCAATAGCCACTCTGTGGAAAGTTGCATTTAGAAGTGTGCCCAATAGCCTGTCTGTGAAAAGTTGCATTTGGAAGTGTGCCCCAAAAGCCTCTCTGTGAAAGTTGAATCTAGAATTGTGCCTAATAGCCTCTCTGTGAATTTAGAAGTGTGCCAATAGCCTCCCTGTGAAAGTTGCATTTAGAAGGGTGCCCAATAGCCTCTCTGTGAAAGCTGCATCTAGAAGTGTGCCCAATAGCCTCTCTGTGAAAGTTGCATTTAGAAGTGCGGCCAACGTGAACTAAGAAGTGTGCCCAACAGCCTCTCTGTGAAAGTTGCATTTAGAAGTGCGCCCAATAGCCTGTCTGTGAAAAGTTGCATTTAGAAGTGTGCCCAATAGCCTCTCTGTGAACTTAGAAGTGTGCCCAATAGCCTCTCTGTGAATTTAGAAGTGTGCCCAACAGCCGCTCTGTGAAAGTTGAATTTAGAAGTGTGCCCAATAGCCTGTCTGTGAACTTAGAAGTGTGCCCAATAGCATCTCTGTGAATTTAGAAGTGTGCCCAATAGCCTCTCTGTGAATTTAGAAGTGCACCCAACAGCCTCTGTGAAAGTTGAATCTAGAAGTGTGCCTAATAGCCTCTCTGTGAATTTAGAAGTGTGCCAATAGCCTCCCTGTGAAAGTTGCATTTAGAAGGGTGCCCAATAGCTTCTCTGTGAAAGCTGCATCTAGAAGTGTGCCCAATAGCCTCTCTGTGAAAGTTGCATTTAGAAGTGCGCCCAACGTGAACTAAGAAGTGTGCCCAACAGCCTCTCTGTGAAAGTTGCATTTAGAAGTGTGCCCAATAGCCTGTCTGTGAAAAGTTGCATTTAGAAGTGTGCCCAATAGCCTCTCCGTGAACTTAGAAGTGTGCCCAATAGCCTCTCTGTGAATTTAGAAGTGCGCCCAACAGCCTCTCGGTGAAAGTTGAATCTAGAAGTGTGCCTAATAGCCTCTCTGTGAATTTAGAAGTGTGCCAATAGCCTCCCTGTGAATGTTGCATTTAGAAGGGTGCCCAATAGCCTCTCTGTGAAAGCTGCATCTAGAAGTGTGCCCAATAGCCTCTCTGTGAACGTTGCATTTAGAAGTGCGGCCAACGTGAACTAAGAAGTGTGCCCAACAGCCTCTCTGTGAAAGTTGCATTTAGAAGTGCGCCCAATAGCCTGTCTGTGAAAAGTTGCATTTAGAAGTGTGCCCAATGGCATCTCTGTGAACTTAGAAGTGTGCCCAATAGCCTCTCTGTGAATTTAGAAGTGTGCCCAACAGCCTCTCTGTGAAAGTTGAATTCAGAAGTGTGCCCAATAGCCTGTCTGTGAAAAGTTGCATTTAGAAGTGTGCCCAAGAGCGCCCAATAGCCTCTCTGTGAATTAAGAAGTGTGACCAATAGCCTCTCTGTGAACTTAGAAGTGTGCCCAATAGCCTCTCTATGAATTTAGAAGTGCGCCCAACAGCCTCTCTGTGAAAGTTGCATCTAGAAGTGTGCCCAATAGCCTCTCTGTGAAAGTTGCATTTAGAAGTGCGCCCAACAAGAACTAAGTAGTGTGCCCAACAGCCTCTCTGTGAAAGTTGAATTTAGAAGTGTGCCCAATAGCCTCTCTGTGAAAGTTGCATCTAGAAGTGTGCCCAATAGCCTCTCTGTGAAAGTTGCATTTAGAAGTGCGCCCAACGTGAACTAAGAAGTGCGCCCAACAGTCTCTCTGTGAAAGTTGCATCTAGAAGTGTGCCCAATAGC